>NW_024412403.1:64466616-64559725 GCF_014898765.1 Herpailurus yagouaroundi
TGTGTGTGTGTGTGTGTGTGTGTGTGTGTGTGTGTGTGTGTGTGTGTTCTGTTAAGCTAAAATCAACTTGAATTTAAACTCCAGTTTTTTTTTTTTTTAATACCTTGAATTACTCATTCTTTTTTACTTTCTGTCTCAGGAATCGGATTCTATATTGGTTTATTTTCAGTGACCAAAAATTTAGAGAAAGTTGTCAGATGGAATAGCTGAAATGTCAGTTACAATAGAGCACAGGTATTAGTTTTAAAATTTATCTTTTGGCTCATATTGCAGGTAGTTTAAAAATAAATATATCATTTAAGGTTTGGGATATAAATATGTACATATATATATATATAGTTTATATTTTATATTTTGTTTCTGTATTTTAAGATTGGCAATTACCATTTGAGTGATTTGACAGTCTTGTTCTTAGCTCAAAATGCACCCCGCTTTTGAATTTTTGAATTATAAAATCCTATGGTCTCATGTATCTCATGTTATCCATCCATATTGTAAAAAAAAAAAAGTGGAAATAATTAAACTATTCCATCTAATGACTCTCCTTTAAATTCAGATAGCATTTTGAATTAGAGTCAAAAGAATCTAGAGACTGAGATAGAGCTAGAGATATTGTTTCCCATCAAATGAGAGATGTTTCCTCTCCTTATGTCATTTTTGTGATCCTATTTCAAATAACTCTTCCCAGGGAGCTATTTATAACAATCCATCCCATAGAATATGGCAAACTCAAACTCTATCCTTTCCCTTGGATGATCTCTTCTGGCATAGCGATCTAGAGGTGTAGTAGAGACTCAACACATTCCATACATAAATATCCACTACTGCCTCTCAGGAAATGAAAGACATATGCCCCTCACATTCTTCTAGAATATTAGGAAGTTCTGTCTATTACTAATCCTGTCACAGACGAGGTGGTGAAAGTAACATTCAATAATTCAGCATACAGGTATGCTATGCCTTGTAGGGACATCAATAGGGACACTTGAGTAAATACTTGTCACATTTTGTATACTGTGCTATATAAACATAGAGAATTTTCAAAATAAGCTTGTAAATTAGTTTTCTCAAGTGTCAAAAAGGTACCAACTCTATTGCAGTGGGTCTCAAAAGAGCAAAACATTAGAATAACAAAGAAATAGAAGAACATCTTATTAAATTTCTAGTCTTGGAAAGAAAACTTCCCTGATAATGTGAAATAAAACTCAAACTACAATTACATAACACACACACACACACACACACACACACACACACACACACACTCTTTTAAAAACACAGGATGCAAAGGCTGAACTATATAAATATTAACTAAATATAAATTATATATTTATGTATGCATACATGCGAGGATAAAGAGACTGAATGGAAGTATAGAGAAATATTAACATCATGTCATGGTAATGTTTCTGAGATTTTTAATTTCTAAATACTTTTGTGTTTGCCAAATTTTCTGGATTGAACATCAAATACAAGCTTTTTCAAAAGTTAAACTGAAAAAGCCCATAAATCCTGATTAATCACAGCTAGTGCTATAAAATAAGATAGATCATCTGGCTGTATCAAGAATTTAACTATAGACCTGAACTAACACCACGACTTGTCACTAAGGCCTTTGCCTTTCTCATCGTTAGTATGTATGGATGTCATATTTCCTTGTTTTCTTTCCTTTATTTTCACCACTGAGGTGACATCAATATATTACATTTAGGAGGAAATTCATTATTCACCAAGAACTTCCACTTGAATGTATCATTTATCATTTTCAGTGATAGTTCCTCACTGAGTTAGTGGAAGAGACATTCTCATCCCCATTTCACAGATGAGGATTCACCTATGATCAGCCAGCCAGGGCTCTAACCTCCTTTTAGAATCTGTCTCCAGCATTATTTACCTAAGACAACCTGTAGATAACAAGCAGACTTTTAGACATTTGCCCCTAATGCTAGCTGAAAGCAATCAATACAAGTTAGCAAATATATGTATCAAGTATCTATTGCCTGAGACACTGAGAGGGAAGGAAAATGCCTACTCTTTTAATACACTTAATTTTCCTAATCTCCAATCATGTGTTCATTCTAGAGAATAGAATACTGAAATCATATAAAATTCTCAGGGTATATCTTTGGCTTTTGATCAAATGATTCTTTTAAAAGGGAAAACAGGATAGTAGGATCCCACGAAGGGGACAGAGAATTGTTTTCTTGTACGTGCTCAGAATGAGCCCTGACCTTACCACAACTCTGGCAGCCACCACCATAACATAGATTCCTGCTTAAATATGTTCAAGTGATTGACATTATGGATTTCATCCAAGGACTGTATTTGACTAGAAGTCACTGGGGGCTATCAGAAAATAGATTAAAACAGTTAGTTCACTAATTTATAAACAAGATGTTGGGAATTGTTCAATCTTACAGGGAAAGTAGATAAAAAGGGCACATTTCAAGCCCATTCTTCCTATTTAAAAATCCAACAGGGGCGCCTGGGTGGCGCAGTCGGTTAAGCATCCGACTTCAGCCAGGTCACGATCTCGCGGTCCGTGAGTTCGAGCCCCGCGTCAGGCTCTGGGCTGATGGCTCAGAGCCTGGAGCCTGTTTCCGATTCTGTGTCTCCCTCTCTCTCTGCCCCTCCCCCGTTCATGCTCTGTCTCTCTCTGTCCCAAAAATAAATAAAAACGTTGAAAAAAAAATTAAAAAAAAAATCCAACAGTGGTTTTCAATTACTGTATACTTCTGGGACCTGAGGGGAAGGAGATAGTTTATGTTATCCTACAGTAGGGCATTTGCTGTGGGTAAACACTCTTCTTACCTGTTGCAGCTGCTTTGCAAAACAGCACAAGCTCCAGCACAAAGTACTTTGTGGGCACTGGAACTATGGGTTGAACAAAAAAACACCTGTCCTTGCAGGGGGCTCCTGGGCCCAAATCTGGTAAATCTATGGCCTTCCTGGGAAACTTTTCTTTGTGAATTTTCATTGCTACAGGAAAGGCATAGGAACTACAATTTCTCTCACTGGGTTAAGCATAGCCCTGAAATAAGAAGATAAAATGTAAACCCACCTCTCTTTCCATCAGGGAAACAGAGGTTTTTCAACTAGCAAAGAAAGAAGTCAAACTAATTCGTAATTCTCTATTTTCCAGTCTTACCTAATACTTGCATTTATTCTACCTTTTAGTTTGTATTCTTCATTTTTGTCAGGGTCTGAGCATTTGTAAATCATGTTGTCTTTTTTAAAATTTTTTTTTAATGTTCTGCCAAAGGTTGTCAAAGTTGGCAAATAGGAAAACATGGTACCCAATTAAATTTGAATTTCAGATAAACAAAAAAAGTAGTGTATCTCAAATAATTCATGGGATATACTTACCCTAAAAATTATTCATTGTTCAACTAACACTGAAATTGAGCATCCTCTATTTTATCTGGCAGCACTAACACTACTTCTTCTCTTCATTTTATGTCCTAGCTTTCTTTCTTTTTCTTTGCTTTTTCTCCCTTTTTTTTTTTTTTTTTTTTTTTTTTTTTTTCAAAATTGAGGAGCTACAGACATCATCTCTGCAGATTTTGTTTGGCCAGCCTGGATATGCTTATGCTTGGCACAGTTATCTGCTGTCTAAGGCTCTATCAGTGTGCCTCCATCTGGGAAGCAAAAACAACCAAAAGTGATGAGAGGAAGAACATGCTTACTCATTCACTGTGCTTGTACCTATAGATCCCAAGCTAAATTCAAAAATCTCCAAAGGGAACCGTGGTGGGGACCACATGGCAGGAAGCAGATAGCTGCCTTAATTTCACCTGTGTTACATTTACACAAAATTCACCCCTATTGAAATACAAGGTATATAAATTTGAATTCAAATTGTGTAATTAGGGGCGCCTGGGTGGCGCAGTCGGTTAAGCGTCCGACTTCAGCTAGGTCACGATCTCACGGTCCGTGAGTTCGAGCCCTGCGTCAGGCTCTGGGCTGATGGCTCAGAGCCTGGAGCCTGTTTCCGATTCTGTGTCTCCCTCTCTCTCTGCCCCTCCCCCTTCATGCTCTGTCTCTCTGTCCCAAAAATAAATAAACGTTGAAATTGTGTAATTAATGGAATTTATTTTTAACCACTTGGAAATTCCTCCAAACCAGGGATTCAAACCCTGGTTAAACATTACAATCACCTGAGAATTGTCTGCAACTATAATGACAGCCTCCACCATATATTCTAATTTAACTCAACTGAGTTGAGATGCAATCATGAGTATTTAAAATGCTCTCTAAGTTTTTCTAATATACAGCTGGAGTGGAGAGCCACTCCTGGTCAATCTACTCCTCCATAATTAGTACCTCCTTTAGAGATGCTTAGTTTGTTTCTAAAAACGTTAAAATTAATACTGTTATATCACAAATAGTGACAACAACATCTCAACAGGTGCCTCATGAGCTTCTGCCCATCAAAATGAAGCAAGTGTATTTTATTTTTTTTTCAACGTTTATTTATTTTTGGGACAGAGAGACAGAGCATGAACGGGGGAGGGGCACAGAGAGAGGGAGACACAGAATCGGAAACAGGCTCCAGGCTCTGAGCCATCAGCCCAGAGCCTGACGCGGGGCTCGAACTCACGGACCGTGAGATCGTGACCTGGCTGAAGTCGGACGCTTAACCGACTGCGCCACCCAGGCGCCCCGAAGCAAGTGTATTTTAGTCTATGTGCATACATACACACATGGGGTGGGGTGGGGGAGGGAGGGAGAAGGGGAGAGGGAGAGAGGGAGGGAGGGAGAGAAGAAGGGAGGGAGAGAGAGAGAACATTCTTTCAGTTGCCTTGTCTGAGAAAATTCCATAATGACTACTAAAGCCTAGGTAGAATTCATTACCATTCTTTAAAAGTAAGCTGACAGGGGCCCCTGGGTGGCACAGTCGGTTAAGCATCCGACTTCAGCCAGGTCACGATCTCGCGGTCCGGGAGTTCGAGCTCCGCGTCGGGCTCTGGGCTGATGGCTCAGAGCCTGGAGCCTGTTTCCGATTCTGTGTCTCCCTCTCTCTCTGCCCCTCCCCCGTTCATGCTCTGTCTCTCTCTGTCCCAAAAATAAATAAACGTTGAAAAAAAAAAAAGTAAGCTGACAGGGGTGATATCTGGTCAATTTGTTAATTTCTGGCACTTTGCTGATATTTTTTGCTATTTGTGGTATCTCCAAGCCCCCTAAAGAATATAAAAGAAGAATTTACTGGAAGATGAGAAAAGGAGGGAGAAAAGAGAAATGTGGTGATGGAGAGAGAGAAGACTAAGAAAGGTAGATATGGGCAGAAAGGGAGGACAAAGGAAGGGAAAAGGAAAGGAATAGAGGATGAAGGAGAGAGGAGAGGAAGAAAAGTTGAGAGAATATTAAGGCAGGGGTTTTTCTCCTTTCATTTACTTGAAGGTAACTTTCTAGAGTATGCTTCTGAATCCAGTGAATGAAAGAAAAGCCAATTCAATCAGGAGAGGGTCTCTGCCCCAATGGACATAATTGATCTCTTTTTTATCCACCCCCCCCCCCCTTTTTTCCCGTAAGAGCACCGGACAAGTACTGCCCCTTCAGTGTCACCAATGTGGCTTCCTGTCAGTCTTTAGCATAATTTCTGGCCCACCCAAATGTCTAGAACTGTCCCTGTCAAATGCATGGCTTAAAGCTTGGTGGAAAATGGGGGCACCTGGGTGGCTCAGTCCGTTAAGCGGCCTACTTCAGCTCAGGTTATGATCTCACTGTTTGTGAGTTCGAGCCTTGCTTCGGGCTCTACACTGGTGGCTCAGAGCTTGCAGCCTGCTTCAGATTCTGTGTCTCCCCTGTCTCTCTCTGCCCTTCCCCTGTTCATGCTCTCTGTCTCTCAAAACTGAATAAACGTTAAAATTTTTTTAATTAAAAAAAAAAAAAAGCTTAGTGGACAATGTATGTTATTCAGGATTTCTTTAAACCAATATATTTCAATGCACTGTGCTGAAATTTCAACATCCTTTTCAAAGGCAGAAAGAAAAAAAAAGAACAATTTATACCACATCATAAGAAGATATAATAGCTATTGAAAATAATGTGTTAGAAAAAGAAACATTTAAATGATGACATTAACAAAGCACAATTAGAGATCAGTTGGTCTCCACTCTTCCCTAGAGATTCATAAACCCACAGATAGGCTCTGAATTAAGAATCAGATGTGGCAAGATCATCCTAATTATATCTTGTTTAACCTGAGCAGGAAATGTCTTAGATCAGATGTCACTGTTTCTTTCTCTTTTCATGTTTATTCTTTTAATAAATAATGACATTGAAAAATAGAAAGGGAAACCATTACACTAACTTGGGAGTTTGGAAACCCAAAAACTAAGTTAACAAAATCTTTTTCTTATTGAGAGACAAGAATTGGCAAGGTGGGGAGGGAGAGAAAGGGGCACCCATGAGTTTCATGGATTATATGGGTACCGTAATTTCACTGTTTAAGAGTGTAACAAAGAGCAAATTTTACCACTTGCTCTTTATAAAGAATGCATGTGTACATAAAAATATACACAAAGTGTAGACATTGTGGAGACATTTATGAAGGAAAGGTGAGGAAGAGTCAATAAGAACCAAACACTAGAACTCTACTAAGCTGCAAGTAAGGGTTATCACTGATTGTTTTGTTAAAAATCACTACATAGTAGGTAGTATGTAGATAATAGTTCAACACGTATAAATATATATTTTAAAGTACACATCATTCTTAAAAGAGAGATGGACTCAGTCATTTTAACGAATTCTTTTGTTACCTTTATAAAGCCTTAAGTTAACACATTTTTCTGCAGCACTCACGTGCACACCTGTATGCACATCATCCCCTAAGCACCCCCGCCTCCTCCACCACCCCAGCTCCAGCCTCCAGACTTCTTGCGTGAGTAGAGACTGCCCTGTTCCAGTCAAAACTCAAGAGTTCTGAATACGAAATAAGAAAATAGTGGTTCCCTTTGCAGAATTCTATTTTAACAAGGCTTATTTCTGTCTGTGTGTGCTATACGTTACACTAACTCATTTGTAAAATACTCTCTACCTGGGGTCAGGCTGTATTAGAATAGACCAGAATTTCTTGATAAAACTATATAGCCAGGCAAACTCTGACATTTTTGTAGAATACTCACAAATGTCACAAAACTTTCTGGAAAATAAAAGTTTATGCCAATTTCAAAGGAAATTAGTTTGTCTCGGATTTAATATAAAAGTGAGGTAAAACTTAGAGATAGAAGTTGAGTGTTACACTGAGGTATTGTAAAAGCTCAAACTAGAAATTTAAAGAGAAAACTAGATGGCATAAAATTCTAACAATGGAAAAGCAAACCACAATTTACAAAATCTCTCGATACTCTACTGATTTCCTCCATCTACAGGCTTATAGTATATTCAGAGGACACATGATGAGGTAGAAGAATAAAATAGAAGTAAAATCTGTGCTGGAAATAAATATACATGAAAAATGAATTCTGAGTTTTCTGGAGAGTTCTGATTGAATGGCTGCACTATATTATTTGAGTTGTTTACAACAATTCAAAATTATGTAATTACATAAAATTCCAAGTTAACTGTCACCCATCAAAAGTGCAATTGCTAATAAATTGAAATAATGAGTTGCTCTTACTGGCATATAGTGCACATATTCCATTTGTAATGGTAAAGATGGGAATATCTACAGAGAATTTGGAAGTAGGCCATAGTATTTCATTAGTAGCTACTGATGCTATAAGAGTAGCTAGTGATGGTATATTACAGTATCAACATTACTCTTTTCAAGACACTGAAATAGTGAAAACTGATATTCAGATAAGGATCTTTTCACAGACAGCAATGGCTATAGTTTAATGGCAGAACAATAATTGATAGAGTTAATCTATTTCTCTGTAAAAAGAGAAATTGACAGAAAGAAAACTTGGTATTGGTGGCAACTAATCATTAATAAGACCATGGAAAACTAAAACAGCAAGGAAATGACTCCAGTTATTTCTAAGGAGAGATGCGTCAGAGCCTCCAATCCGACTTTATATCAATTACTTCATTGAGAACATCTCTAGAGGTCTCCAATCACTTCTGTATCTACCTAAGCCTTGATAGTTGATTCACAATCTGCTATCAGCATGCCCCTTGGATAGGGAAATCAGCAGATAAACTGTACGAAGAGCTCACAATGCAGTGTCAAAAGCATTATAGTTAGGTGGATGCATGGTAAGTGACACATTTAGAAAAAGTATTTCAAGCTGCATGGACTACAGCCAGGTTATAACACAGGGGAAAGGGCAAAAATAATGTTGCAGATTATTATCCAAAGTCATCAGCTCAATGTGTTTTTGACTAAAGTAAGAAAAGCCAATAAAATCATTGTTTATACTTGCTATTAAATCCATTTTAGTTTCTGTATCTATCGGGCTATCCACAGCTTTGATCGCGGTAACACGAAAGAGACAAAGGAAATGAAAAGATAGGACCTGAGACAATGTAAATGTTCCCTAATGTGGACAGGTGGTAGGCTTGCATACCAATCAGCAGTTACCATCTCCCTGCAAACTGCTTTCTCTTGAGAGAACAGATCTAACTTTAAGGTAAGAAGACAGGGGCGCCTGGGTGGCGCAGTCGGTTAAGCGTCCGACTTCAGCCAGGTCACGATCTCGCGGTCCGTGAGTTCGAGCCCCGCGTCGGGCTCTGGGCTGATGGCTCAGAGCCTGGAACCTGTTTCCGATTCTGTGTCTCCCTCTCTCTCTGACCCTCCCCCGTTCATGCTCTGTCTCTCTCTGTCCCAAAAATAAATAAACGTTGAAAAAAAAAATTTAAGGTAAGAAGGCAACCACTGAGGAGACAACTGTGGAAATCACTGGAAGTATCTATTGGAGGCATATGTCTCTCATACCATGGTGCTTGACCACCTACACAGGGACTATTTATAAAATTAGGTCTTTTGTACTTAGAAAGAGACACAAGTGATGTGTATGAAAAGAAGATAATAACTGAAAAGAACACAGAAACAGTTACTATGTCTTAGATTTAGGGATCATAAAAATTTTTGCTCTAGGATTTTTTTTAAACTTATAATTTCCCCAATAAGTGATAAATGTAAAATCATAGCCTTTTAGACCTAAGAAAAAATTTAAATATTATCGAGTCCAATGCTCTTATTTAGAGATAAGAGTGATATGTAGTGACAAAAAAAAAAAATGCTGGGAGTAGCCAAAATGTGACTTGAACTTAAATATTCTGATCCCTAGTACTGTTTCTAATAATTCACACTTCCTGCCTTTATTCCAAAGATATCATAAAAAGATCAAAGTAAAAGTAGGTATACAAATGTCTCAAGTAAGTACATGGACTATATAGTAGATGGACTATATAATACATCCAAACTATGTTGTTTAAAAGATTAAATCGGAGGACTTGGTAAATACCTAGTATTTTTAAGTGTTTATTCATTTTTGAGAGAGAGGGAGAGAGATTGAGAGAGTGAGCACAAGCAGGAGAGAGGCAGAAAGAGGAGACACAGAATCTGAGGCAGGCTCCAGGCTCTGAGCTGTCAGCACAGAGCCCAACCATGGGGCTTGAACTCACAAACTGGGAGATCATGACCTGAGCCAAAGTAGGACGCTTAACTGAATGAGCCACCCAGGTGCCCCAATACCTACTATTTTTACATGAAGGATAATTGTCATGTACCATAGATCATGCCTATAATATTACATTGAAATCAGAATATTAGGCTTAGCACACATGAATCCGACATAGTTTTTTAAAAATTTTACTCTAGTTTCCTTCCCACACTTTCTCACCTTCTCTTTTCCAGCCATCACTCTCACTGAAGAGCCACCTCTAGATATTGAAAGTGTTTCAGTGAGTTGACTTTCAGCCAATGAAATAATTTACAATGCTATCTATGTATAGTTAGAATTACTCAATCACCCTATTAAATATCAAGAGATTTTCTAACTTCATTTTATTTTTCTTACTGATTTTCAAAAATAATTGTAAATGGCTGTTACTGTCTTAAATTTTGGAGTCATTTCTACTGGGTTTTCCAGATCTAAACATTGATATACAAACCCTATGATCCCAAAGCTCCAAGTAAGTTCTGTAAAAGCTAAAGGAAGGAGGATTTTGAGCACAATATAAGAATGTGATTTGAGGAGGCACCTGGGTGGCTCAGGTGGTTAAGCGTCCCACTCTTGATTTCAGCTCAGGTCATGATCTCACGGTTCATGAGACTGAGCCCTGTGTAGGGCTCTATGCTAACAGTGCAAGAGCAGAGCCTGCTTGGGATTCTCTCTGTCTTCATCTATGTCCCTCCACTGCACATGTGCTCTTGCTCTCTCTCTCTCAAAAATAAATAAACTTAAAAAAAAAAAAAGAATGTGATTTGGAACAAAATACATTTCCAGGGGGCTGAAGATATATATGAGTGTGCAACTATACCATTCAACATACAGTTGGACTAATTAAACCCTAAAGTCTCATTTGGTCTTTCATGTTGGAATTGATGGAGGCTTCCTTTCAGTTTTCTCCTTATTTCTTGGGCATTTACTTCAACTCCGGTGGAGAATATTTCCATCTTTTCTTTCTCTGCTGGCCTGAAGAGTTCCCTAATCTACACTTCAGGTCATTTCTCTTTCTCTCCATCAATTATCCCCTCTACCTATATCCCTATATTCCATTTTGCTTGTAGAACACAGATGAATAAATTCTCCTCAGAGTCCTAATTACCTCTTCTTCTCCCCTCACCCTTTTCTATCAGATTACGTATACGTGAAACATGATAAATATTCTTGCCACTTTACCCTCTTCCTCACTTCCTGGTCATGTTATGAGAATCAATCATATTTCATGAACAGGATGAAGTCTCAGGGCATGGACCCTGACTGTTCTTTTCTACTCTGAGATTAAATGATTTAAATGTGTGATATCAAAACCAGTTAGAAATACCATTCTTAATCTGCTACCATAGGTTTATTCAACCTTATACCTCTCATTTGCACAACTTGAATACCCATTGTAGATCTGTATTTTTAAAGCACTTATCACAATGCTGCTCTATATTGTTATCATAGCTCATGTATGTTACCCTTGTAAGTCTCTTAAGGGTGGAGATTATAGTTTGCACTGCTGTACTTGTAGCTATGAGAAAATACTTGTAGATTCTTCCGTCCCCCTCTCTTTGCCTCCTGCGTTCTTAAGCCTATTTCTATCATTTGATTTTTTTTTTCCCCCTTAGCGGTCATAATCTGCTCTTTGCATGTTTCTTTTTGAGGCCATATCCCATCACGCCAAACCTATTAAGTTATTATTTTTCATCAAAGTGTGTACTCAATTCTACCTCCTCCATTGAACCTCCTTTGTTAAGAAATAAAATCTAGATTCTTTATCATCCCAAACAGACACAGCAAATCACACTCCTCTGTGATAAAAGGTACACATAAACACAAACATACAACCTCCTATCCCACCAGTATAAATAGAACAAAAGGCGTAAATCTTTCCTTATACATTCCTAGAATAGGGAGAGGAAAATTATCTGTGATTTTGAATGTGCTGCTCTGACAACACGAGTATACAGTAAATATCACCTAATGTCTCCAATGACAATAAAATAACAACTAATTTGTTAAAAACATAAAATGACATTGTCAAGTCAAATTCTCTTAAATCTAATCCATACCAAACATATTTATAAGTCTGAAATATGTGAGTGTTTATCTGAACAGAATCTGCAACTTTCACAAAATTCATTTATCTCTTACTCTTTCCTCTCTGCCGGGGAGGCAATTTGTCGGGAAAGTTTCCACAGCTGCTGTGGCTGCCATACTATTTTTACTTCCCAGATAAAGAATTTCAGCCTCTAGGGCAGTCAAACTAGCACCTTCCACAAATGCTAATCTCACTTCATTATCCTTTTTTATAAAAGGTCACAACTCTTTTTTATGTCACACATTGCTATGGGCACACTTTCATCTATTTAATTTGACACAACATAACAAATACACAACTAGTTAGAGAGCCCTGTCAAGCATCTCCTCAAACAAGTATTATTTATTGTCTTCATTATTAAAAACTGAGAGAACTGGCATGCATGACCCTCACAATGCTTGCCTTCACTTTGCTTCTCGTAACTTCTGATTGGTCTTGCTACACAGCCAGCAGAGCAGGAAGAAAAGGTCCAAAGCCAGAGCAGGAATGAAAAGCTTCAACCATATGACAGATTTACAAAGAAAGAGGCACAGCCCAGTGTCTTTTGAATATATGAAACAGGATATGCTAAGTTCTCAAACATCTTATGAGCAACTGCCAGTTGTTGAGGAATAAGAAGTAAAACACGCCTGTTATTCATATGACCTAAGTGTCTAGTTTACATCTTGAGTTCAGACTATAATGAAGATGGTCCTATTGTACATGGACTGTTCTAGATGTTTTACTTGAATGTAATTTCTCACAAAATCTTAATGAGGTACGTACTATTAGTTCAATTTTAACCATGAGGAAATAGGTAGAGGAAAGGAATTTACCAATATACGGGAAGGTCACACGTATACGAATGTTGGAGTCAGGATGCAGACCCAGGTAGGTGGACTCCAGAGCATATATTAATATATGATAATTAACACATAAGCCCATTAAAGTGTTTAGGGTTCCTAGGGATGCTGTACTATCAGTCTCGTAATTCAGGCTAATTCAGTTAGAACAGTGTGTAGAAATTGATATGTTATGTAAGTTCAGCTGTACTTGGCTCATTACCACTGTCAGATCTTTGCTAGAATAGAGGAGGCTTCTGCCTCTTGGGATGGGTTGTGGAATTCTAGATGTCTCCTTTGCCTGTCAGTGCTCCCACAGAAAGATCTTTTGTACCCATGTTTGAACTATCTTAGAATTATTAATATTAGCAATACTGTCCTCAGGTGTTCCTTTCTGAAATAAGCGCATGACCACTCTAGACTAGTTATTAAATATGCCTCTTTCTCACAAGTGCAAAAGTCTGGACAAATATCTATATATTTGTTAAATGAATAAAAAGAGGACTGAAGCAAGAAAGCCTGGATAGCCTAGTTAAATGTATCATCTCTGCTAGGTTAACAGATTAATGTATGAAGGAGACCTATCTAGCTTGCATTTACACACTAAAGTCATATTTTGTCATCTTATAAAGGTAGAAATGCTAAAGAAACATGATCTCTCTCCATAATCAGACTTTCATGAAATAAGATAAATGGGAGTAGTATCATGGTAGAAGCACAGAACAGTGGAGGAAATGTGTGGAATCCTCATAGAAGTACGAGGTGAGAGGGCAGCAAGGGTGTGGGGTAAACCAAAGCAGAGCAGGGCAAAATATTCCTAGCATAAGACAACGCATATTGGTCGTCCTTGATGGTCCTTGATCCAGGTCCTACTGGTCCTTGATCACCTGTCCACTCCCTAGTCCTGGACTATCTCCACTGTACTGCCTTTTCAACCCCAACCTCAGTGATCCCCTAAAAATAATTTCAAGAAAGCATTTGTTATGAACCCTGTTGCCTTGTATACCAGATGGGGATCTCATGTGTATAGAGATAATATGTTGTTGTAGATGATAGAGTATGTATACTGCTTGTTTAACTAGTTAGACCAAGATGCAAATGATACCCAAGATTAATTACTACATGTAGTGCCATACAGTTCTAGGGACATAGCTATCTGGTTGCTGAGATAACATGCTTGAGGGTCTTTTATATATACATACATATACATACATATATATACATACATATATATATATGTATGTATATGTATATACATATATATACATACATATATATATATACATATATATATATAAACACATACACACACTAAAGTCAGCATATTCAGAAATGTTAGTACATCATTTAGCCCTACCTCATGTATCTTATCTTCAAATACTTATCCCGGTTTTGCTGTCTCTGTAGGCTCAATATGGTTATACCCTATCTGATTTTCAACCCTACTCAGAGATATAAAAAAAAAACAAAGACAACCTCTCTTTAGAAACTTTAGTTAGCATGTATCATTTATAGAAAGCTGAATTTCTTTTTGTAGGATGATTATGATTAAATGTACATACTCTTCATTTTACTTTATAAATTAGCAGTTTCTGTAGTATATATGAAAACTCATTTTGTGTCCTAATACCAGAGCATGAAGGCATGATTGCAGAGTAAGTGAAAGATGAAGGTCTGTTGTTCATCTGAAGATGCTTGCCCTACCTTAATATAATCTTCAATATTTAGGTACAGTTTCTCATGTTCACTTGGGAAAGTCTACCAGATAGGGCACAACGATTATTTTCATACCAGTGTCTTTGACCCTTTCATTATGCTTCCTAACTTTCTTATTTAAAAAAAATGTTTTCATGTTTATTTATTTATTTTGAGAGAGAGAGAGAGAGACAGTGTAAGAGCATGCACACAAGTGGGGGAGAGGCAGAGAGAGAGGGAGACAGAGAATCCCAAGCAGGCTCCACATTGTCAGAGCAGAGCCCAACATGTGGCTTCATCTCACAAAACATGAGATCATGACCTAAGCCAAAATCAAGAGTCAGACTCTTAACTAAGCCACCCAGGTACCCCATTTTCCTAACTTCTTTCCTGCCACTGGTATCTAATAGTCAGTTCTATTTCTTCCTCGTCTTTGAGTCTTTCACTGGTCCATTTTATTCCACTGTTTCATTAATACTGGTTCTGATATTTTATATTTATATACTAAATGAAATTAAAACATAAAGATTTCCCTTCTTTATCAGTGATTATAAATATTCTGAATAGGTCTGACAGCATGGGTGAGTTCAATAATGTTTGTGTTTGTTAGTCCAAAATCCTGCATATTCACTGTTCAAACATAAAATAAAGAAAGAAGAAATATCTTTGGATAAATTAATAACTGGAGCGAGCTAAAAATATTTTATTTAAAAAATCACAAAGGATTAATGTATGTAATAGAATCTAAGTCAGTATGCGTAAAAGCACAAAATAGCCAGTTAGGGCAGTGGTTCTGAAAAATATTTATGTCTCATAATCACCTGTGGAGCTACATAAAATTAGAGATGCTAGACCTCATGTTTAGATACACTGAATCTGAATTTCAGAGGGAAGACATAAGCAATCTTCCTTTTTAAAGGCATTTAAAGTAATTCTTCTAATGCACAGTCATGTTTAGCAACCATTAGCTTATAGAATTCTTGTGAATCTGTGATGTGTCTGTGGGATACTTTTATAGAATTGTCTCCTTGCTAAAATACTCAATTTTGAATCAAAGCTTCCATTCATATTATGCAATCAGAATGTATCACAAAATAAGAAATGACCCTAGGACCTTGAAGATCCTAATAAAAGGAAGGGCTACAGGAGAACCAGCTCCACCCAGAATGGCAAATACAGGCAAGTTCCAAATTTATTAGGACAGAACAGAAAGTCAGTAATGACATCATTACTGAAACAATAGTTGGACAGTCAGACTAGGGAAATATGGAAACAAATGTGTTTAAAAGACATCTGAAGTGGGACAAAGTTCCTCTGTCAACTGAGAGAAGCCACTAACACCTAAGTATTAAGCAAATCTGAAACCATGGGTTTGATGAAGTTACTTAAAAAATGACACTTATAATGGGAAGGGATTATGTAAAATCAGGATTTTGCTACACTGACATTCATTCGCATCCTTCAGATTATAAAAATATACTCAACTAATTACCAATGGGAAACAGTCACTAAAACTTCATGAAATGGCGTCTGAAAGAATCACGTAGCATAGTAACAATTGGGAAATGTGGGTGAACTTTGTTTTTTTTTTGAGCATGTCAAAGGGAGAAAGAAAAAAATCACTTGTTTTAGTAGTTGTCATTAAGTACTATATACAGTAGTTAAGTATTAATAAATAAGTAGTTAACATTTATGCAATGATTCATGCCTGTTAAAATATGCATCAGCTGCTCGTTTATTATTTATCATTGCCTCTATAACAGAAAATGAGACCAAGTGGCCAGAATTGCCATTGTTTTTTAAATATTGCTTTGATTTTGACTGCCCAAATCATAAATAAACGATTATCTTCCGTGTTAGAAAAATCATGATGATAAATTAACATTGGCCTGGCCTACTTGTGCACTCCACATGACGTGAGCTTCAAAAATCAGCCTTTGTATTTAGGAAAAACACAGAGTGCAGTGTGCTCCTTGGGACTGAGAGAGGATTGTAAACATGAAAATAAATGCCCTGATCCTTCAAATTCTTCTGCCTCTTCTCATCCACAGGCATTTGTACCATAGTCAATTTATACCTTCCCTACCTTTCTGTGTTATAGTCAATAATTTGGCCATGCCAGCAATTGCTCCAATACATTTCTAAAAATAAAAGAGAATTACTGAATATCCTTGTGAAAATCTGGATCTTGTTTTCTGGTGTCAGAGAAATAAGGTGCTTAACTTCCCAATACTGTTTGTTTGATCTGTAATAGTTCAAAGATTTCAACTTGGGGTTTTAAAATAATGGAAGTACAACTGTTAATTGTGAATATTCACATGGCACTCTCAAATTTTAAATTTTACCTGACCTAATAAAAGCACAATACTTCAAATTATGATGTGATGTCACTGGGAATTCAAGCTAAGATCTTTACATTTTTCCAAACAGATGTGAAGGTGTTTAGTACAGCTTGAATCCTGACATTGTGAGCCTTATATGTGGTAAAAACAACTCTGGACTAGAATCCAAAGGGACTGTGCTCAAAACCTGTCTTGTATCTTACAGGGGATTTGGACAAGTCACTTAATCTCTTTATATTTGAGTTCCCTCATGTGAGAAATGGAAATGATGTCTACATCAGAGACTTGTTACAGGCTTAAGTGAAAGTGTTTTGTAAACCATAAATGGCCATATAAATGCAAGGAATTATGACTTAATAAGACATTAGAGCTAAATATCTTTTTAGTCAATTATGAAATTCATGGTCTCCAAAATGCAGGCCTATTCTTTAATATCCCAACAATAGCTTTTCTGTGACAACCGTGTCTTGGGAGTCAGTCTGTTGATAGAGCCTTTGTTAATGGCAACGATCCTTCTCCAGTTCTCAGATGACAACTAGCAAAGCTCAGACTCTTTCCACACAACTCAGCTGCCTCCAGCGCTCAGATTTTTCAGAAAGTGTGTCAGAATCCTAGAGTCCAACTGATGAAGACACAAAGCAATTAAATATGTAAATCAAGGAAATTACACTGCACTGATGACATTCAACACTGGGTCTGCCCCTCCCTCCCTATCCTTTTTCTCCCTGCCTCTATTCCCCTCGGGACTGAGGGTAATGTGAGATCTCCTTCTTTCACGCTGCTCCCTGCTAAATGTTTTTTATTCTCAACCACCTGCCCCAGGCCTTCTCATCAATTATTAATCAAGTGTCCATGAATATGCATAAAATCTTGTCTCTGAGTTTTATTAAATTAAAAAAAAATTATATAAGAACGTGTGCTGTGCCATGTTGAGAAAAGAGCATACGGTGGAAGAGAGAATAAGGAGAAAGGGCAACTTTGGGGTGTCCTTTTTTACCCCACTCAAGGCACAAACATGAGGCCTCTGACTATGAAGGTTGTTTTGTTTTTAATTTCAAATGTTTCTAAATTAATATCTTTAAATTCTAGACAATGTGCCATTCTAGAATCTGCTTTCTTTTGATAGATAAGATTCTTCATATTTTGGAAAGGATAAAACTGGCTAGAAAGTACCTACACAGGTTACTGAGATATCACTCTACAAATGCACCCTGTCTCCAATTCCAAGATGTGCCATGCTATGCACAGTGCCTTGGGATGGGGTTGGTGATAGCAGTGAACCCATGGAGCCCTATTTCTTCTATTCCGTGAGGTCCCTTGGTCAAAACATTAATGGTTTACATTTCCCAATTTTCCACTTCAGTTGAGCCTTCCTTTCCAAAGAGAAATAATGTCTCTTAATTGTGAATGATGCAGAACAACATGTCTTGGAATGCTACTGTGGCTTTTATCTCATCAGGTAGGTCTTTCATGATCACCTTTTCTTAAATAGCACACCACTACCCTGTTGCTGTACCTCCCTCTTCTGACATCTATCATGATTGCGTTGTTGCTTCTTGTTTCCTGTGCCTTCTCCACTGTGAATGTAAGCTTAATAAGAACAGAGATTTTGTCTATTTTGGTCAATTCCACTCAAAAATATGTTTTTTTTGGATAAATAAATGAAAAGTGTAAGGACATCACTTAAAAAGTTCTCTTAATTACTGACCTGAACGTCAGCAACAAACATCTTCTGTATTCAAGCAAACTAACTAACCGTGATGGCTCTAGGGGGATTTTCAGTGCTTCATCCAATGTTCCCTCACTCTCTGTGTTCTACATGTGGCTTCACTGCAAATGGCCAGCTGTTCCCGATTCCAATGAAATATCACATATTTTTTATATTAAAAATAAGGGGTCCTAATAAAAGAATACTTAAAAGTAGAATTTTATTTTGTTTTCGTGGTTGCTTATTTACTCTTGCCCCTATAATGGCCATATAGGACACAATATAAATTTACTTAGTCAAAAGTATAGCTGGAAAAAAGGTATGGTTTGTGTCTTCTGTTCTTTATTCATGTCATATGAAACCTCCCTCCCACACATCCTCCCATTCTCTGCCTCTCATGTCTTAGCATTTTAGGCATCCAAAATCTCTAAGCCTCAAATATTTTTCGAAACATACGATAGTCAGATTAGATAAACTCTGAGGATTAATCAAAAATGAAATGAAATCTAAAGGAGCAACTCAAGAAGAAAACAGAATTATTTTATTATTTCTTTGCTTACAACACTCAGTTTCTCATTTGTCATTAAACTTAATGTCAAATGAATAGTTATATTTTTAGTTTGGAATTTTATACTTTGTTCTACTATTTTTCTTCCTAAAGAATCTCAAATTTAACTTACAGAATAGTATGTTCACCTAATATGTTATTGAAAAATCTAATTTTATAGAGTGCCATTTAAACAGAAATGCCAATTTTCAGTAATAATGGTCACTATAATAATGTTTAATGCCTCAGTGACTTTTTAGCAGCTAAAATGCCCTTTAAATATATACGCCTCCTTTATTTCAAATTCAAGAATGAATCATTACACTTTGATGAACATTCCATCACACCGGACATTGTAGTTAAATTTTCCTGTTTAAGAGTCTCATTAATTTATTTCTGCTTTCTTGACCTCCCCTGATGTATTCATTCAGTGAATAGCTATGTGAAAACAAACAGCAACAGCTACAGAGCTCTAATGTAGGTATTATTCAGGATATGTAGATGCACAGGATCTCAAGGAGGTGACAGCCTAGAAAAACCAACAGGATCTGCAGGCAAATAGCTATGCTACCAGGTAGAATGGTTCCAGTGCCACATAAGTGATGCAAAGGCGGTAGTATCACAGGGCTGAGAAGAAGAGATCCCTCCTGGCTGGAGTGATCAGAAGGGTATCAGAGCAGAGGAAGATGTGAGGAAAGCCTCAGAGGAAGGGAAAGGATATCAAGAGGTTTAACTATAGGCAGGGCCACCTAAAGCACACAGTCTGTTTATGGTGCCTTGGGTGGTATGAATGGGAAGGCTGGAAAAGTCAGATAAAAAAGATTCCCACATACATCTGTCTTCCTGCCTTCCATGTCCACCATGAGTGGTCAAAGGAGTAAGAGGGTTGACAAGGTGATGGGGGCTGAGGAAGTAAGATCACTGGTCCAGGGAGTAAGGTCAAAAATCTTCCCCATGGTTTCAAGAGGGTCTGAACTAGACCCTAGGGACTGAACTAGGAGGAGCACTTGTAGTCCTCCAACAAGGAATTCAACAGTCTCCTATGGCTAAGATTGACATCAGAATGCTCATGCAGTGCTTCTTTAAATTGCCAATGTCGTTTTTTAAGAAGATCCTTCTTTCTCTACATGACCTTTACCACAACCCACCATGTGTGTGTGTGTGTGTGTGTGTGTGTGTGTGTGTGTGTGTGTGTGTATCTGTGTGTGTGAGTGTGTGTGTGCCTATGTCTAGAAAATAATTCTACTTTACTGCTAGAGGTGTATACAAACACATACCACATTTCAAGGAATAGACAGCTTTAGGTAATGCGGTATCTTAAATAAAGCAAACTTATGAATAAATCATTGCCAATTGTTTGGGGATTATTGTGTACATGTGGAACTGGCCTGACCCCTGAGTGTGAGATTTGTCGTCAGCAGTGGAAATGGGTCTGAAAAGAGGAAGATGGTTCAGCCACACAGAGCACTATGAGAAATGAGGCAAAAGGCTTTGAACATGCAGTTGCCCCAAGCAGTCAAGAGTGATGATTTTTCAATCTGACATAATGGAAGTCCCTATAGAGATCCATTTTTCATTCCGACATGACTAAGATAATAAGTCACAAGTTAAACTACGTAATATGAGGCCCAACATAAAGAAAGCTATTTCTATTTCAGAAATGTCAGAGTACACCTTGGTACATGTTGGTTTAAATGGACATTCTTTTCCTTGCAAAAGCGGCCAGAGACTTCAGCTCAAAAGTACAATTTTTAACAGTAGAACTCATTGAAAACAAAACAAAACAAAACAAAACAAAACAAGAAAAACTGCTATGTGAAGTTTGACTCTTTAGGGGATAATCTGACATATCTCACCCGCTGAGAAATTGTTTTTAATAAATAAAAATAATGATAATTGAACAAAATTAAAGAAACAAACAAAATTCTCTATAGTGAGATGGGATGATCCTTATCCTAAGGCCAGGCCTCCCATTTTACATTCTTTTTTGTAGGCTGTCAGATAAGTAAATTATAATTGATACTAATTTAGTAAAGTTTTACTAGACTCAAATTGGGATATAATTCAATTTTGGTACTCATGAATCATATATAAAACAAATAAGAGCTAAATAAATGAAAATAAGTCATGGTAAATTTCATTTTCTATTATTTATTTTACTGAGACCAATCTAGAATTATACACTGTTGGAAATGCAGAGAAAAAGGGAGAGTGCAAATAGGAAAGATATTAAGGATATATATCCTATTACATATTAACTCCAGAATTGTCTACCTTAGCTTTCAAAATCTCAACAGCATGCATACTACTTATCAATTACATCTCCCATTACAATTCAACATAATTTCTCTAAACACTCAAAATTATTAATTTTGTCCCATTTATTTTTTTACAGGATTTGCTTTTTCCCACAACTCTGCTTCTACACTTGCCCACCCTTACCCCTTGTAGGTTTTTTTCTCCATTCTGCTGCTTGGTGCCCTGCTTCCTGTTCAGAACACAGATTTAAGTTCAGCTTAACAAGGGAATCTTGCCCTATTTCATTCATCTGCCTCTCCAACTGCTCCCTATTCTTATCTTCTCAACACTTCTTGCCTCCCTTGGTGAAATACAAACATGTACGGGATTTTGTGTATGCTTAAGATTTTATTTCATTTGCTTTTGTTGAACACACGTGCAGACCCCCTTTCCTTTTGTATGATCCCTGTGTCCTCCAAGTCTATGGCTACTCAATATTTAATGGTGTAAAGATAGATAATACCACCACACTACTGCTCTCTACCACCATCTAGAAATTCTGAATTTTAGGAACTCTGTATTATAGGAACTCTGTATTATAGTTGCCTAAGAATGGAATATATCTGTTAAAACTTTGTTGATGAATCCTTCAGTCATCTCTCTATTGTGGCCGATTTTTTCTTCTTTTTCTATGAATCCAGATGCTAAGAGGGTCCACCTGAGGCTTAGCATCACAGAAGTCATGAGGCCTTCCATCCAGGTAATCAGATTTTCCATTACCTCACTCTGCTACCATTAGACCTTCAGCTAACACAAAAATCTCTCCTGGGATCCAGTCAATAATTCTCTGTATCTTTCATGTTTAAGGGTCTTCCTGGGAGAAAAGGTCAGGTGAAATAAGGCAGGTGGATGAGCAGGAAAACTGACTGGAAAGAGTAAGAACTGACAGAAGGAGTTTCTTTCTCATGTCACCCATCCAGATATGGACAGACCTTGTCAAGTCTGTGATATGAAGGTGAATGCCTGACAAAGTCTAGGTTCCATTCAGCTTGACAAAGGGCAGAAAAGCAAAGATTTCCCTCCACTGTGATAAACGGAATCCTCTCTTCTATTCTGTGAGTTACTTCTACCAATTTGGAAAAGAAAGAAAGGAAGAAAGAAAGAAAGAAAGAAATAAAGAAAGAAAGGAAGGAAGGAAGAAAGAAAGGAAGAAAGAAAGGAAGAGAAAAGTACCAAATATGTTCCAGAATCTAGATCCCAAAAACAAAGCCAAACTCCTCTTTAAACACTGCTTAAATGGGAAGCACCCAATGACCTCAGTGCCATCAGCGTGAATGTAACTAACTGGGATCTCCTCTTCTCCAATGAAAGGCAATAAAGCCCTTTGGGGGCATGGGGATCACTTCATCTTCACCCTCACATTCCCTCAGACTCAAGTCCAAAGATAGCTCACGGGGTTAGTATGCACCTCCTCCACTCCCAACAATCAGTTCCTGCTCCCTGCTCTTTTCCCTCTGCCCACCAAACATACACCATCTTCTCAGAATAATGACTGCCCTTTAAATTGCACAATTATAGGGGCGCCTGAGTGGTTCAGTCGGTTAAACGTCCAACTTCAGCTCAGGTCATGATCTCACAGTTCGTGAGTTCGAGCCCTGCATCAGGCTCTGTGCTGACAACTTAGAGCCTGGAGGCTGCTTTGAATTCGGTGTCTCCCTCTCTCTGTGTCCCTCCCCCACTCATGCTCTGTCTCTCTCTCTCTCTCTCTCTCCTTCAAAAACAAATAAAAACATTTAAAAAAAATAAATAAAATAAACTGCACAATTACAGACCTGGCTTGACTATAAAGCTGCTACTTGGGAAACTAGAGTGGGTTAATGGAGACTTTAATCCTCGTTAGGGTTTCCCCCCCCATCTTCAATTGCTGGATTTTCCCCTTCATGATTATTTCTTTTGAAACTGTTTATAAAAAAACGAGTCCATGGATGCTCATCTCTCCCTGCATACCTATGAGCCTTTTTGAGTTGCTTTAACTTGCAAGTTGGCCAGGAGTATATTGAAGATGGTGACAAAGACTGATATATGGACGAATACTCTGGGGCCTTAGATTCCAGTCCAGGGTGGTTGCAGGTAAGCGTTAATTGTCATTCCTGCCACCCTGCAGAGTCACATCAGTGAAGGAAGATGTTAATTTTGGAAAAACTGCATAGTTTCAGACTATTGCTAGAGCTATCTAAGTAACCCCCATTTTCTATTTGAAATTGTGGCTATGACAATTATATTTTAATGGCTAGAGGATACTGCTTCTATTAATAGCAAAAAAAAAAAACATGTTATTTTTTACAGAAGCATGAAGATCACAGAATTTGAGGTCCAGAAAGGGATGCAAAGAAACCTGTCCCTACAGATGGGAGAAATTGAGGCCCAGAGAGACATGTTAGAGCATGATTTTTCCCATAACTCCCACTCACCCACTCACCCCTGCCCAGGAGTCTCATGGTCCTTTCTGGTTCTGTTGGTTCTTCCTCTCACACAATAAAACCCACAATTTGTCTTGCAGGCACCACTAACTCTTCAGATCCATAGGTCACTATCAGGTCCTAACCACCAACTTGGAAAAATATTACCATAAGGCTGTGTCTCAGAAGGTCAGTATGTCTTTTGAACTATTTTACCAGGCAGCTATTTCCAAAGGCCTTTTTTTCCATATCTGCAAATCATTTTTCAGATGCTTTCATTTGTCATAGAAGTCACTACCTCCTTTCTGCAAGCTTGTTTTCAGATACTTTTATATTTCCCTGTGATTCCATGCTATTAAATCCTTCAAAATACATAATGGCCTACTGGAAATAAATTATGCTAACTTAAATTGCTCTCTGCCACTCCTGTCCCTCCTAACTACCTTAATTCCCTTTATTTTATTTATGAAACACTGTTATTAGCCTCCAAGGCTTTCATGACATGATTACCCTATGATAATAATTTCAAATTCAACAATTTCCATTACTCTCATATAATAAAAGTGAGATAAAACTGTAGAAATATCGAGGCAGCGTGGCCTCGTGTTACTGTTCACATTCTGGAGTCACAAAGACTCCTGGTGCAGCCATATTAGCCATTTCACTCTCAGAATTTCATTGTTTATAAAATGAGAACAACTTTACCTCCTAGAATTGTCAAAACAATAATGTACACAAAGCAAAAACACAGTTTTTGCCCCATATTAGGGCTCAGTCCATTATCAATAGCCTCCCTTCCTTATTCAATGAACATTTGAAAAAATGTGCCAAGTAGCTAGCTAGTGGTAAACAAAGGCAGATAACCAGCAAATTATTTCCTTGCAATTATCAGATTGGGAAATATGAGGAAAATAATTATAATCCCTAGGGAGTTCTACAGTTTAGTGAAACAGGTATTCTTATACTCTAGCTGGTGGGACTTTTGGCATAGACTGTTTTTTCATTTGGGGAGTGTGTGTGTGTCTGTCATTCTCCTTTTTCCCCACACCTGAATCCCATATTAATCATCCACTGGTTTCCTTTAAAATATTGTTTTATTGCTTACACATACATGTACGTGCACATATATAAGTATACATATGTATATACACACATGTACATATATGTATATATACAGAGAGTATATACAGAGCACACACGAGGGAGAATAGGCACATTACTCTTATTTTGTTCTCTAGAGAGTGGAGCTTAACATTCTGTTATACTGCCAATAATCATTGATATTGTTCATTCATATTGATTGCTTTATAGTATTTCATTGGAGGATATAACAGTTTTTTTTTCAACTCTCCAGGTAATTGGTACTTAGATGTTTCTAAATTTCTAGTATCATGAACATTCTTGTATACGCATCCTGTTGTACATGTACAAGGATGCTCTCAGGTACCTGGGAGGGGAGTTGAATTATCAGATATATAAATGTTCCATCTTCAAATATAAAATTGTTTTCCAAAGTGGTTACATGAATTTAGACTCCCAATGGCAATATCAAAATGATCCAGTGGAACACATTCGGCATCTGATACTATCATTCTTCTAAATGTTCACCAACTGAATAGGTGTAAAGTAGTGTATCATCAATGTCTTTATTTGCATTTTTTCAATCATTAATTGTTTTGCCTATTTACTGGCCATAATATTTCCTCTTTTTTGAAATGCTGGTTCATGTATTCTTACCTAGTTTTCCTTTTGATTGTTTGCAATTTGTGGCAAATGCCTAAAAATGTGAATACCTTTTGGCATAGCATTTTTAATTCTAAGAACTTATCCTATGGAGACAAATCTTCAACTATGCCTAAAGGCATTAATGAAAACCATTTGTAGCAGTAAATAAGCTAAACATCCAATAAATGGAGACTGTCTACATAAGTTATGAAAATAAATGTTAAAAAATGAATGATTTATATGCATTAAATAATGATGATGATTATGTACATGGAATCAAAGAAAGATACAATCTCATGTTAAGAGAAAAGAGTTGGTCATAAAAAATATAGATATATCTTTATTCCACTGTGTTCTGTGTATGTGTCTGTGCACATGTGTCTATACTTATGTCTTGAAAACAAAATGAAATATACCATTTTATTAATAGTTCATGACTCTGTTGGAGGGATTTAAAGTGACCAATATTTTTTGCTTTTGTTTATTTTTCTACAGTGGAGTTCATTACTATAACTTCAATCTATGTCTATTCTTTAGTTACAGAAAGTCACAGTAATTGGGGTGCCTGGCTGGCTCAATAGGTAAAGCATACAACTCTTGATCTTGGGGTTGTGTGTTTGAGGCCCACACTGGGTATAGGGATTACTTTTTAAAAAGTGACAATAATCTTAGATAATCTACCTAAAGTCACAAAGACAATAAGTAATAGAGTTAAGCCTACTACCCAAACATCCCCAGATTACCAAACTCTTAGCATTTATAATTCTTTACTCAATTCACTGGGGTCCTGTTGCAGGAATGTCAATATTTGTGTTCTTCTGTCAAGTGTTAACCTTTGCAATGGTAGTAAAAATGACCTTTCCATGCCTAACAGTGGTAACTAGCTGTGTGAGCATAAAGAAATATCACAGGATGATAACAAATCTGGGGGTGGAGTGGGTAAGAAGAAATCAAACTCTTCCTGTGCATGTACTTAATCTAAAATGAAGAGTTTATATGAAGCCAATCTAAGGAAGGAGGCTTTTTTCTCACAGACCTCAAGTATTTTCTGATGTAAAGAAAGAGTTTCTATTAGCATAATTACAAAGGTCATTGCCCCATATGGTCTTTTAATAGTCTGATGACAGATTAGTAAAACTATCATTAACCTAGCATTTGGCTCACATGACTGGGTATGAAAAAGCCAGTGGATTTTTAGAATGAATATCCAGGTGCTTTAATTTTAATGTTATGAAATTGAATTTTACTATTTTTCAATTTTTTTTTAAATTTTCATCGTCTCTCTTCCTCTCATGCCCTTTCTCATTATTTTACATAAAATTCTAACCTTGTCTCAGATTATTCCCAGGATGGCTCCTGATTAAAACACAATAAAGACCTAATTAAGGGTAAGCAGAATATAAAAGGTGACTAGGTATCTAGGGGGTCATTAATCTAACCTTAGTGGAAACTGCTAAATCTATTTAAAATAATTCCTCAAACCCAGTATAATCCTGGGTTACACCATAGTCAGGGCAGGAGGAGTCAAAGCTTGTTCTTCATAAACTGAAATAAAAATATTACCCGAGTCAAGGTGTACCCAAGGCATTGAAGAGACACAAAGGGAAGATAAACTAGAGTGTAATGTTGAGTCACTACATGGTAGTTGTAGCTACTACTATGAGCTCTTCCGCTGTGCTAACTCTCCTGTTCCTATCACTGTTAATCTCCTTAGTTTTAGCAGTGTTATTCATCAGACTCCTCATGGCTGTTGCCACTAATGCTACACCCGGATCTGTATCTACTAAACATTTGGTAGCTTTCTACTACACCTAAAACATTCTCTTCTTCGTGAATAACTGAAGACAGAAGAAGACTGCAAAAGATTAGATTTAATAAAAAAATATATTTGTAAAGCTCATAGCTCTCTTATAAGCCATTTAGAAACTATCTGCAAGATTTCAAAAGCATTATGGTTTCTCACAGGCTTAACTATCTGTCAATAATAAATTCCTTAAGTTATCACAAGTTTTTCTCGATAAAATTAAATAATTTAAAAACATTAATTGCTTGGGGTGCCTGGGTGGCTCAGTCGGTTAAGTGTCCGACTTCAGCTCAGGTCATGATCTCACATTGGGCTCTGTGCTGACAGTTCAGAGCCTGGAGCCTGCTTAGGATTCTCTCTCTCTCTCTCTCTCTCTCTCTCTCTCTGCCCCTCCCCCATTCACGCTCTGTCTCTGTCTCTCAAAATGAATAAATGTTAAAAAAAATGAAAACTAAAAAAATAAATAAAAGCATTAATTTCTTACTGTATCAAGATCTCTTGATGTTTTCCTAAGTCTTTGCTTGGTCACTGAAAACCCCTAAGCTTCTCTATCTTTGCCTTTAAACTCCTAGCCTTAAGGGGCGCCTGGGTGGCGCAGTCGGTTAAGCGTCCGACTTCAGCCAGGTCACGATCTCGCGGTCCGTGAGTTCGAGCCCCGCGTCGGGCTCTGGGCTGATGGCTCAGAGCCTGGAGCCTGTTTCCGATTCTGTGTCTCCCTCTCACTCTGCCCCTCCCCTGTTCATGCTCTGTCTCTCTCTGTCCCAAAAATAAATAAATGTTAAGAAAAAAAAATTAAGCTCCTAGCCTTAAGGCAAAGCCTGAGTAACATGTTTATTGTATCCATGAGCCAAAAGGACTATTCTTCTATCAGACTGATTTTGTGCTTTAAGACAAGACTATCTTGCTGTGATACCAAAGATGTTATGAGAGGGGAGTGTTATGGTAGCAAGGTGACAGAAGAGGAAACTCTTGTTCTGGTTCCCTTCATAGAAACCCAACTTCACAACAATACAAAGACTGAAATGCCATGTCTGCACAGTGAAGGAAACAATCAACAAAACTAAAAGGAAATGTACAGAATGGGAAAAGATATTTGCAAACAACATATCCAATAAAGGGTTAATAACCAAAATATATAAAGAACTTAAAAAATCTCAACACCCAAAAACAAATAATCCAAATAAAATTCAACAGAAGACATGAACAAACATTTTTCCAAAGAAAACACATAGGTAGCCAACTGACACAGGAAAAGATACTCAACATTACTCATTATCAGGGAAATGCAAATCAAAACTACAATATCACCTCACACCAATCAGAATGGCTAAAATCAACAACACAAGAAACAACAGGCATTGGTGAGGATGTGGAGAAAAAGGAACCTTCTTGCATTGTTGATATGAATACAAACAGGTGCAGCCAATGTGGAAAACAGTATGGAGGGTCCTCAAACAATTAAAAATAGAACTACTCTACAATTCAAACATTGCACCACGGGGTATTTACCCAAAGAATATAAAAATACTAATTCAAAGGGATACATGCACTCCTATGTTTATAGTAGCATTATCTATAATAACCAAGATATGGAAGCAGCCCAGTGTCTATCAATTGATATCACTGATGAATGGATAAAGAAGATGTGGTGCATGTGTATATGTATGTGTATGTATATGTGTGCATATATATGTATGTGTGTGCATATATGTGTATGTGTGTATATATATGCACACACACACACACACACACACACACACACACACACACATATATATATTTGCCAAAAATATTATGAGAGGGGAGTGTGATGTTAGCAAGATGGGAAAGTCTTGTTCTGGTTCCCTTCATAGAAACAATACAAAGACTGAAATCCCATGTCTGCACAGTGAAGGAAACAATCAACAAAACTAAAAGGCATTTATTCTCAAATCTCCTATATATATATATATATTTCAGTCATAAAAAAGAATGAAATCTTGCCACTTGCAACAACATGGATGGAACTAGAAAGTATAATTGTAAGCAAAATAAGTCGTTGAGAGAAAGAAAAATACCATATCATTTCACTCATATGTAAAATTTAAAAAATAAAAAAATTCTCAATTTATTATTTGTTATTTGTTAATTAGCAAATGGGGGAGGAAAAGAGGAAAATAGAGACAAACCAAGAAACAGACTCTTAATTATAGGAAACAAACTGATTGTTACCAGAGGTGATATGGGTCAAGGGATGGGTTAAATAGGTGATGGATGCCCAAGGAGTGCACTTGTGATGAGCACTGATGATAAATGGAATTGTTCAACTATATTGTACACCTGGAACTAATATAACACTGTATGTTAATTAATGGAATTAAAATACAAAATTAAAAAAAATAAAAAAAGTAAAAGACTGAAGTGCCTTTATAAGAACTCTAAAAAGCAGTGAAGAAGTCCCAATAACACCATGCAAAGTTGAGAATAGGCATACTAAAACAGGTAAGAAAAGCCATTTCATTCTGTGATTACCTACCCCTGAGTTAGCACAGTTCAGCATGACTGGAAAAAAAACACCCAACTTGAAGTTTCTCCTTTGGGAGGCAAAGAGAAGAATGTAGTATGTGTTTAATATTCTCCTGTTTGGAAGGCTGTCCAAGGGGCTGGTTTCTGTCTCATCTCACTAGGCTGACACAACTGGAATACTCCAGATGCCTGGATACCTCTGAGAACAAAAGAGACCTAAGCATCTTGCTGTAGCACCAGAGAATCTGCAGTGCCACAGAATGATAGCAGGAAGAGGAAGAGATTATGTGTGCCCAAAAAAGAAAGGGGCAAATCTTTCTAATTGGGAGATTACACTCACACAGCCTACAGAAGACAAATCCTCATTAAAGGTTTAAGAGGCCCCCAGAATCTCTACAGGCTAATTGGTGCAAGTATACCCTATAGAAGGTAGTCTGTAAAGTATGAGACAGGTGGCTCTTTTCTCAAAGGCCCAATCATCAGAAAAAAAAAATACAATGCATGTTCAACAACTGGAATACATGATCCAATAAAAAGAAGAAAACAAATCTCTAGAAATCCTTAAAGAAACAGAGATATATGAATTACCTGACAGAGAATTCAAAATAACTGTCTTGAGGATCAATAATCTTAAAGAGAACATAGATAAATAACTGAATGAAATCAGAAAAGAAACACATGAACAGAATGTGAATATCCACAAAGGATATAAACAAGAATTGAAGAAATTCTGGAGCTGAAGAATACCATAACTAAAATAGAAATTTTCCCAGAGTGCTTCAACAGCAGACATGATCAAGTGGAAAAAAGAATAAGCAATTTCAAAAAGAGATCATTTGAAATTAACAAGTTAGAGAAAAAGAAAAGTGAAGAAAACCTAGGATTTATGGGAAACCATCAAGAGGACCAATATGTACATTATGGGAGTCTAGAAAGAACCAAGAGAATATACTGTAGAAATAATGGGGGCACCTAGCTGGTTTGGTCAGTAGAACACTCAACTCTTGATCTCAGGATTTTGAGTTATAATCCCACATTGGGTGTGGAGATTACTTAAAAATAAAATCAAAGAAGGAAGGAAGGAAGGAAGGAAGGAAGGAAGGAAGGAAGGAAGGAAGGAAGGAAGGAGAGAGAAAGATAGAAAGAAAGAAAGAAAGAAAGAAAGAAAGAAAGAAAGAAAGAAAGAAAGAAAGAAAACTTACTCAATTGTGTCAAAGTAAACAGACATCTGAATTAAAGCTCAACAGATTCCATGAAGAATAAACCAAGAGAAGACCACACTGAGACACATATAATCCAAATGTTAAAAGTCAAAAACAAAGAGAAAAATCTTAAAGGCTGCCAGAGAAAAGCAATTCATCATATACAAGAAGCCTCTAATAAGATTATCAGCTTAATTCTCAGCAGAAACCTTACAGGCCAGAAAGGGGTAGGATAGTATAGTCAAAGTGCTAACATAAAACACACACACACACACACACACACACACACATACACACACACACACACACACACACACAAATCCCCCACTAAAAACCTGCTGGCCAAGAATATGATATCTGGAAAATAGTTCTTCTAAAATGAAGGTGAAATAAAGACTTTCCCAGAGGGGTACCTGGGTGGCTCAGTCAGTTGAGCCTCGGACTCTTGACTTCAGCTCAGGTCATGATCCCGGGTTGGGGGATCAAGCCACACAATGGGGTCTATGGTGAGCATGGAGTCTGCTTAAGACTCTCTCTCTCCCTCTGCCATTCTCCCAGCTGTCATGCTCTCTTCAAACAAATGTACAAACAAACAACAACAACAAAAACCCTTTCCCAGATAAACAAAAGCTGAAGGAGATTATTACCACTAAGATCTACCTAGAAGAAATGGTATATGGAGTTCTTCAAGTTGAAACAAAAATACAGCAACATGAAAACATACCAAAATATAATGTGTTTCCCTTCTGGTAAAGGGAAACATATAGACAAACACAGAATCCTAAAGTACTGTAATGGTGGTGTGTAAATCACTTTTAACTCTGATATAGAATTGAAGATGAAAGCATTAAAAATCATGTACCCATAGAAGTATGTTAATAGATGCACAGTATAAAAAATGTAATTTGTGACATTAAGAACATTAGTAGGAGATGATATGAAAGAATAGAGGTTGTGTATGCGCGCACGCGCGCGCACACACACACACACACACACACACACACACACACACACACACCCTATGGAACATACTCAAAAGTTAAAGAGAAACGAATCAAATCATGTCAGTACAAAAAAGAATCAATGAAACACAAAGTATAAGGTAGCAGGAAAGACAGTTATAAGACATACAGAAAGCAATTAGCAAGGGCCAATAATAAGTTCTTCCCTATCAACAATTACTCTAAATATAAGTGGGTTAAACTTCCCAATCAAAAGACACTTTCTGAAAGGATTTAAACAAATCCAACCCTATGCTGTCTATAAGAGACTCTAAGGACACACAGGCTGAAAATGAAAGGATGAAAAAACAAAGATTTTCTATACAAATGGTAATCAAAATAGAGCAAGGGTGGCTATATTTGTGTGAGACAAAATAGACTTTAAGTCAAAAACTGTCACAGAAGGGGTGCCTGGGTGGCTCAGTCAGCTAAGGGGTGCCTGGCTGGCTCAGTCAGCCACTAAGGTGGCTCAGTCAGTCAGCTGACTCTTGATTTGGGCTCAGGTCATGATCTCATGGTTTGTTGAGTTTGAGCCCCCATTTGGGCTCTGTGCTGACAGTGCAGAGCCTGTTTGGGATTCTCTCTCTCCATCTCTCTCTCTGACCCTCCCCTACATGCTCTCTCTCTCTCTCTCTCTCTCAAAATAAATAAACTTAAAAAAAATAAACTGTCACAGGTGACAAAGAAGGACATTAAATAATGATAAAAAGCTCAATGCATCAGAAAGATAAAACAACTTTATACACACCTAACATCAGAGCACCCAAATATATGACTCACACTTTGACAACACTGAAGCAAGAAATAGCCAGTAATATGAGAGTAGGAGATTTCAAACCCCATTTTCCATAATGGATAGAACAACTCAAGAGAAGATCAGTAAGGAAACAGAGAACTTGAATGACACTATATACCAATTGGATCTAACAAACATAAACAAAACTCTATGCAACAATGGCAGAATACACATTCTTCTTAAGTAAATATGGAACATTCTTCAGGTCATATATGTTAAGACACAAAACAAGTCCTAACAAATGTAAGAAGACTGAAATTATATGAAGTATTTTCTGAATGATTTTCTATTGATATCTAATGAAATCAGAAATCAATAATAAATTTTAAAAACCCTGGAAAATTCACAAATATGTGGATAGTAAACAACAAATATTTGAATAACCAATGAATCAAAGTAACAAGAAAAAAATTAGAAAATATCTGGAGACAAATGAAAACAATACAATATACTAAAACATATAGGATGCAGAAAATAAAAAACAATACTATAAAGGAACTTTACAGTGGTAAATGTCTACCTTAAAAAAGAATAAATATCTCAAATCAAAGACCTAACTTTATACCCCCAAGGAACTAGAAAAAGAACAAACCCCAAATTAGGAAATAATAAAGATTATTTTATTTTTTAAGAGCAAGCAAAGAAGAAAGGGGCAGAGGGAGAGAGAGAGACTTTTAAGGAGGCTCCATGCCCAGTATAGAGCCTGGCACGGGACTAGATCTCATGACTGTGAGATTATGAGCTTAGCCCAAATCAAGAGTAGGATGCTTAACCACTGAGCCATCTATGTGCCTGGAAATAATAAAGAGTAGGGAAGAAGTAAATAAAACAGAGAAAAGAATTACAATAGAAAAATATCAATAACATTAAGATTTTTTCAAAAGATGAACACAAGGGACATTTACCTACATTAAAAATTAAAAGAAATAAGACTCAATAAAAGCTGGAAAGGAAAGATGAAATATTACAATGATAATACAAAAAAAAAAGAATTATGATACACAGTTATATACCAACAAATTGGATAACCAGGAGAAAATGGATAAATTCCTGGAAACATAAACCTACCAGGACTGAATCATAAAGAACTAAAAAATATGAACAGACATGTAATTGGTAACATGACTGAGTTATAATTATAATAATCAAAAGCCTCTCAACAAAGAAAAGTCCAGAGCCAGATGGCTTTAGAGAAATATTCTACCAAACACTTTTTTAAAAGAATTAGCACCAATATTTCACAAACTCTTCCAAAAAATTGAAGAGGAAGGAACACTTTCACATTGATTTTATTACCTGATACCAAAGCCAGACAAAAGTACTATAAGAAAATTATAGACCAATATCTCTAATAAATATTTATGCAAAATCTTAAACAAAATTACAGCAAACCAAATTTAACAGCATATTAAAAGGATCAAGTGGGATTTATCCCTAGGATACAAAAATGGTTCAAAATACAAAAATCAATATGATATATCACATTAACGGAACAAAACATAAAAATTACATTATCACCTCAATTGATGCCAAAAAAATCACTGTTTTTGTCATGAAAGGGTGTTGAATTCTGTCAATCAGCAAATCGGGAATACAGGAAAATTACCTCAACAAAATAAAGATCATGGCTAAGAGAAAGATCATGGCTGCGGCACCTGGGTGGCTCAGTCGGTTGAGTGTCCGACTTCGGCTCAGGTCATGGTCTCACAGCTCGTTAGTTCAAGCCCCGTATCAGGCTCTGTGCTGACAGCTCGGAGCCTGGAGCCTGCTTCATATTCTGTGCCTCCATCTCTCTCTGCCCCAACCCACTCACATTCTGTTTCTGTCTCTCTCAAAAATAAATAAATATTTTAAAAATTAAAAAAAAAAAAGATCATGGCTAATATACTCAGTGGAAAAACTGAAATCTTCTCCATTAAGATCAGGAACAAGGCAATGATGACTCTTCTTGCCACTTTTATTCATCATAGTACTGGAAGTCAAACAAAAATAAATAAAAGGCATCCAAATTCAAAGGCAGGACCGAAATTATGTTTGTAGATGGCATGACCTTATATGTAGAAAACTCAAAAGATTCTTAAAAAGAAAAAAAAAACCTATCAGAACTAATATATGAATTCAGCAAATTTGCAGGACACAAAACCAACACAAAGAAATCAGTATGTTTTTATACAATAATAATGAACTTAAAGCAAATTAAGAAAACGTTCTCATTTACAAAGAATAAGTTACTCAGGAAAAAACGTAACCAAGTTTATATATAACCAATGCTATATGCTATAGCATGGATGAATCTTGAGGACATTATGCTAAGTAAAGTAAGCTAGTCACAAAAAGACAAATGCTGCATGATTCTACTTAAATGAGGTATCCAAAGCAGTCAAATTCACAGAAGAATGAGGTTACCAAGGGCTGAGGAGGGGGAAGAAAACGAATGTTCAATGCGCATAGATTTTCAGTTTTGTGAGATGAAACCGTCTCAAAATCTGTTGTATCACAGTGTGCATATAATTAACATTACTGTACTATATTTTTAAAAATAGCTAAGATGGCAAATTTTGTGTTATTATTATTATTATTAGCCACACACCCACCCACCGACCCACCCCCCCCCCCACACACACACACAATGTGTTACAGGAAGAAAACATCAACATAGTGGTAACAAACACAGGCTTTGGATTCCAACTAACCTGGGCTTATGCCTGGCTTTAGTCCTCTACTAGCCACGTGATCCCAGCGAGTTACTTAACCTCTCCAGCAGGCTTCATATCTGGTAAAATTGGGACAATAACTGTTCTTACCTTGTATAACTATTATAAGAAGTGCTTAGATAAGTGTGAAATATTGAGCTCAGTGTTAGGACATTGGTAAGCACAGAATCAATAGTAGTTTAATTGTATGGTCAGGAAGAGGAAGTATAACTGCAGGATTAGGGATGAGACTAGTGGCTTCCTGAAAGTTCTAATGTTGGTGGAGATTTGTTGGTGAGTGTTCAAAGACCAGTTATATCCACATTATTGTTGTGCCCAGAGTTTGGGATGAACAACTTAAACATCAGGGTAGAGAGCAAAGCAGAATTGCCCCTGACTCATCTATACTTTTCTATCCACGATCCTGAACAACCTTAGACATGCATTCTCTCAACTTTCCCATAAACAGCACAGAACTTGGTCATCTTATTCTGAAATGTGTTTTGCAAAAGATCATAACCTGTTTTTGGAAACAAACTAGAAAAAAAATATGATTACAGAATTCCCATTCGTGTTCTACATTTGATTTTCTTTTTTAAATCATATCTGGGGGAAGAAACACTGCACTAAGTTTAGGAGAGAGAAACAATAAAAATGTTTGCCATGACTCTGTGAAGACTGGTTTTAAGTAGGTAAGCACATGATCAGAGCCCCTCACACCCCCACAATCAATTAGCCTTTTTAATAAGGCAGATCTGTCATTCAGAGAAATCAGAAATCCAATTGGAGTTTTTAGCAGTCTTCTTAGAAGAAAGCATTTCAAGAATAAATCTTCCAAATGGCACAAACTTTTTCTGTTCTGCTGATAAAACAAAAATGAGGATATGTAAAGAGTCTTTGCTTCTCCCTTGTAAAATCTGCCAGTTGATGCTCCCAAAGGAAATAAAACCTGCCTTATTTCTTTGCCCACCTTCAATGAACTTTAAAGTCGGTCTATATGTATTGAAGATTCTTAAGCGCATTTTCCCTCTGGGATGGGTTCGGCATATGGTCTGCTCCTAAGGCAAACATTTATTTAAACTTTAAATCTAAAAGGAATTCTTCCATTTTATTTCTAGTTTTGTTTCCTTTGATCCTGAAAGTAATTAACTTCCAGTGGCAGCTAATTATAAGCGAAGAGAAAGCAGAGTCTATATGGTGTTTGGTGCAGACTTGGCAAAGTGGTTTTTAATTGGAAAGTCTTTTTGTTCTGTGCATTTCAATCCATTTTGCACTGTATTTATTATCCAGTATTCATATTATAACCATGACCTTTCATCTAATGACAGAATCTCACACAGAGAAAAAAAATTATTATTTTAACAAAAAGACATTAGGGCTATAAAAGAGAAATGAGAGAGGCTGGGAAGGAGTAGAATATGACACAAGAAAAGCCACAACTAAATCCATTTCATGCTCTTCATTATTTAAAGTCCCACAAAAAGGCATATGACTTTACATCCGAAATGGGAAATCCTCTTCCTCAAACTTACTAACTTACTTCACACAGAAATCAGGTCCTAAAACATAGGAACAAAGGAACACAGAGGTGAAGATAATTGAGGTCAGAGGCGATACTTCTTGTTCTGTGTTAATACTCATCATCTGGATCATGGAAGATGCTGAAAGTATATGAGCTGCCAGTCAAATGACCCTGACCACACTCCTCAATTCCCTAAAGATGAAGCTTGCAAAACTCACCAATTCTTTTTATCATCCATTCCTTCTTCTCAAAAGAAAAACCAGGAATATTAAAGTATGTATTGTCTGTTTAAAATGAATATGTTGTGGGAAAAAAAAGTTTTCAAAAAAAAAAAAAAGGAACTGAACACAATGAGAGGGCTTAGTCTCTATTTCTGAGAGAGGATTCTAAACTTCCTAGCCTTTCTAAACAATTCCTTAACAAACCAAAAATAAGCAGCATCACAGAAAGGCATCCGTCCTTTGATAACTAGAGAGGGATCTTGACCCAACTCTTCAAGTGTAAAAAAAAAAAAAAAATGTGCCACAAAGATGGTTGAAAGGGTATGCTGGCCATCATCTTCTCCAAATTTGTAACAAGTTAGAGCATTATAAGGCAGTGTCACCAGAGCTCAGTAGCTTACATGCATGCAGAATACCACTTGTGAGTTACTTCTATGGACATTACCTAATCAAGGGTCAATGCATTTCCCCACTTCTTACAACATTATTGATAAAGTCAATAGTCTCTGTGTTTTCCAATAACCAACTTGAAAAGTCTCTTTACAAATTCTTTCCAAGTACAAAGGAAACTGTTACTTCTCCTTTTCCTGAATAACTGTCATGTTATCTTTTGTTAATAATATGGACTTCATAATTCACTGCATTTGTTTTTATTGCCTCTGCTTCTAGGAATCTTAGGGTAAATACATTACCCAATCATAGTAACTAAATTAGCCCAGGTGAGTTGTATATTTACTTAATCCCACTCTTTAAAAATTTCAACTTGTATTTTTAATAGATTTCAAAATATAGGGGCACCTGGGTGGCTTAGTTGGTTAAACATCTGGCTCTTGATTTCTCCTCAGGTCATGGTCTCATAGTTTGTGGGATCAACCCTACATCAGGCTCTGCTCCCAAGCAGATTGTAAAAAATCTTTAAGATTCATAACTGGCTTGAGAATAAGATGAAAATATTTTCTAATCTGCTTGGAATTTCAAAGATACATCTTTAAAGATACTGACACAATTCTGCCTTTTAATGAATGTATTAAAGTGCAGATCATTAGCTGTATGCATGATAAAGAGGTGCAAACTTTTACTCATATTACAAAGGATTAAAATGTCATACTAATGAGGTAAAGATCACATGTTATAAGCCCTTATGAAGACTACTCTGTTAAGAGTTCATATTCTTAGCTACCTGTAAATGTGGACAACTAATTCCTAAAAACTAACTGGAATAGTGTCCACAGATTAATAAACATCCATCAACACTGCTGGAAAACAAAACAAAAATATATGTCATTGTTAGGGTATCACTAATATTACTTTTTGATACAAAGGTTTCTACATAACTTTTATCTTAGAAATTACAAGAAACTGTTGCATATCAAGCCTTTATATCTCTTTAAACGATTTCTCCCTCTGAAGACTAGGCTGTTCTCCGAGCTATCTCATTTCCATCCCATGCTCGTCTACCTCGATCCTTCCTTAAATATCATGTGAACTCAATCCTAGACAGCATGAAGGGTGTACTGGAGTCTATACTATTGCATATATTAGTACTAAGCTGTGCTGATGAGCTGTTTTACTTTGATCTGATGTAGCCCCCCAACTGTAATAAACTGTTGAGAAATAAGAAACTGTCTACTGATCATACCCATATTTTCCAGGGGAGCTAAGGGGTGTTTTTTTTTTTTTAAGAAAAGTACCATTTTTCCCCACAACAGACCACTAACCATTAACTTTACCCGTTAATCTACTAGGAATCTGTCATTCATGAAGTTTTAGCATCCACCAGAATTTCCACTAATTAATTCCATGTGTTTTGAGACTCCAACATCCCATTCTCAAACATGAAGAATAATGTACCTCTGGAATTTGATAAACATCTCTATATCCCATTTAGCATTATTAATAAATTTTACACAGTTCAAATACATTCATCTTCATAGAACAAATACTGCTGAGTTTTAAAGCATATCCTTGTATGAAAGTTCACCTGAATTTAAAGCTCATTTATAAATCTAATTCCCTTCAGTTAGATTTCTTGCTGAAAAGGGTTTGCGTTAAAGATACTGTGGGTACCCACCAGGGTCTGTTCCTGTTTTTATTATTTGTTTATTTTACATAATAATAGAATTCATGATAGATGAATAGCTCAGACTGTTTTTTCTCTTAAAATTATTGCTTTGCCATGCTCTTGCCCACCCTGAAATCCATCTGTTCCTTTACTTGTAGACCATCTGTATCTATATTGAGCTAAACGTAAGATTATACTACTGTCTCCAACTTTGATTCATTATTACATGGATCATTACAGCTTCCCCCCCCCCTTATTCTCTCAACCCTTTGAGGGAAGTGTTTATATGTTTTTATAACATATTTAGATTATTTTAACACATTCTGCATTCCACCCTGGGATTTCCCAACCCCCTAAATGATTGTTTAAACCCTAAAAAAAAAATAAGTTTCACTTTTTGTGCTGTGAAGTTCTATAAGTTAACAAATTGCTTAATGTCTTCTATTCACTGTACAGAACAGCTTCACTCTAAAAACAATCTTGTGTTTCGCCTTTTCAATCATCTGCTCCCCGACTATTCTAACCTTTGGCAACCACTGATCTGTTTCTCATCTCAATAATTTTGCCATTTCCAGAATGTCATAAAGTTGAAATCATATAGCACAGAAACTTTTCAGATTGGCTTATTTTACTTAGTTATTTGCATTTAAGACTTTTCCGTGCTTTTTGTGTCTTGATAGCTCATTTCTTTTAATAGCTGAATAATACTCCTTTCTATGAATGTATCACAATTTGTTTATTCACCTTTAAAGAGCATTTTGGCTGCTTCAAGTTTTCACATGCAGGTTTTGTATAGACATAAGTTTTTCTTTTTTTTTTTTTTTTTGTAAATTTTTTTTCAACGTTTATTTATTTTTGGGACAGAGAGAGACAGAGCATGAACGGGGGAGGGGCAGAGTGAGAGGGAGACACAGAATCGGAAACAGGCTCCAGGCTCTGAGCCATCAGCCCAGAGCCTGACGCGGGGCTCGAACTCACGGACCGTGAGATCGTGACCTGGCTGAAGTCGGACGCTTAACCGACTGCGCCACCCAGGCGCCCCTGGACATAAGTTTTTCAATCAGTTCAGTAAATACCTAACACAGTTATTGCTACCCCATATTACAAGATTAAGTTTAGTTTCATAAGACACTGCCAAACTGTCTTCCAAAGTGGCTCTGCCATTTTGAATTTCTACCAAAAATGAATAAGAATTCCTATTGCCCCACATCTTCACAGCAGTTGGGTGTTACATGGTTTTGGATTTAAGCCATTCTAGGAGGTGTAGAGTGGTATCTTGTCATTTTAATTTGAACTTCTCTAATGCAAATTATACTGAGCATCTTTTCATATTAATTCCATCTGTACATCATATTTCGTTAGGTATCTGTTCTGATCTTTGGTACATTTAAAAATTGGGTTGTCTTTTTATCATTAAATGCAAAGAATTTTGCATTTTGAATACAATTTTGAATACAATTCCTTTATGAGACAACATATTTTACAAATATTTTCTCTAAGTCTGTGGCTTGCATTTTAATTCTTCTTAGAGCATAAGTTTTTAAACTTTTAACAACATCAAATTTATCCCTTATTTCTTTTTTGGATTGTACTAGTGGTGTTATATTTAAAAACCTATCACCAAACCAAAAGTGATACATATATTTCCTTCTATGTTTTCTGTAATAAGTTTTACATACATATTACATATATTAGTTGATAGATTGATTGATTGATTGATGGCCCTGTCTACACATGGTTTGGATTTCTAGACTCCAGGACTGTAACAGAATGAATTTTTGTTGTTTCAAGCCACTCACTGTATCATAATTTATTATGGTAGCCCTAAGAAACTAATTCAGTTCGGGTATATAATTCCTTTTTCACATTGTTGGATTCAATTTGTTAGTAATTCATTGAGGATTTTGTGTCTCTGACAGTGACAAATATCGGTCTACTGTTTATCTTTCTTATAATGTCTTTATATGATCTTGTACTTTTATACTTTATAGTATTACAGTAATGCCTCATAGAATGAGTTAGGAAATATTCCCTCTTCTATTTTCTGGAAGAGATGGTGGAGAATTGGTATAATTTCTTCCTTAAATGTTCAGCAAAATTTACTAGTGAAACTATCTGGGCTTGGTGACTTCATTTTTGGAAGGTTATTAATTATTAATTCAATTTATTTAATAGGGGCTATTCAGGTTATTTATTTCTCCTTATGTGACTTTGGTTGTTTATATGTTCTAAGGAATTGGCCTATTCATTTAACTTACCAATTTTATGGATGAAAAGTTGTTGATGGTATTCCTTTATTAGCCTTTTGATACCCATATGATCAGTAGTGATGACTACTCTTTGACTCCTGATATCAATAATTTGTATTATATATATATATATATATATATATATATATATATATATATATATATATTCTTGGTTAGCTTAGAAGTTTCTCACCTTTGGTGATCTTTTATAAAAAACAACTTTTAGTTCTATTGATTTTCTCTATTATTTTCCTATTTTCAAATTACTGATTGTGTTCCATTTTTTTTTTCTTTTCTTCTGCTTGCTTGAGGTTTAAATTGCCCTTCTTTTTCTACTTTCTTAAGGTGGAAGCTTAGACTAATGATTTTACATCTTTCTTTCTTTCTAATACATGCATTTAAGCTCTAAATTCCCCTCTTACTGCATCTCACAGATGTCTACAATTTGTGTTTTCATTTTAATTTAGTTCAAAATATATTTTAATCTCTCGAGATTTCTTATTTGGACTTCATGTTATTTATATGGATAATGTTTGATTACCACATATTTGGAGACATCCAATTAATTATAGTTTATTTCCATTATGGTCTTAGAACACACTTTGTCTATTTTTTTTTATTGTTAAGGTATGTTTTATGACCCAGAATGTCATCTGTCTTGGTGAATGTTGCATGTGAGCTTGGAATAGGGATGCAAGCATGAGGAAGATGTGCATTCTACCATTGTTGGATGGAATATACTGTAAATGTCAATTAGATCAAATTGACTATAATGATGTTCAGGTCAACTATATTCTGGCAGGTCAACTATATTGTTACTGATTGGCTGCTTGATCTATCAACTACTGATGGAGATATGGAAGTCTCCAAATATTATAGTCTATTTATCTATTTCTCATCTCAGTTCTATCAGTTTCTGCATCACATAATTTGATGTAGTTTTTGGATGCATACACATTTAAGGTTAATATGTCTCCTTTGAGAACTGACCCTTTTTTTTTTTAAATTTTTTTTTTTAAACGTTTATTATTTTTGGGACAGAGAGAGACAGAGCATGAACGGGGGAGGGGCAGAGAGAGAGGGAGACACAGAATCAGAAACAGGCTCCAGGCTCCGAGCCATCAGCCCAGAGCCTGACGCGGGGCTCGAACTCACAGAGCGCAAGATCGTGACCTGGCTGAAGTCGGACGCTTAACCGACTGCGCCACCCAGGCGCCCCGAGAACTGACCCTTTTATCATTACTAATGGTTCTCGTTATCCTTGATAGTTTTCCTTGATCTGAAGTCTGCTTTGCCTGAAATTAATGTAACTACTGCAGCTTTTTCTTAATTAGTGCTAACATGGTATCTTTCTTTACTTTTAACCTATCAGCGTCTTTATTTTTATCGTGAGCTTCTTGCAGACAACATGTAGTTGTCTCCTGTTTATTTACCCACTATGGAAATCTTTGTCTTTTATTAGGTATATGTAGATCATTCACATTCAAAGTGATTATTGATATATTTGGATTAATATCAACCATCATTGTAATTGCTTTCTATTTATTGTCAGACGCTCTTTCTCCTCTGCCTTCTCCAGTCTTAATTTCAATTACACTTAACAGTAAAATGTTTAGTGCTTTCCCTACAGTTTACAGCATATTTTTTTAACTAACTCTACCTTCAAACAATACTATTCCACTTGCACACCCATTTCCTCCCTCTCATCCCTTGTGACATTGCTGTCAGACATCTTACTTATCCATATGGTAAAATCATTCAATACATTGTTACTGTACGGACATTAAACAGTTATTTTTAGATCAATTAAATATAAGAAAAAGAAAAAAATGTCATTTAATTTCCATTTATTCCTTCTTTATTGGTCTACCTTTCTTCATGTACATCTTAAGTTTCTGACCCACATAATTTTCCTTCTGCCTAAGGAAATTTCTTTAATAGTTCTTGCAAAAAGATCTGGTGATGAATTCCCTGTTTTTGTTTGAAAAAAAAAACATATTTCTCCTTCACTTGTAATGGATATTTTCACTGGATATAGAATTCTAGGTTGGTGGTTTTCTTTTTCTTTTAAAATTTTAAATATGTTGTTACATTTAAATATTTCATTACATTTAAGTTTATCAACTTAGTAACATACCCTCCCAGATCTTCTGAGGATCATCAATATTTACTCTGGCATCAAAGTACTAAACCCTTATATAGACTGACAAACTGGCAGAAGAGGGCTGTTAAACTCTCCAGAAATTTGAGCTATGCTAGGCTTCTGTCAAGCGAAAGAGGTCCAGACAAAGAACTTTCAACCCAGATGACAAATGCATTCATGATATGTGTCTGTTAAAACTTCTGCAAAATCATACACTGTACAGACTAGTGATAAGCCCCTTACTTATACATTTACTCTTAAGGGGAAAAGAACAATAAACATGTGCCAGTGGCCTTGAAAGACTACTAGATGATATTCCTGTAAAATTCAAGTCTGTGTCTCAGGAAATTTTGCTATTTTCTAAAGCAGATTATAAATACTGTGGCAGTCCTTACAAATGTATGTAGAAGCTGAATGTGAAGTGGGCGAGGGACAAATGAGCCCTTGACACCAGAGAAGGGTAGGTCCAAGGACCAATACATGCTGTAAAGGCAGAAAACATACATTTTATAGGCCTTAGACCTCTGATTTTTCTTAGCTGCTTTTAATTTTATTAGCTATTTTTATAGCTATTCTAATTACCTTGTTCTCTTCATATCTGAAGTGACATTTTTCAAGAAGAGTTGTTGCTGAATCTTATCACTTGATATATTTTACAATTTTATAAAAAGAAAACCACACATACACATAAATCTTTATTTTTATATTTTCAACTTTTCTCACATTTTATATTATATTTATGCAGGAAAATATGTCTTGCAAAAACCCATTCACTTGTCCTCCATTTGTCATTATTTTGCCCATCACTTAAGAATACAGAGTATTCACTATGTGTAAAACTTGGTTTTAGGTGCTTTGGGGGATGGAAAGATAAACAGCTTTCAGGTAGAATCATTATGTTGATATATTTTAGTGATCCTACATCTAATTAGAAATTGTAAAACATGTATTTTGTTTTACAAAGTTATCTTTCTTTTGAAAAATACATTGTACAGCACCTTAAGTACTAATGAGGTTTAACCTATTAACAATTGCATTATTACTCTTGGTATGATTCTCCTCCATTCAACATTAAATTTTAAAAAGGAAAAACAAGGATTAAACAAAAATTGAATAATCTACATCTAAGCAGGTAGATGGTCTTTCAGTAAGTACTTGACTAAGGCTTTCACTGAATAGGTTGGCTTCATTTAGGTTAACAGTGTTCACAAATGATATAAAAATGTCTAACTTCATCAATTAGACTGCCAAAATCTAGAGAGGCTATGCCCTAGTAAGGTTGATAACATTTCCATGAATTGGTTCATAGTTTAATTCTCTAAGCAGTGGTAGTTTATATTTTAAACGAAACAATAATCTTTTTCCTTGTGGCAACCTGAGAACTTTGGGATTAAAATCTGATCAAGGGTTCCAACACTTTGGGGCTATACAATTCCAGGGGCACTAACCTCCATAACATTCCAGAGAAATTTAGTATTTTAAATTTGAATTTTAAATTTTAAATAATAAACTTGCCCTTTACCTTGAAAGAATAATTTCTATCAACCCAAAGTTTCTGGTTGTAAAATGTTAATATAAGCAGGGAAAGGAAAGTGATAATTATTTAAAGACGTTAAAGTGGACAATTCATGGGTTAATGTTCAGAAGAAAGCTATTCTTTGAAGTGAGCTTTCACATGTGAAATCGACTACCTTTAGATGCTCTATCCCTATGCACAGTGCTCTTGTATTTAAAGACTTGGTCTTTGTCGGAGAGGGAAGATGGCGGCGTAGGAGGATGCTGGGCTCACTGCGCGTCCTGCTGATCACTTAGATTCCACCTACACCTGCCTAAATAACCCAGAAAACCGCCAGAGGATTAGCAGAACGGAGTCGCCGGAGCCAAGCGCAGACGAGAGGCCCACAGAAGAGGATAGGAAGGGCGGCGAGGCGGTGAGCGCTCCACGGACTGGCGGGAGGGAGCCGGGGCGGAGGGGCGGCTCGCCGGCCAAGCAGAGCCCCCGAGTCTGACTTGCAAAAAGCGGAGGGGCCTGACGGACTGTGTTCCCACAGCAAGCGCGACTTAGCGGCTGGGAGGTCATAAGTTAACAGCTCTGCTCAGAAAGCGGGAAGGCTGGAGGACAAAGGGAAGGAGAGCTGCTGAGCCCCCGGACGACAGAGCTCAGTTTGGTGGGGAACAAAGGCGCTCGCCAGCGCCATCTCCCCCACCCATCCCCCAACCAAAATCCCAAAGAGAACCAGTTCCTGCCAGGGAACTTGCTCTCTCCACGCAAACACCCAACTCTGCGCTTCTGCGGAGCCAAACCTCCAGCAGTGGATTTGACTCCCTCCTGCTGCCACAGGGCCCCTCCTGAAGTGGATCACCTAAGGAGAAGCAAGCTAAGCCTGTCCCTCCTGCCCCTGTGCACCTTGCCTACCCACCCCAGCTAAGACACCAGATCCCCAGCATCACAAGCCTGGCAGTGTGCAAGTAGCCCAGACAGGCCACCCCACCCCACAGTGAATCCTGCCCCTAGGAGAGGGGAAGAGAAGGCACACACCAGTCTGACTGTGGACACAGCGGTGGGCTGGGGGCAGACAGGTCTGACTGCGGCTCCGCCCACCAACTCCAGTTATACACCACAGCACAGGGGAAGTGCCCTGCAGGTCCTCACCACGCCAGGGACTATCCAAAATGACCAAGCGGAAGAATTCCCCTCAGAAGAATCTCCAGGAAATAACAACAGCTAATGAGCTGATCAAAAAGGATTTAAATAACATAACAGAAAGTGAATTTAGAATAATAGTCATAAAATTAATCGCTGGGCTTGAAAACAGTATAGCTGACAGCAGAGAATCTCTTGCTACAGAGATCAAGGGACTAAGGAACAGTCACGAGGAGCTGAAAAACGCTTTAAATGAAATGCATAACAAAATGGAAACCACCAAGGCTCGGATTGAAGAGGCAGAGGAGAGAATAGGTGAACTAGAAGATAAAGTTATGGAAAAAGAGGAAGCTGAGAAAAAGAGAGATAAAAAAATCCAGGAGTATGAGGGGAAAATTAGAGAACTAAGTGATACACTAAAAAGAAATAATATACGCATCATTGGTATCCCAGAGGAGGAAGAGAGAGGGAAAGGTGCTGAAGGGGTACTTGAAGAAATAATAGCTGAGAACTTCCCTGAAGTGGGGAAGGAAAAAGGCATTGAAATCCAAGAGGCACAGAGAACTCCCTTCAGACGTAACTTGAATCAATCTTCTGCACGACATATCATAGTGAAACTGGCAAAATACAAGGATAAAGAGAAAATTCTGAAAGCAGCAAGGGGTAAACGTGCCCTCACATATAAAGGGAGACCTATAAGACTCGTGACTGATCTCTCTTTTGAAACTTGGCAGGCCAGAAAGAATTGGCACGAGATTTTCAGTGTGCTAGACAGAAAAAATATGCAGCCGAGAATCCTTTATCCAGCAAGTCTGTCATTTAGAATAGAAGGAGAGATAAAGGTCTTCCCAAACAAACAAAAACTGAAGAAATTTGTCACCACTAAACCAGCCCTACAAGAGATCCTAAGGGGGACCCTGTGAGACAAAGTACCAGAGACATCACTACAAGCATAAAACATACAGACATCACAATGACTCTAAACCCATATCTTTCTATAATAACACTGAATGTAAATGGATTAAATGCACCAACCAAAAGACATAGGGTATCAGAATGGATAAAAAAACAAGACCCATCTATTTGCTGTCTACAAGAGACTCATTTTAGACCTGAGGACACCTTTAGATTGAGAGTGAGGGGATGGAGAACTATTTATCATGCTACTGGAAGCCAAAAGAAAGCTGGAGTAGCCATACTTATATCAGACAAACTAGACTTTAAATTAAAGGCTGTAACAAGAGATGAAGAAGGACATTATATAATAGTGACAGGGTCTATCCATCAGGAAGAGCTAACGATTATAAATGTCTATGCGCCGAATATCGGAGCGCCCAAATATATAAAACAATTACTCATAAACACAAGCAACCTTATTGATAAGAATGTGGTAATGGCAGGGGACTTTAACACCCCACTTACAGAAATGGATAGATCATCTAGACACACGGTCAATAAAGAAACAAGGGCCCTGAATGAGACATTGGATCAGATGGACTTGACAGATCTATTTAGAACTCTGCATCCCAAAGCAAGAGAATATACTTTCTTCTCGAGTGCACATGGAACATTCTCCAAGATAGATCATATACTGGGTCACAAAACAGCCCTTCATAAGTTTACAAGAATTGAAATCATACCATGCATACTTTCAGACCACAATGCTATGAAGCTTGAAATCAACCACAGAAAAAAGTCTGGAAAACCTCCAAAAGCATGGAGGTTAAAGAACACCCTACTAACGAATGAGTGGGTCAACCAGGCCATTAGAGAAGAAATTAAAAAATATATGGAAACAAACGAAAATGAAAATACAACAATCCAAACGCTTTGGGATGCAGCGAAGGCAGTCCTGAGAGGAAAATACATTGCAATCCAGGCCTATCTCAAGAAACAAGAAAAATCCCCAATACAAAATCTAACAGCACACCTAAAGGAAATAGAAGCAGAACAGCAAAGGCTGCCTAAACCCAGCAGAAGAAGAGAAATAATAAAGATCAGAGCAGAAATAAACAATATAGAATCTAAAAACACTGTAGAGCAGATAAATGAAACCAAGAGTTGGTTTTTTGAAAAAATAAACAAAATTGACAAACCTCTAGCCAGGCTTCTCAGAAAGAAAAGGGAGATGACCCAAATAGATAAAATCATGAATGAAAATGGAATTATTATAACCAATCCCTCAGAGATACAAACAATTATCAGGGAATACTATGAAAAATTATATGCCAACAAATTGAACAACCTGGAAGAAATGGACAAATTCCTGAACACCCACACTCTTCCAAAACTCAATCAGGAGGAAATAGAAAGCTTGAACAGACCCATAACCAGCGAAGAAATTGAATCGGTTATCAAAAATCTCCCAACAAATAAGAGTCCAGGACCAGATGGCTTCCCAGGGGAGTTCTACCAGACGTTTAAAGCAGAAATAATACCTATCCTTCTCAAGCTATTCCAAGAAATAGAAAGGGAAGGAAAACTTCCAGACTCATTCTATGAAGCCAGTATTGCTTTGATTCCTAAACCAGACAGAGACCCAGTAAAAAAAGAGAACTACAGGCCAATATCCCTGATGAATCTGGATGCCAAAATTCTCAATAAGATAATAGCAAATCAAATTCAACGGCATATAAAAAGAATTATTCACCGTGATCAAGTGGGATTCATTCCTGGGATGCAGGGCTGGTTCAACATTTGCAAATCAATCCACGTGATACATCACATTAACAAAAAAAAAGAGAAAAACCATATGATCCTGTCAATCGATGCAGAAAAGGCCTTTGACAAAATCCAGCACCCTTTCTTAATAAAAACCCTTGAGAAAGTCGGGATAGAAGGAACATACTTAAAGATCATAAAAGCCATTTATGAAAAGCCCACAGCTAACATCATCCTCAACGGGGAAAAACTGAGAGCTTTTTCCCTGAGATCAGGAACACGACAGGGATGCCCACTCTCACCGCTGTTGTTTAACATAGTGCTGGAAGTTCTAGCATTAGCAATCAGACAACAAAAGGAAATCAAAGGCATCAAAATTGGCAAAGATGAAGTCAAGCTTTCGCTTTTTGCAGATGACATGATATTATACATGGAAAATCTGACAGACTCCACCAAAAGTCTGCTAGAACTGATACATGAATTCAGCAAAGTTGCAGGATACAAAATCAATGTACAGAAATCAGTTGCATTCTTATACACTAACAATGAAGCAACAGAAAGACAAATAAGGAAACCGATCCCATTCACAATTACACCAAGAAGCATAAAATACCTAGGAATAAATCTAACCAAAGATGTAAAGGATCTGTATGCTGAAAACTATAGAAAGCTTATGAAGGTAATTGAAGAAGATTTAAAGAAATGGAAAGACATTCCCTGCTCATGGATTGGAAGAATAAATATTGTCAAAATGTCAATACTACCCAAAGCTATCTACACATTCAATGCAATCCCAATCAAAATTGCACCAGCATTCTTCTCGAAACTAGAACAAGCAATCCTAAAATTCATATGGAACCACAAAAGGCCCCGAATAGCCAAAGTAATTTTGAAGAAGAAGACCAAAGCAGGAGGCATCACAATCCCAGACTTTAGCCTCTACTACAAAGCTGTCATCATCAAGACAGCATGGTATTGGCACAAAAACAGACACATAGACCAATGGAATAGAATAGAAACCCCAGAACTAGACCCACAAACGTATGGCCAACTCATCTTTGACAAAGCAGGAAAGAACATCCAATGGAAAAAAGACAGTCTCTTTAACAAATGGTGCTGGGAGAACTGGACAGCAACATGCAGAAGGTTGAAACTAGACCACTTTCTCACACCATTCACAAAAATAAACTCAAAATGGATAAAGGACCTGAATGTGACACAGGAAACCATCAAAACCTTAGAGGAGAAAGCAGGAAAAGACCTCTCTGACCTCAGCCGTAGCAATCTCTTACTCGACACATCCCCAAAGGCAAGGGAATTAAAAGCAAAAGTGAATTACTGGGACCTTATGAAGATAAAAAGCTTCTGCACAGCAAAGGAAACAACCAACAAAACGAAAAGGCAACCAACGGAATGGGAAAAGATATTTGCAAATGACATATCGGACAAAGGGCTAGTCTCCAAAATCTATAAAGAGCTCACCAAACTCCACACCCGAAAAGCAAATAACCCAGTGAAGAAATGGGCAGAAAACATGAATAGACACTTCTCTAAAGAAGACATCCGGATGGCCAACAGGCACATGAAAAGATGTTCAGCGTCGCTCCTTATCAGGGAAATACAAATCAAAACCACACTCAGGTATCACCTCACGCCAGTCAGAGTGGCCAAAATGAACAAATCAGGAGACTCTAGATGCTGGAGAGGATGTGGAGAAACGGGAACCCTCTTGCACTGATGGTGGGAATGCAAATTGGTGCAGCCGCTCTGGAAAGCAGTGTGGAGGTTCCTCAGAAAATTAAAAATAGACCTACCCTATGACCCAGCAATAGCACTGCTAGGAATTTATCCAAGGGACACAGGAGTACTGATGCATAGGGGCACTTGTACCCCAATGTTCATAGCAGCACTCTCAACAATAGCCAAATTATGGAAAGAGCCTAAATGTCCATCAACTGATGAATGGATAAAGAAATTGTGGTTTATATACACAATGGAATACTACGTGGCAATGAGAAAAAATGAAATATGGCCCCTTTGTAGCAACGTGGATGGAACTGGAGAGTGTGATGCTAAGTGAAATAAGCCATACAGAGAAAGACAGATACCATATGGTTTCACTCGTATGTGGATCCTGAGAAACTTAACAGGAACCCATGGGGGAGGGGAAGGAAAAAAAAAAAAAAGAGGTTAGAGTGGGAGAGAGCCAAAGCATAAGAGACTGTTGAGAACTGAGAACAAACTAAGGGTTGATGGGGAGTGGGAGGGAGGAGAGGGTGGGTGATGGGTATTGAGGAGGGCACCTTTTGGGATGAGCACTGGGTGTTGTATGGAAACCAATTTGACAATAAATTTCATATATAAATAAAATAAATAAAAAAAAATAAAGACTTGGTCTTTAAAACAAGAAATACTTTGGTAGTACAACGTAGTCTCAGCACTGTTTTCTCATTGTGCTGAGTGAACAAACAAAACATACAAAGAAAGGCAGAAGAGAGAGGAAAATTTGATTAAAGTATGATGCTTTCATCTAGCATTTCTTGTCCCCGGTTTATTGGCTCAGGTATTATAGATCGAACAGAAGAAATACCAGAAACCCCATGTCACTATCTCATGCACACTTGCTGGGCTGGCTATGCTGGTGGCCAGTTTTGATGAAGCAGAACTAGTCAAGTTCCCCACACCATTCCAAAAAAGAGAAAGATAATCTTTGTCCAAGGGAAAAAAATACAGTAATAAAGAAGATGAAGTAGATATTTATTAATTTGTTTCCTGGCTTCTCAGCCTCTATTCACCTTAGTGAAGATAACAGCAGTTTGGCAATCCACCCCTTTTTCATTTTGTCCCTGAGTTTGGATAGGTTCCACCTACCCCAATACCAGGGCTACAACATATAACTTAGACATAAATAAATTAGTTCACTGCATTCCCATCACAGATATGTTCAAGACAAAAATCAGAATCAATGAGATGCACTGGGTCTCTGGCTGTGACTACCCACAGGGTTATTGTCTATGCTTTCTCCATGAGATTTCAAACTGAGTTTATACAGACCAAGAAGCCAAGCCAGAAGTAATACATTTGAGATACTGAAACAAAGCAACCAGGTCCTACAGAGGTTCTTTCAACAACTGGTGCCTGACCAAATCTATCCCTAGAGTTTTTAGTTACATAATCCCACAAAGTTCCTTTTTGTTTGAACCAGTTGCATTGAGTGTTCTATTTTTTTACAACAGAAAAAGGACTAAGGTGATACTGAAAGAAAAATTCAAGGGTTAGAGATGATCTCGTGGTGGGTGTAAGCAAGATAGTTGTTCAAGAATTCAAGAGACCCAAACAAAACAGCACGTGTTCCAGTTAATTCTTGAATTTCCCATGCAAAGTTACTTTTTTTTTTAAGTTTTTTTTTTTTTCAACGTTTATTTATTTTTGGGACAGAGAGAGACAGAGCATGAACGGGGGAGGGGCAGAGAGAGAGGGAGACACAGAATCGGAAACAGGCTCCAGGTTCCGAGCCATCAGCCCAGAGCCTGACGCGGGGCTCGAACTCCCGGACCGCGAGATCGTGACCTGGCTGAAGTCGGACGCTTAACCAACTGCGCCACCCAGGCGCCCCAACAAAGTTACTTTTAAAGAGTTACATGCAGAGGAGTGTACACACCAAAAAAAAAAAAAAAAAAAAAAGTCTAGTGACTTTTCTTTAATTGAGGTATTGGAAGCAGTTATTATAAAAAATATATGACTTGATAACACAATAACATGTAATATAAATGCCACGTCCTTGCACCTAAATTTTAAGATTTTCTTTTTTTTTTCTTAAGGAGACTTCTAGCTAAAAGCTTGAGAAATGAAACTCTCTGATTCTGTTTTTCATGGCCTGACTAAATCTCCTTTCACGTGCTTGTTATTTAATTTTAGTGCCATCAAATGAGTGCTCAGTGTCATGAAAAAAAGGTTTTGTGGGCGCCTGGGTGGCGCAGTCGGTTAAGTGTCCGACTTCAGCCAGGTCACGATCTCACGGTCCGTGAGTTCGAGCCCCGCGTCAGGCTCTGGGCTGATGGCTCAGAGCCTGGAGCCTGTTTCCGATTCTGTGTCTCCCTCTCTCTCTGCCCCTCCCCCGTTCATGCTCTGTCTCTCTCTGTCCCCCCCCAAAAAAAATTTTAAAAAAAAGTAAAAAAAAGGTTTTTAAATGGTCTCTTGGAACAGCACAGAATATGATTCTAGTATAGGTATAATTATGTACAAGAGTGAAACCAAGGACACAAAATAAAATAGGGGACAGCAGTAAGAAGTCATAATCTCAGTTTGTTATACCATCCACACTCTCCTCTTAAGGAAGATGAATCAAAATTCCGCACAACTTGCATCATTTCTGAATATTAAGGACTGCAATATACAAAGCTAAACTTGTGCCTTTTTTAATGGACCATGAGCCTCTTTCCAGCAGATGAAGACCACAATGCCAATATTCTTCCTTCTGAAGCACTAAACTAATTACCCAGGCTTTGTGAACTTTGCTCTTCATTTTCACTGTTGCATTTCCTTTGGTAGCTTTGCAATGGAATGCTTTATAAAAAGGTTCTGTTATCTAATGTCACTGGGATAATATTTACCTGCTGAGTTCTAAAATCTGACACTCATAAATGCAAGCTCCTTTAATTTTCTGAACCAGCTACAGACCATCCATAATCTCTGGCCACCCAAAATTCAATGCCTACTAGGAGTCAGGCAGCCTCTCTCTAATATACAACACACTAGCAGACTCCCAATTTTCTAGGAAGTCTTAAGAAAAACACTCTGAAAACCCAAAGTAACAAGGATCCATCAAAGTATCAAACAAAAAATTGCTACCTCACTCATGACCAAATGCTTTTTAGTGTTAATGGATAAAAGCCAAGAAATGGGCTGGTACCAAATGCAGCTTTAGAAAAAAAAGATAATCTCTTTGTACCCTGGAAAATGAAACCATATTACAGGAGAGACGTACTTACCGTTTTGTCTAAAGGACATTCTGGTAAGATTTAGAAAGCAGCAGGACTTACCTGGAGGAAAGAAAAAGAAAAAGAAGAGATTAAAACAATAAATAAGAAAGGGTAATAGTGAAGACATATTTTTAATACATTCTAAGATGACAAAAAGACAGTAAAGAGGGAGAAAATAAATTTCTTTTAGCTGTTATTATCTTTCTCCAATGCAAGAGGAAAATGTATAGGAATGAGGTGTTTGTTTTGTGTAATATGTGCAACAGAGTCCTCCATATTAGCACAATCCTCAATGAAACCGAAAAGAGAACCTTTCTACTATTTCTAAGAGGAAGGTGTAATTCACAGTGATAAATGCAAAAACTAAGTATCTTCAATGGACTCAGGAATGGAATCCTAAACAGACTCTGTTTCCTTAAAGAATTTTCTATGTTCAAATGAACTGGGCTATTTATGGCCTTCAGAAAGTCTCATCAGGATTCAGCATTGCCACATTTTCCCATTTTGTTGATATTTAAAATAGTTTTTGCCCAATTATTAATTTTAATAGAGGGCACACAACAGTTTTAGCAAGACCTGGAGTTTGTAAATGTTAATAGTTTTATTTTAATGTTACCCATTAGTCCCCAAGAAGAAGTCTCAAAAGTAAACAACATCACATGTTCATAAATCTTAAAAATATTGATGCAGTGAGCATTAGCCATAAATATTATCAATCACTTTTAAGTCTCAGCCCAAATGTAGATGACAGTGAAAGAAAGCAGCTCCCTACAAGCTTGGAGTGGTTATTCCAGGAGTTCTTATTGCATCTGAAATCAAGTCCCTCTGGTCCTACCACTGAAATAGGTTAGACAAGTGTACACCTGCTCATAGCACACCCTATTTCCCCAGAGTGGAGGGAAGGAGCAAAAAAGAACAAAGAACTGAATTTTATCTCTTACGATATGATATGATGCAAACCCAGTTTATGCAAGTGTTTCTAATAGAAGCATTTGTGCAATTTCCTAGCCAATCAGACAGCTGTTGATAACTTTGTCTAAACTTTTGTAGGGAGACTGAGGCAGCCTAGCAAAATATTATGTAAACACTAAATTTTTATGTTCTCTTCCATTCCCACTTTCTAGAGAAAATTAATCTTGTCCTTAATTCCTTCCTCTCCTGGGCAAAGAAGGAAGAATCAGAAAGGCAGACAGAATACTTACAGGCTACTTTTTCCTTGTTTCTTTATACTGGCCCAAGTTTCTAGGCAGTGAGGAACACATACTGATGCTTACCTCTCAAATCATTTTGTATTTTACATAGGAACTGGAATAAATAACTAACACATTCCTCTCCCCACCACCACCATCCCCCAAAGAGCCTCTGCACCTGAACTAGCGTTGAGTGAATTCTAAATAAGAACTAAATCCCCAAACATTTTTTTCCATAATTGATAATAAAAGCTTAGAACATAGCAAAATGCATTGTATAAATCAATGTGCAGCAGGGCTGAGATTGCACCTATGACTTTGTATATCTAATCACCTAAAAATTGAAAACACATGAACATGGTATCTTTCTTTTAATCCTACGTTTTTTATGATATTAATCTTGAATAATTTTTTCTAAAGTACTTCAACATGAATTTTTTGATGCACTACACAGCTTTTAACAGATATATCTTTTTTAGGTCAAAGTGAGTCATTTAACTTGTTCTATGGTAAATCTGTCAGGTATGCTTTCAGGTACCTTTGCCATCTTCTTAAGACTGACTACAGAAATCTGTGTACTTTCATGAAATAGTCCTTATACACTGATAGGTATCAGTACTTCAAGTTAGTAACTGGGAGGTACACTACACTACATCTATTATCATCATTCTCTCTCTATGAGACCATTAACCAATTACTCTTTCTTTCATCCAAAATACTAAGAGCCCATTGTATTACTGACAACATCATGTGGTTTTTCTGTTGGTTAGCAAGGGCTTCACCTGCTGAGAAATGGCTACATCATAAGCAGAAGCCTAACTCAGAACCATGGGTAGCGATTTCCTTTTTAGTTCACAGAAATAAATTACTTTATTTACTGGTGTGTCTATGTAAGCCTGAAGCTGAAAAGTAATGGTTATTCAAATGTTATCTTAGCCTGGAAATACATAAATACATACATACATACATACATACATACATACATACATATATACATACATATACAAATACATATACAATACACGTATGTATGTATGTATGTAGACAGGCCCACATATATATGTGGGGGAGCAGGGAATGAGGATTATTTTTCCCTTTTCTATTATTTAAAAAGCATGGAACATCAGGGGCACCTGGGTGATTCAGTTGGTTGAGCACGGCCTCTCCCCTGCTAGTGCTCTCTGTGTCTCAAAAATGAATAAAAACATTAAAAATTTTAACAACAGTAAAAAAAAAAACATGGAATATCAGAAGTTTATTTATATGCAATCAGAGTAAATAAATAAGTATTCATCTTAGGCCAGTAGAAAAAAGGCTTATTTTCAAGCCGGGGTTAAAATATTTGCTATGGATGATTAGACAAATGGATACTTTTTTTCCAGATAATTTTTATGGTGGAACATTTCTTTCATTGCCTACTACTGCCTTGAATATTTTAGGGCTGAAATTCACTATTTTGCTACATCACAGTGCATAACATACTAATCATTATAAATGACCACGTGTTTCAGAGTGGGTACCTTAATTCCCTAATTAATTGACACAAGCCAATTTTAATGTTATTGAAATAATAGCATCAATCCCTGGGGTTTATTCGGGCTCACCCTAGGGAGTTAATTAGGCAGATAGCTTGAATTCTATCTGATCTTTCAACTTCTTTAGGCACCAGTTCAGTGTCTGCCTGACACTTTGTGCTCTCATGAAGTACTCATGGGACAGAAGGAAAGAACCTAAGTAGTTCATAGAGTACACCACTTCAGGACCATTGTACCTCTTCTCATGACACTAATGGTTCCTTGTCATCCACTTCATGAAACAAAACTGCTACTCTGGATCTCAAGTCTGCCACTGTCGTTATCTGTGACCCTTAAATGCATCCATCTTTCCTGTGTGTCTGCTCTAGACTTTCTCTTCCACACAGGATTTAATTTACACATTTGTATAACCATCCTGTGTCTGTAGCCCCTCTTTTTTTTTTTTCAAGTAGCTCTTAGTGTGCTTCCCTTTCCTCTCAGCCTTTCTGTATCCCTTTGATTTACTTTGAATTCAACTCTTAATTACCCTTCTTCTCTAACTACAGCATACTTTGGCCAGATCCTGATAGATGTTAGTCCCCCCACCTCCCACCATCTCCTATCACTTCCTATCCTATCCACCTTTGTTCCAGATTCACAGAACTACATGAAGTTCCTTAAATATATCTTGTTGTTTGACCTTTCTATGTTTTTACTTAGACCTTTTGTGCAACTCTCAAAGTCAAGTATTTTTTTGATTTTTCCAATGTCAGTTTAGGGATTTGTTCTCTATTGTTTATTAGCCTTTCATACTTCAATTTTAACTTTCACAATATTTGATAATAAGTTCCAGTAACAAACATTTCAAATTCCTAGAACATTGCCTGATGCATTCAAGAATGAATTCAAGAAATGTAGAGAAAATTTTATCAGATTTGAATCCTCATGGGATTTTCAATTCCTTAAAACCAGGAGTTGTATCTTATGCATCTTTCAGTCTTCAATGTCCAGCCCAGTGTTTGGCCCAAAGTTGGAATAAGTTGAGTAAATTATTGGAAGAAAGGAAAGGAAATGTAATTATGGGTAATGGAAACTTTAACTTTTGGTATACTTCAATAAATATCTGTCATTTCTAAATTCTATAGCTTTTACAGATTATGTTCATGCTTGATTATTTGCTTTCCTGAAAAATGTGTTGATAGCAAATCTGGTCAATGCACACATCTACCAAAACAATGCAAAGCTGGAATATTTCAAACATCCCTCAACATTTCTAGAATGGATGCAGTTTTGATGATTAAAACATAAATAAAGATGTCCTGTTTGTCTCTGGCTCTCAAACCCTTTCTAGGTTTATAGGAGATTAACCTAAAAAGAAGATAACTCTTTTTAGTTCCATCCCTTACTTTATTTACTACAATAATCTCGAATAACTGAGAACAGTTTATTTTTAATATCTACATTACAAACTCCACATAACTACCAACATCTTTGTTTTGTATCTCACAGTGTCACAGAAATAACAAAATAATTAATTTTGGTTCTTGACACCAAATGCTCTCAAATACACCTGTCCAATTAAAAAAAAAAAAAAAAAGACCCTAGAATAGAAAACAAAGAATGTAACTGCTTAAAGAAAAGGAAAATTTGCAAAAAAGAGGAAAATGTTTTATCTTCATTATAATAAACAGAAACATTCAAATGCTGTTTTTTAGTTAGGTTTGTACAAGCAAACCCCCTCTTCCTCCCTTCTATTTTTATACAAGTATAAAACAATCATTGTACATAATGTATTATGATGTACATGTATATTATGTATATGATGAAGCACTGGAATCTTGACCTCATACTTTCTTGGTCTTTTGAACTCAAGTGACTTTTACTTTCTTTAAAATTGAGAGACATAGGGGCGCCTGGGTGGCGCAGTCGGTTAAGCGTCCGACTTCAGCCAGGTCACGATCTCGCGGTCCGGGAGTTCGAGCCCCGCGTCAGGCTCTGGGCTGATGGCTCAGAGCCTGGAGCCTGTTTCCGATTCTGTGTCTCCCTCTCTCTCTGCCCCTCCCCCGTTCATGCTCTGTCTCTCTCTGTCCCAAAAAAAAATAAATAAAAACGTTGAAAAAAAATTAAAAAAAAAAAAATAAAATTGAGAGACATACAATAACTCACATCGGGGACTTGTCCTTATGAAGAATGGGTTTGCCTCCAAGGTATTGAGATTGTTATTTTATCTATTTTCCCACCCTCTCACCTCTCTCTCCTACTCATTACCGTTTCTTGAATCTACTCCTTGCCTTCATTGTCAGCCTGACTCTTCTAAACCCTGACAATCCTCGGAAGGTCATCAGTCCTCTGACTCTTTTTTCCTGCAAACCCAACTTGGGCCAAGCATAGAGAAGTCTTTTGAAACTGTTCTGTTTAGTGGCCAAAGTGCAGAATTACATATATATATATATATATATATATATATATATATATGTGTGTGTATATATATATACATATACATGTATATATAATTTATATAAATTATTAATTTATAATTTATATAAATTTAATACAGTATAATTTTTGTATAAATATAAATTTATACAAATTATATTTGTAATATAAATAAATTGTAATATAAATAAAAACAATTTGTAATATAAATAAAAGTGTAATACAATAAATACAAATAAGAATTTGTAATATAAATAAAATAAATTTATAAAATTATATAAATTTATATAAATATAAATATTTATTTATATATAATTATATAAATTTATATAAATATAAATATATATTATATATAAATATATATTTTTTTCAGTATGTCCCACAGAAAAATAGTAATTCTCAAAATGTTGGTGATTTGAAAGGAAAAATAAGTTCTGTATAGACTGTGGCTAAGTAGTGGTTTTGTTATATTCCATATTAGAAGTCCCTAGTATGTATTAATCCATTATAGGTTCCAAGTCATTCGTAGTAAAGAAGTTTGATAAATTTGATCTAACATCTATTTTTTCCAGTTTTTGTAGCTATGGTGTTCTCTTTGACCTGATAACACCTCAGTTGATTTATGGTTTGTAGACACAGCTTGGGAAATTATGGTAAAGTAAGAAACAACAAAATTGAATTTTAACTTGGGAGATCAGAATTATGATGACGACAGTATTTTAGTAGCTAATATTAAAATAAGCCAAGTCTTGCTGTGATTTACATGTATTGACACATTTAATTTTGTATAAAGCAAATGAATACATACTACAGATACAGAAACTAGTAGTCTGAACAGATTAAGGAATTTGCCCAAAATTACATAACAGAACTGGGATTCAAACCTAGGTAATTAGGTGGCTCCATAGTCTAAGATTTTATGCTGTTCCACCTCTGCTATCTACCAGTTACATAATCTGAGTCAAGTTACTTTATCTCCCCAGGTCAAGTTTCCTATTAATCAAAGAGGATTAATGCTATGTGATGTGGTTGCCATAAGAAAATCACAGAGCCCAGTGCAGTGTCTGGAATATATTAAAGGTTCTTAGAATACCTATTAATTAAATACTTTTCAAGAGCTCCGGGTTTGCTCATCCCCTGGCTGTGCACACGCAGCTACTGGTCACCTATCATTATGAGAAAAATAGGTTTAATGCTGTGCTGAACTGTCTGAAAATTCTCACTCTAGAACTTCAGCAGATCCTTACAGCCATTCCTTAACCTGGGGTTTACCCGTGCTTACTGCCTATTGCAATCTACCACAGGCAGTGCAAACCCAGTATGCACCCCTCAAGCCCAGACACTCAGGTCATGATTCAAACCTGTCAACTGAGGAGTTCTGGCATAGCCATGCCCTGCCTGCCTGCCCTGCCATCCTTCCAAATGTCACCCTCCTTTCTGGATTTTTTCTTTCTCAGAGGAAAAACAAAACAAAACATATCTCCCACTTCAGTCCATATCCCTCCACTTCTTCCAGGATCTGGCTCCATCAACCACTCCATGGTCCCTCATATTCTTTTTCTCTCTTTCCCTCTTGCCCTCACTCCCTTATCCATCCCACATTTTTAACTCACACACCCGCTATACTGCTGCCCCTAAACCTTACTTACATGACAACCACCCCCACATACCCCCCCCAACACACCACCCAAAACAGCAAAGCATGCATACTACTTTATCATTAATTCCTTCTTCTCTATCTTCCCCCTAGCATCAAACTTCTCAAAAGAATCTACTTGCTATGTCTATTTCCCCACCAAACACTCTTCAACCCCATGCAACTCAGCTGCATTCCCACTATCTATAAAAACCACTTTCTTCAAAGATCTGCCTACTTGCCAAATGCTTAGCTATGATTTTCTTTGGCCTCTCTGACACTTTGTTATACCCACCTCCTTCTTGCAACTCTACTCTCCGATCTTTCTGGCACTACATTATTGCCATCTCCTTTCTGTCATTTCAGTCAGTTTTTATCTGTCTCTCTCACTGGCTTCCCCCACCCTTATTTTGCATTTTAAACATGGACAGATCCCTGTGGCTCCAACCTCTGCCTTCTGCTTTTTTCATATTACTCTCTCACTAGGACATTATCCACTTCATGGCTCTAACAATCACTTTTATGCAGATGGTGCAAGAAACTACTAAATTATAATTGTGAGTAAAGGGAACAGATCTAATTCATCTTCCTAATTCCCATGGTGTCTAGTAAAATATACCACACATAACGGGAGTATGTGTGTGTATTCAAAGTGTATATATAAAATGAAGGAATAGATTATTTCTTTGATCTAGCATTACCAAATAATCAGAATATTATGTGTAGGCACTGAATGTTTATTAACTTCAAATGCTAAAACAAATGTGTGGAAGTTGCTGTTCTGCCTCCTGAAGTGCTTATGAAGGTGCTGATGCCACATGAGTGGGAAAAGCAGTGTATACCTAGATGGACAGAGGGTTACAGAGCAAGGACAACATAGATGCAGTAAAGAGAAGGTAAACTGAAGAAGAACAAAGGGAGTATTTGGCTGGAAGTGACACTGCAGAGGAAGGCAATAAGAGTCCGGCAGTGAAGACAAGGGGAGGGGAAAAAACATGTGCTTACAGGTCCTAGCCCTTGAATCTCCTTTTGCAAGTGTTCATGCATCCCATTGTGTCGCACTCAGATATTGCTATTTCGCCTCAAAAGGACACTGGCACTCCCAGATAAATTCCTACAATTTCTAGACATCTGTCATTCTTTGTCAAGATGCTCACACAAGCTCTGACATCAGAATAGTAAGAAATGGGAAAAAGAAGAGTAGCGTAACCAGAATCACAAGGGAGATTATTCCAAAGGTTAATTATGATAGGGGCAGAGAAGGGTGAACAAAATAAGAAAAAAGGCCAAAAAAAAGACATCCAGCCTTCTGCTAAATTTGCCTTTCTTAATCCTTAAACTCTATTACGCTTAAATCTATATAAGGGAGAAAAAGGGGTACTGAGAAGGGGGGGGGTCAAGCTACTTATTTTAACATTTGATAAAACCTCATTATATTCCCTTCCTAATCCTGTGTCATTAGGAGCAAAATGGTACATTTGGAGACCATTTAGATATAAATGCCTGCAACCTTCCTATCAGACCTGCTGACTTTCTCTTTCTCTATTTCTCACTCTCTCTTTTTGTCACTGCAGCCAATTATGTTGAGATATGATTTTCAGCCAGGCAATCTAGCTCTGGCATCAGGGGTCCCACAATAGCCTGGTTGGAGACACTCTCGGCCTCTAATATTATTATTTTTTGGCAGGGTCATTATGACAATAATAACTGGGAACAAATATCTCTATTCAGCGAAAAGAGAAAAACAAAACAAAGCAAAACAAGAAACCCTTACCATCTAACATTTAGATAAGCCTACAATTGTAACACAAATCCAAAAGAGGAGGCCTACATAATTGAAAGTTAAGGTTAATTCTTGAAATTGGCGAGGATAATTAAAGAACGAAGGAGACCAATTGTGTTAGAAATTACTGAGTCAGATCCAATCTTTCACCGGGCTCCATAAATGTTGCATTATATATAGGTTAATGTGCTGGCAAATGACAGAGTTCACAATTTATACTGTGGTTTAGCTTGCAAAGTATCATTTGGACCTGGGGTATCTTTCATCTGCATTTTCAAACTAAATCAGTGACTACCAATGAGCGAAATGTCCTATATTTCTTGTTATAAATTTGAGTATCTTTGGGGTGTGTGTTTCTTTATTCAGCCTCGGGAGTAGTATTCAGTGTAATGAGAAGTGCTTTATCTATATTCCAAGTCTGAGAGTCCTTGGAAACCAACTTACCTTGGTAATTCACTGAGAACTTATTTTCAGAATATGTGCATCCAATACTGCAAGTGATAAGTACACGATATCCTCCTATTCAGACCATACGCCTGGTCCCCCGCCACACATTTGAGGCTAAGGGGCTGTTTAATACCTTGACAGAGGAAGTGTGTATCTATGTAGTGGTAGAATGTGTTTTCAGCTCACATTTCAACTAACCTCAACCTACTTAAAAAAGAAGAAGAAGAAGAAGAAGAAGAAAAAGAAGAAGCAGCAGCAGCAGCAGCAGCAGCAGCAGCAGCGCCTAAATGCTGTTGGCTAGAACCCAGAGTCCTCAGATTAGAAAAAGGGTGAGCGGGGGCACAGCATAGTCATTTCTGGCCTAATAACTAAGGTTGGCAGCCAGCATTATACAAAACTCATTGGAGGGAAGCAAAGCCTCCTTGGTAAAACTGTGATAAAGAATTAGAATTTTCTGAAAATAGTAATAAGACCTCAATACAAAGGCCTGACCAATCCCCGCACACATGGGAGGGAAAAAGAAGTGGACTATACCAAAGAAGATATACAGAAACTAAACGGTGGAAAGAAGAATAGAGAATGGACCCGAAGGGCAATTAATCTCTTGCTCATTTTTATGCGTGTTAAGCAATGTCTGTAATTAGTAGCATGTTTAAGCTATTTGTGTGATAAATTGCATGCACTTCTCATTACATGTAGAAGCTTAGTCTTTCTCAACTACTGTATATGTTGTGTCCTAATGTCCTTAAAGTATGCTTTCAGAGGTTAGAGACAGATATCTGTGCAGAGTGCGGCTCTGTCAATCACAGTAGAGATTCCGGTGTCCAGAGAAGACAAATGGGCTGTACCACCTTCTGCAGAATGCGGCTTGAACAGTAATTATTCCCGATGAGTTTATGTGTCCCTGTGTGTGCACATGTATGTTGAACTGCTAGAGGAAAGGAAGGGGTAGGCAGACCAGGACGTGTCGAGACTTTCTGTGAACTTCATGAAGAAAAATGGTTTTATTGCCAAAAAAACTCGCATCTTAGCATCAATCAATTAACAAAGACCTCTTCAAAATCTAGCTGATAGATCCTTCAGGTGTATGAGAATTTCAAGGCAACATTATTTTAAAAAATTATAATGCATTGTGAAATCAGTTATGCTCGCAAAAATCAGAATAGACCATAAAACTGCAAAAGCAAGTGCTAAATTACAGGGTTACAATCAATCCAGAAAAATTTAATCAGTTCCCTCCTCTATTAAAGTTACAAGGGAATAACTGTGTGAGACAGACTTCACATTCTAAGGAAGCCAGCAATATTATTGAGGAGATAGGAGACACATCCAAATATGAAAAAAAGTGAAGAGGAAAGAGATTGGAGACAGGAAAGAAGTGCAGAAAGATGGATTTAGTGCGGTATCAGTGAGAGCCATTGAAGGCTTTTGAGCAGGGTAAGAACATAATGAAAAGGTTTTAGGAAGATTAATATGGAATGCCAGTTAAGCGATAATCACTAAAATAGGCAAAGCAGGGAGGTGTCTAGGGAATTTTTTTTCCCCTATCAATCAGAAGTGTCCAAAGTGTGCAGACTGGAAGCTAAGCCTCCACCCAGCAATGTTTTCCCACTTCTAAACAAAAGCAAATCCTTGTCTCTCTCCTTCCTTCTTCCTGTGTTATCCATCATAATGTAATGCTTTCCCCTTCCTGGTTCACTCTTCTAAATAACAACTGAGGGCTCACTGGCTAAACTGGCAGTGAGGCAGAGAGGTCCTATCAATTTTATAGGAAGGAGCCCATGAAAATGCAGATACTTCAACACGAAGTGAGATTTGAAGAATGAAGTATCCTGAGGGGTGCAGCATAGGTTTCTGTTTTCTTGTTTTCAACTCCAGATCCCAGGAAAATTATCATAGGGCTCAACTATATTTGTAGTGTCGAAATGGATTAGTCACATATATGGAGAATAAAAAATAACCATACTTTTATGGAGTAAATAATAACTGATGGACCCATAAAAAGATTTGTTTCTCTTTTAGCAGAATATCTTAGGGTTTTTTTGTTTGTTTGTTTGTTTGTTTGTTTGTTTGTTTGTTTTTGAGCTAATAACAGCCTCAGAAACTATTCGTGGTAATTTCTTCATTTGATCCTCAGAAACTACCTATGGACCTGGAAGGAATAGCATTCCCATTTTCCATATGGAGAAACTGAGTCTTTTTAACCTTGAGGCACCTTTTTGACTAAACCTCATGGTCTCTTTACACAATGTTCGGGGTACACATAATTAAGGCAGTTTGAGGCATTGTATAACTTAGGAAAGTATGTAATATTATGCAAAATACATGAAATTGTCTTAGTTGCAGATGTGGGCCTTTTGAAAATAATAGGATCTGGTTTGGGGGTTAGCGTTCTTACCTGCAAAAGTGTAAGAAAAAACTGAAATATTTCTACCCCTACTTCTTTTTTTTAATATACGAAATTTATTGTCAAATTGGTTTCCATACAACACCCAGTGCGCATCGCAAAAGATGCCCTCTTCAATGCCCATCACCTACCCTTCACTCCCGCCCGCGCCCCCCCCCCACAACAACCCTCAGTTTGTTCTCAGTTTTTAAGAGTCTCTTATGCTTTGGCTCTCTCCCACTCTAACCTTATTTTTTTTTCCTTCCCCTCCCCCATGGGTTTCTGTTAAGTTTCTCAGGATCCACATAAGAGTGAAACCATATGGTATCTGTCTTTCTCTGTATGGTTTATTTCACTTAGCATCACACTCTCCAGTTCCATCCACGTTGCTACAAAGGGCCATATTTCATTCTTTCTCATTGCCACTTAGTACTCTATTGTGTATATAAACCACAATTTCTTTATCCATTCATCAGTTGATGGACATTTAGGCTTTTTCCAAATTTGGCTATTGTTGAGAGTGCTGCTATAAACATTGGGGTAAAAGTGCCCCTATGCATCAGTACTCCTGTGTCCCTTTACCCCTACTTCTTGATAAGGTCTTCTAGGAAATTTTTAGGTAATCTATGAAAGCATGTTATGTCTCCTACAAGTTATTTCTCTTTTAGTATGCTTTGCCCATTTTCTACACCCTCTCCCTCATGATTGCATCTCCTTTGAAAAATTACTCCTATTAAACTAAATTTCTCTGTCATTGCAAGAGACATAAAATTAAAAACTATCTGTCTATAATCATGCCAGGCTTCTTCCTTGTCTCCCAGGCTCCATTTATCAATAATTAATATATAAAGAAGACTGAAATCCATTTCAATTTCAAAGGTCCAAACGTTTTGCTGATTAATAAAAAACTGTGCTCACAAAGATGGACGGACATGCCATGGTGAAATGATGGAGGACACAGCATTAGCAGGGAATAGATTCGCTGGGCCACATGTGCCATGTAGCTGACCTAGACAAGAAATAAGACATGTGGAGAACAATTCTGCAGGGGTACCACCCACCAAGCCTGGCATCTTGGCATGTAAGAAACCTTGCCTGCAACAATATGGGTTGCTGAAATCCAGATACATGGCTTGAGGATAAAAAATGTCTGCGTCTTCCCAACTTTATATTCTATCCAGTCTATGTCTTTGGTGGATCCTTTGACATCCAGTTCTCAAGCTATTTCTGTCAGCATGGGCTTCCATATCTAGGGATGCTGAACACTGATTGCAGGGAAATCAGAGTCATTCTTTAAGTGTTCCATATTAATATAAGTGTGAAGTTTGCATCAAATGCCTAATGTCTAGCAGTGCACAGAAGCACTAACACAGAAGGTTCACTCTTCCAATTCTCACTTCCCACAAACACTAGCTATAGTAGTTTATTTCCACTGACTACAGTTCTAGCCTACCTATTGAGAGACCCACTTCCTAAGTCTCTCTGTGCTATGTAGCAATGGGAGAAATTCTTTTAGTCCCAGGATCCCTGTTGGTATAAAGCAATTTCAAGTTAAAGAAATTTACAGGGCAACTAAATAGTACACGGATGAAAATGGATAGGTGGGCGTTGTTCACTTTTAAGTCCTTTCTTTAGAGAAGTCCTAAATTCTCAACCCTCCTCACCCAGACTCTTTGAGGAAGAGCAGTCCCTATACCTTACTGATTTTATCTCATCACAGCTTTCTCTCATTTGGCTGACACTTCTGAGATCCTTTCTACATGGAGTGCTGTAAATACCAGTGTTAATGGTAGACAGATTTTTCTTCCTATTTGATCAGTCTGACCTAGAGTTGAGATTTCTTGATGGTGTCTTGTGTAAACTGGAAAACTGACTAGACAAGATAGTTTATGTTATGAAGTCACCCTGATTGTGTATGTATATCTATTATCTGCTTTATTTTGACATAGCCACAAATAGAAAACATCATTGAATCCAAGTTTTAGGGAGATAGAAGGGACCTTAGGAGCAAATAACTCTTTCCTATTAAGACACAGCAAGTTAAATAATCCTAACTAACATTTAATAACAATTTATTCTATAGAGGCATTTTGATAAACATTTTACATAATTCTCTCATTAAGTCAACAAATCTATGAACAGGTACTATCATTTCCCCCCTTTAACTAGGGAGGAAATAGGCTGGGAGATTATGACATTTACCCATGGATCCCCTGCTCATAAGCGGTAAAGTCAAGACTTGACTTGGGGCAATCAAACATCAAGCACGTATCCTTTACCATCACTCTTTATGGTCAGGTGTGATCTCTGTAATGGTAGAGCCAGATTGGAATCACATACTCTGACCCTCCCATCCAAAGGGATTCTCCCAGACTTACTCTGATCACATTTTCCCAAATAAAAATTAAGGTGGGAGACAGTGACAGATTCCAAAGTGAAAACATCAAGAATCCATGGAATTTTCTAGTCAATGATGTGGACAGTAAGTCAAAATACTTTAAACCAAGACGGTTCTCTGTACTTACATCACGTAAAGTCAAATCAAAATATTGGCTGATTTGAGTCTTTGTTCTGCTGACTATATGTCCTCTTGATTGATGTACTGATACTAATCTTAAAATCGAAGGAAGGAATGTAGATGCAGTATACTCAAAATATAACTGCTGAAGTGTAAAGGATAACCACTTGTGACAGGCCTGCCTTCTCCTTTCTGCCAGACCTTCCCTCCTGTTTTCGCTGTGAAGCTTGAACAGCACCATGGCCACAAGAGCAACCCTACATCCAGGGCCCAGAAGCAAGGTCAAACATGGTGTATGAGTCAGTGATTACAAGTCAATAACAATTTCGCAATTTTATATACTATAACCAAATTGGAAACAATGCTGTTAAGCCACAATAGCAAATATATATATATACACACATATATATATGTATGTATGTATATATATACGTATACATACACACACATATATATATACGTATACACACACACACACACACACACACACACACACACATATATATTCCTTGTTTGTCCACAGTAAATACCCTGGTAAATAGCACTATGCCATTTGGTAATTACCATGGAACCATATAGGACTAGATCATGAATGGTGCCTAGCAAAACAGCAATCACATTTTGCCTTGTAATTATGACAGCTCTCAGGGAAACACAGCGAGCAGTGCACCCTGCTGTTATACCACAGCAATAACACTCATTACCCCAGTAAATACTGTGGAAATGTGCAGTAACACACAGGGGCCTTCCTGCTGCGAGGCTGTCGCAGAATCACTCATTAGGCTGGGAAGTATCACTCAATCGTCTTTAATTACCTCCAAAATATATGGTAACCTGCCCACTGCCTATGATGCAGTGATATCACTCATTACTTTCCCAACTTTTTTTTTAAACTTACTAAGGACCCCTGCAGTAGCCTCACTATAATGATGATGTATTATAACTTATATGGATTTAATCACATAGATTTGTGTGTTTTTAGACTTATAAATACACAGTCTCTCAATGTGAAATGAGCACGGAGAAAAATATGTAGAACTACTGATGTTCTGGTAAGATCCCTTTTCTCACATTACTGAATTGTGGCAACACTGTTGTAATCCTTCCCTTTTATTCTGGAAATGAGACTGATAATTGCACCATAGCCCCATGGAATCCAGGGTACTTGTAATTATATCCAGTTACCAAGGAACACAGCAATTTCAAACCTATTACCCACAGGTATCATTTATGTTTATTGCCCTCTTTATGCAGCCACCACTTTTCCTCTGAATTCCAAGTGGCAGGATGCTTCAGTGTACCTGCCTGATGGAGAGAGGGAGGAGAGAGAGAGAGGGAGGAGGGAAGGAGGGAAAAGGGAGGGAGGAAAGAGACAGAAGAGAGGGAGGGAGGAAAGAGACAGGAGAGAGGGAGGAGGAAAGAGACAGGAGAGAGGGAGGGAGGAGGGAAGGAGAGAGGAGGGAAGGAGGGAAGGAGGGAAGGAGGGAGGAGGGAAGGAAGGAGGAGGGAAGGAGGGAAGGAGGGAAGGAGGGTGGAGGTTAGAAAGCACATCTGCTCCTTCTCAGGAGACTTGGGTTTGACCTCTATTAGAGAGGGTTTGTCCCGAGCATTTCCAAATGGAAAAAAGCAGGTTTTGGTTTGGGAATATGTTTCCTAGGACAATTTGGAGAGGGAACTCAAAACAAGGGTTTTGTGTTTGAAACTTCACTTTGTGGCACTTGTCTCAATGCGCCACAAGTACCTACATCAAGAGTGAACTGATTTTTGAGTGTGGCTTATCGTGGTATGTGAATGAATGGCTTTTAGAATGGCAGTTTGAGAAAATTAAAACTGGTTGTCGTGGTTTCCATGTGAAAACAGAAAAAAAGTGGCTATGGCAATGTATCCATCATTTTGACTTGAATAATTTGTTCTAAAAATTGGTACTTAGTGGAGGTTGTCAGAAGTCCTTCTGCATTCCAAAAGAGGAAGTGACAGACGGGTATTCTCCTCTCCTGTAGTAACTGTTAGGGTGATCTGAAATGTGACACTTTCATAGGAAGACGAAGTCCCAGACTTGTGAATGGTAAAACTGAATATGTGCTAAATAAGTCAAGTACCACTTAGCCATAATAATTACTCAGAAAAATAACATTATTGGCCCTGTTTATGGAGAAGGAAACTAGGCCTCAGAGAGGTTAAATAACATGTGCTCAGGATTATTCAGCAAGAAAGGGAGATCATCACCATGTGATAGCTCATCCAAGCCCCAAACCTTGTCCATCTGCCTTTGGGTCTATTTCTGTTGGCTTCCAGTTGTGTCATGCTTCCTAACCAACACACAAGACTGACTCAGAATGCGGGAATTACAAACTTATCCTTCACTAAATTTATCTTCCTTATAGAACACAGAGACTCAGGGCACTTTAAAGACTATTAGTGGTTATTGTCTGTCAGTTCCTTTACCCTGTGTTAACAGCCACTTGAATCTGAAGGGGACATTTTTACCCCAAACTAGGCAGTTGGTCTTATTCTTCAACCATAGCTTCCTTTAGAAGGTCAGTACAAATTCTAGGGGTGGGGGGGGGAGGAAAAGAACAAAGGAGAAGATAAAAACTTGGAACTTGTAAAGTCAGATTTGGAAGTCCCTTACTGGATTCAAATACGTGGCAATGAGAAAGAATGAAATATGGCCCTTTGTAGCAACATGGATAGAACTGGAGAGTGTGATGCTAAGTGAAATAAGCCATACAGAGAAAGAGAGATCCCATATGTTTTCACTCTTATGTGGATCCTGAGAAACTTAACAGAAAACCATGGGGGAGGGGAAGGAAAAAAAAAAAAAAGAAAAAAAAAGAGGTTAGAGTGGGAGAAACAGCCCAAGCATAAGAGACTCTTAAAAACTGAGAACAAACTGAGGGTTGATGGGGAGTGGGAGGGAGGGGAGGGTAGGCGATGGGCATTGAAGAGGGCATCTTTTGGGATGAGCACTGGGTGTTGCATGGAAACTAATTTGACAATAAATTTCATATAATAAAAAAAAAAGCAAATATGGGACAAGACTAGGTCTACTTGCTTGATCAATTAGGTAATTAAGGTAACACATCCTTTTAGTTTTTCATAATATTTTATGTCTTTTTCTTATCTTTTCATATTTCTTTATCACAGGATTTTTAGTAATGACTCATTTTTTTATGTTTCAATAAAGAAATCAGTTCACTCTCAGAATGATCCACTTGGTTTCTCAAAACAGGATACCAGAAGAGTACACCTAATACATTTAATAAAAATCAAACAAATGCCTATGTAAACATACTTGTCTGGCTTCTACTGAGGCACAGTAAAAAGTGTAGTTGCACGGTTAAATATACAGAAGTTTTGTTTAAAACGCTTCTGTTTAAAACATTTATTGCATGTATAATATGTTTAAGAATGGAAATAACGGCACTAAAACTATGTGTCTGATGCTTCTTCTCAGTGAGATTATGTAAAGATTACAAGTCTCCCCCAGTGTCTCTAGTTTACCCAGGGAATGGGGATTGTTATGTCAGCCACCGGGACTTGTATCACAGGCATCGTGAAAGCAGGGCTTGACCCTCCATGGTGCATTTCATGGGTGCCAAATCACCAGGCAAAGGGCAAGTCCTTCACTCTGAGAGAGCTGCATTTATTCCTGGTCAGGCCACAGCCGCGGATCAACTGACAAATGTCTCATTATCCCCTGGGGTAAATTAACCTGAGTTTCCCAAGAGGATATGTCCCTATTTTTCTGAAAATGCTATTACTGAAAGTAGTCAATAAAAGCAGCTATGTCTCTGTTATTTAAACATTTGCCAAAAAAAAAAAAAAAAGAAAAGAAAAGAAAAGAAAAGAGGTTAGAGTGGGAGAGAGCCAAAGCATAAGAGACTGTTAAAAACTGAGAACAAACTGAGGGTTGATGGGGGGTGGGAGGGAGGGGAGGGTGGGTGATGGGTATTGAGGGGGGCACCTTTTGGGATGAGCACTGGGTGTTGTATGGAAACCAATTTGACAATGAATTTAATATATTAAAAAATAAAAACAAACAAACAAACAAAAACATTTGCCAATGTGGAGGGGAATTACTTTACTCAGAGTAGGAAAACTTGAATTTCAGAACTCAGTTCTGGAACTCGGTAGCTCTGTCTCCTTGGCAAAGCCATTTTACATCGTTATACATTGCTGTGTCTCCCACAGGATAATGATAATACCTTGCGTACCTAAAATCCTGAGACAAAATTAGATAAAGGGATGAGGCCTAGGAGTTTTATGTTTCAAATTTTGCCTGGAAAAAGACATACTTATCCAACACTTAAGAAGAAGTGTGCTTTTTGTTCCTTCCCATAGCACACTCCACGAATGTATACCAACTCACTTGAGTTTAATTAATTGATCAGTTAATTTATTATTTTGGTTTGGGTACTTGGTTCTCTCAAAGCAAAGTTGATTTCAATCTATAACACTTTGATTCCAAATGTCAAAGAAGTTGATTTGTGAGATGTTTCAGTTTTTATTGCATTATGAGAGCTCTTTCATCCAACGCATTCCCTTGCCCTCATTTTGTAAAGCTACGTACCTCTGTGGCACATTTGGAATCTCACCCATTTTTGATAGTAATTTTGAAAGCATGAGGGAATTCTAAATAGTTATAACTTGGGGCTAGGTGTTTAGTGTTCATGTCCACAGGGTACAAAGTAGTTCCAGCTCATTATATTTTGCCTTAATTAATCCTGGCACAACTTTATAAAGAAGGTGCCCTCTGGTTTAAATTACAGCATGAAGCCTAGGAGTTATTTGTTGTGGTGGTGGTGGTGGTTGTTGATGTTGTTGTTGTTGTTTCCTGGCCCATGGCATTTGTCTCCTTTATCCATACTAGTACACAATGCAACGGAACTCAGAAAATGAAGTTGAGAAAGGGAAAAATTAGTTGCTTAGGTGAATTTCCTAAGAAGCATACTTTAAAACACCATCATTTCCAAAACCTTCCATCATCAAATCAAATAAGAACTTGCACACAATAAAATGACCATCCACGTCATAGAAAGTTGATTCCATTTCTATTAGTCTACATTGGCTGGGGAGGGGAACATTTGTGTAGAGTTCACAGTCTCCAAACATTATGTCACTAAATTCTTACAGGGTTTCTATGAGATAGAGTATAACATATCCTTTTGAAAGATTAGAAAATTGAGGGGTCCCTGGGTGGCTCAGTCGGTTAAGCATCCAACTTCAGCTCAGGTCATGATCTTGCAGTTCGTGAGTCTAAGACCCTCATCAGGCTCTGTGCTGACAGCTCAGAGCCTGGATCCCACTTCGGATTTTGTGTAACCCTCTCTCTCTGTTCCTCCCCACTCGTACTCTGTCTCACTGTCTCTCTCTCTCTCTCTCAAAAATAAAGCATTAAAATTTTTTTTCCAAAAAAATTAGAAAATTGTGGTTCAGAGTAATTAAATGACTTGCCTAACTAATTCAAAGCCTAAATAAAAAGATATAATATGAACCCAAATATCCTGATTTCAACTCTGAAAATGGACATAGACCTACACACACAAAATGAGCTGAAAAATAGACTAATGAAAATTACTTGACCTGTATTTGATTTAAACAACAAACATAAAATGCTTTGTATAAAGACCTAGGGTTGTCTCAAGTCAATGTTCCATGGTCTTTTTAAGTGACTTTCTCAAATCACTAGCAGAGTATCAATTCTGATTTTCTAAAGTCTCCAAGGATCTCTAAGACTAATTTCTCAATAAATGCTTTCTAGATTGTTGAAATACCATGCTCTTTCTTTCACCTCTTCTGCATTACTTTCCCTACTTAATGTCCTCTTTAGTTTACTGACAATGCTTGTTTTCCTGCAGGGAATGCATGGAGATCCTAAATAACACAGCAGACACTACAGGTAGACAAGCACAAGCACAGTGCAATGGTTTTCTCTGGCATTATTTAATGTAATAATGTAGCTTTTAATAGTCATCTCCATTTTCACTTCATTTGAAGCTGAAGCTATTATTTTCAAATTTCTCAGACGCTTTTCTGGCTCCATTTGTCTTCCATCTTCTGTTATCAACAATAGCCAAAGATCCACTGTATACAACACTGGCCTGTTTTCTGACTTCCCTTAAATCATAACAATCTCCTATAAAGACCTCCTCTTTCATGACAAAGGGCTGATGCTCCAGAGAGACTCCCTTCTACTAGACAGGTTAAGATTATGTGAAAAGAAAAGGTGGGTTGGAAATGAGTTTGGAGAATGAAAATGTGCAGAAAAAAATAGAAGAGATAAGTTTTCTATAGGTTAGGTTAAGAAAAAAACATCCATGACAGGGCGCCTGGATGGCTCAGTCAGTTAAACGTCCAACTTTGTCTCAGGTCATGACCTCACAGTTCATGGGTCCAAGCCCTGCGGCAGGCTCTGTGCTGACAGTTCAGAGCCTGTTTAAGATTCTCTGTCTCCCTCTCTCTCTCTCTCTCTCTCTCTCTCTCTCTCTGCCCCTCCCCCACTCATCAGTCTCTCTCAAAAATAAATAAAAGTATTTTTAAAAAAAAAGCCATGACTGTGACAAATGATGTTTGTGTAAGAAAACAATTACAAAGAAATGTGCATCATTAAAGGAATTTAATATTTTGAAACGGAATTGATGTTTGGAAAATGAAGCTATGCTTAAAGAATACCAATTGCAAACAGTATAAAATCGAATAATTTTCACTAGAAAGAGGTTTCGTGATCTTTTAACAAAATACCTTGGAATCAGTTTTAACGGAAAAATTTGAAAAGTAGGTAGCATTTCATGAACTCTGGCTTGAGTTCTCATAAATGTCTCTTGTGAATGATGTCCTCCGTGCTCTACATGGCAGATCCCTCTGGCTTGGTGGGGTCAAAATACTCAGAGGATGTCTTCAATTTGTCAGTAAGTGGAACTCACCATCTCCTTCTCAGACCCTGAGCTCTCACTGCCTATGCATGCTTCTTCCAGACAGACAATGGGATCAGAGTTATTAGTACCAACAGGAGCTCAGAACAGTGCTCTGATAAAATTTTGAGACTGGGGGGGAGGGCAGAAAAGATGAGGAGAAAGGCCCTGGGAATCCCATTCCAGTTCCACTGAAACCCTAATGAGGGATTCTAGAAGCTAACGCATTTAAGATCTCTACCAATCAGCCAGGGGATAAAATTCAGCCAGTATTTTATTTTCCAGTTTATTTCTTCAGGGAAAATACCTAGAAACTGTTTTGAGGGTGAGCTTTTATATATCTGAAGGACACAATTTGATTATGAACAGGCAGGAACTTGTGAAATATCAATTTTCATTATACCTGTCTCTGGAACACCTACCAAGGATCTTATAAAACTTCACAAAACATTATCTAACTCAACTATTAGTCATCTGGCATTTCAATCTTTCAAGTCAATGTTTCTCAGGGAAGGCTAATAAGGATTTCATTAAGCCTATAAAAACAAATTCCTTTCCAATTTCTTCCTTTAGCCATCTAGCCAATTTCTATCATCTTGTACAAACACACACACACACACACACACACACACACACACACACACTCCACTCTTCATTTATGTTCCATGTTCCTCAACTATAAAATGTAAATAATAACTATGTGGCTGCAGGATTAGTGGAGACGTATGTGTTGAGAGCTCCATGGAAGTAGGATGGACTTCCCACTCTAAATTTGGTTTGGATGGCAAGACAGATGATACCACATATACAGCAAGGAGCATGAAACGGTTTAGTCCTCACATAATATGCTGTTCTGGAGGCAACAGAACAGGCTCCTAACCAGGTACAAAAACGGCTTCAGAGAACAGAGGGTTTCAGAGAGTTAGGGAATGGGGTTAAGGTGAAGGTTCCCTTCCCTCTCACAGGCTAAGCCTTGCATGGTTTGAATAGCCCGCTGGTGTCAAAGGAGGGAGCACCTAAGGCTTTCCTAACAGCTTGTCCTGATGTGAGACAGAGGGTATAGGGGAGTGGTGGGGCTTGAAAACTATTTGCAATCAGACTTCAAAAATACAGTCAGACTACTGAAGCATATAAAGAATTTCGCATAGTACACCTGGTAGATGTTCAGGAAGTGCTAGCTCTTATTATCTTTGTTCTTAACACAATTACTATGCCCATGTGTATGCTTCCTGCTGCCTGGCTGACATGATGAGAAAATGATTTTAGGACATGGATCTAAAAGGAAATCAGTATGAATAGGACATCATTTGAAAGACTGGTAGTGTGACCCAAATATTACACCACAGTAGCAGCTCAGAGTGTTACATTTAACATCATAAGTACAAAGTATAGCAGACTTGGATTCACTACACCTGAGTTTAAATCTCAGCTCTGTTCCTTAAAAGCTGTGTGATTCTCAACAGTGGCTTACATGCTCTCAAACTTATCAGCTCAATGCAAGTGATACCATCAATTCTACTGGATTGTTATGAACAATAACAGGAAGCTAATACAAGTGTCAGCATGTAGCAAATTCCCCAGTACTTCTTATATGCTCAGTGAGCAACAATTGAATAGGATTCTGAATATAGCCTACCTAGCCATTTAATTTCTCTGAAGCTAATTCTCTATATTAAAATGTAAAGATTGTAATGCTTACCTTACCTATCATACAGGAGTGTGATAAGAATTAAAATAAACAGATGATATATCTGATGGAACTTTCTAAATGGAAATATGTGTATTAATGTAAGACATTACTATTAAACACATCACCCATCACATAGCATTAAAAAGAAACTACTCTAGACAAAGTGCTAGAATTGTGGCAGCATTCCAACACAGACAGACCTTTCTGTCATGTCCCCTACTTCAGTGAGGCATTCTTACATTAGGATACCTTTACTTTTTTTTAATGTTTATTTTTGAGAGGGAGAGAGGGAGACAAAGAATCCAAAGCAGGCTCCACACCGTCAGGGTGAAGTCCGACACTGGGAACCATGAGATCATGACCTGAACCGAAGTCGGAGACTTAACATACTGAGCCACCCAGGTGCCCCTCAGGTTACCTTTTCTAATTATATTACACTTACACATTCTCCAAAGTCCTGAAAATTTCAAACAGGGCTGGGTAATACTGTCTGGGGGTCCCAGATATTTACTCCCTCTCAGACAACAGTCCCCATCTGTTGGTTCCAGTAGACATTTGGGATAATCTGCCATGAGTAACCATCTATTTTAGATCTTGACTTCAGAAAACAGAAACAAAAGATTGAAAACTCACTCATCTTTCAAACAAAGGGAATGACTGAAAAGAAGGAAGAGTTGTATTGAAAAGCAGGAAAGAGGGAAACAAGGACATAAGTGGACAAGAGTTAGAAAGGCAGTTTTGGAAAACAAAAATGGTGAACAGAACTGAGAAACATCTATCACACTGGAAGGATTCTTTCTAAGACATCGAGGTTATTAGTCAAACCTCTGAGGGGCCACAATACAGCCACTTCCTCTTTCTTTTCTTTCCCTTGCCTTCATGCCTACCCAACACACAAGCTTCATTACAGAGATACTCATGCCATATATGGACTGCTTTCTAGAACCCCAGCTCTAATCTTTATCATAGGGCCATTGAATCTGATGGAAGCAACCTACACATGGTACCCTGTTATGTACTCTGCCCATGTTCTCCTCAACAACTGTGGTGGTTAGTGTTCTGGAGGGATGAGGAACACAGTGGGAAGCTATCACATCTTCACTGTTGCCTCATAAAGTCAGAGAATCTTTACTTTGCTGGGAATTTTCATATTTCTCCTTTCTCACTATGACAACTGGTGTATTCAGCCAGGCATCCTGGCAGTCACACACTTGGTGATCCAAAGAAAATTTTAGGTTCTTAAGTAACTACTTGGAATATACACCATTATAGTCAATTGTAAGAGGCAGATGCACTTATTCATACTCATTCAATCTTAGTATTTGGAAAATCCATAAGGTATATCATATAACATGGAAACTTAGTACCAAAACCCTTGTCAACACACAATGCCTTAAAACTTAACTCACAAGGTTATATTTTTATTGAAGTATCAACCACATACTGGTATTTTGTATTCAATGTTTTGTGTTATCTTATAAAAAGTTAATTTTGAGAATGCCTTAATTATTTGGATACATCCTGCTTTCTGAAATGGAGAAATTTCTTCGAGGGATAAAGCACCATTTTGCTTCTGTATTTCCCCCAAAACACAAGTCATAGTTTCAGTGAATAGTAGGTACTCAAGAAATAATGTCATTAGACTAATTAAATGTATGACTGAAGAGCTTTTTTTTTATGGTTTTTAGAAGTTACCTAGCATTCACATTACAACAAGGGCTTGTTCTTCTGTAAATTATTGATTTAGAACTACAATTTACAACAGTAGAGCTCACCTGCCAAAACAGCTTCAAATTAAATAGTAACTTTTGTTGCGGTATTTTGGAACCACATCTGCGAAACTCAACTGACACCGGCATGGAGTAGAAATGGTTTCAACAAGGCAAGAAAAGGCATACTGACTGACGGGAGCGTGCTCTGTTGCCTTGACAAACAAGTAAGAATTCAGCCTCAATCTGTTGGAGTCTCAAGGCTCACAAACCTGCCAGATTGCCATCTTTGTGCTGAATGCAAAATAATCACAGTGGCTAGAAATGATAAATTGTGGATGGCTGGGGCGGGAAGCAACACATTTAATCAATCTCTCCTTTTCACTCTGCAGGTTCTAACCATGAAAACTGCATTCCTGCTAGGAGAGAATAGTTTCCATTCTCAACTTCTGGAGGTAAGAGTGTCTCATTCCCCTATCCCTGAGTAATCTTACCCTGGCGTTTTCTCCACAATCTAGATTAGGTTTAGCTTGTTGATGACATTAATTTAATAGGTTTCAGTGACTGCCAAGGGTCTATAAAGTACTACATTTTTAGCTCTTTAATTTATGAGACCTTTCCCAGTCTGGCTTCCCCATCATCTTCATTGCTGCCATCTAAAGTATCAATGCTTTACTAAGTTTTCACAGTGTGTCAGGTCCTGTGCTTAGGATCTTTTCCTGTGGGGTTGCCCTGGAGATAAATGAAAAAGGCATTAAATGTATGAAGGACAATATAAATTCAAGTATTCAAGGTTTTATTCCTGGAAAAGTAGACCCATTTTTAATTCTATCATTTAATGTGTCAAATCAAACAGCTATGATTTAATCATCATTTTTGAATAGTTACTTTTCCTCTTACATTTATCATTACATAAAGGACAAAGGAATAAATCTCATATAAAAGTTAATCATAAAAATATTCAAATGATCACAGTTTCAGTTTGGTTTTGTTCTTTTTCTATTACTCTCATCTTATACTTTCTTTCCTCTTTCCCTCGCTCTAAACACACACACACACACACACACACACACACACACACAATCTGTTGTCTTCTAATTGGTCATACAAAGGTTCATCACTGTTATATTAGGATTCAATATGCACAAAATGAACCTAAAATTTCTTGAAAAAAATCTCAAACTCTTTCTATTTCGCTATGACTGCTGACTCTCACGATATACTTCAAGCTATTACTCAGGTGTACTATGGTGTACTATAGGCCTGGACCAGGGTACACTCCCAAAGTATGTTACCTCCTTCTGGGACCACATTTGGAGTAATATGGAACAAAATCCTTCAATCCAGATTGTTATTGCTCATTTGTGCACAGGCCTCTACTCTCCTCCCAGAGATCAACCTAGTCCTGAGCTCACTCAGGAACTTAGGGATTTTGAAGGCACAGTTGCTATTTTTTGCACCATAATTTAATCGACTCATACAATGATTGCTGCTTGACACATTTACAGCTTATCTTTGCCCATTTTTCTAATGATGTCTGTGTAGAATGCACAAGACTTTTTCATGGTAGGTTATTCAGAATAGGTCTCCCAGAAAGTCATTTTTTTTTCTTTTGTAGGCAATTCTGGACTCCTTTCTTTTCCAGAACTCTGTTTCAAATATTTATCTTGTAATTCATTTTTTTCTCATTTTCTATTTATCCTCATATATCCCTATTGTCTCTCATGGTTATTTTAGATGTTTATTTATTATTTTTGAGAGAGAGAGAGAGAGAGAGAGAGAGAGAGCGCGCGCAAGCACACAAGTGGAGGAGGGGCCGAAAGAGAATGAGAGAATCACAAGCAGGCTCTGTGCCGTAAGAGCAGAGTCTGATGCAGAGCTCAATCTTATGAACTGCAATACCAAGACCTGAGCCAAAATCAAGAGTCAGTCATTCAACAGATTGAGCCACCCAGGCACCCCTCTCATGTTTTTATTTTATATCCACCACAAACAGAAATAATTTCTTTAAAAAGCATGTTAGTTTTCTCTCTCAAAATAATAGATGCTTATTTATTACAGAATTGCAGAAGTATACAATTGGAAGAGGCATCAAGGTACTCAGATACATTCTGATTAATTATGGCTGAAAGTAGTAGGTGGGAATATATTAGTATTATTCAAGCTGGCTGCCACAATTTTTCAACCCATGCTAGACAGCTGGCATTTCTGAGGGTTGGGGACACAAGTACAGGAGTGGAAGCAATCTCCTACTCCTTTTAGGACCTTTGCAACAGAGAATAAAAAGCTAACCTCATACCTAGAAATCTCAATGTTTAAAGAAAAGCACTGTTTTATACTACAGAGCTGTAGGAATCAAAACAATATGGTACTGGCATAAGAATACATACACAATAAAACAGGTTACAGAGCCCAGAAATAATCAATCCCATGATTATATGGTTTATTAATCTATAGCCACAGAGGTAAGAATATACAATGGGAAAAAAGACAGTCTCTTCAGTAAATGGTGCTGGGAAAACTAGACAGTTACATGCAAATGAATGAAACTGGATCCTTCCTTACACTATACACAAAAATAAACTAAAAATGGATTACGGATAGAAATGTAAGACCTGAAACCATATAATTCCTTGATGAAAACATAGGCAGTAATTTCTTTGAAACCAGCCTTAGCAAAATTTTTCTAGAGTGTCTTCTTTGCGAGGGAAAGAAAAGCAAAAATAAACTACTGGGACCACACCAAATTAGAAAGTTTTGTACAAGGGAAACCATCAACCAAATGAAAAAGCAAACTATGGAGTGGGAGAAGATATTTGAAAATCATATCTCTGATAAAGGGTTAATAGTCAAAAATATAAAGAACTCATAAAACTAACTCAACACACACAAAAAAATAAATAATCCAATTAAAATGGGGAGAGAATCTGAATAGACAGTTTTCTAAATAAGGCATACAGATGGCCAAAATACATATTAAAAGATGTTCAACATCACTAATCTCAGGGAAATGCAATAAAAAAACACAAAGATCTATCACTGTACACCTATCAGAATGGCTAGAATCAAAAAGACAAAAATAACAAGTCTTGGCAGATATGGAGAAAAAGGAACCTTCATGCACTATTGGTGGGAATGCAAACAGGTACTGCCACTGTGGAAAACAGTATGGAAGCTTGTCAAAAAATTAAAAATAAAAATACTATATGATCCAGTAATTCCACTATTACCCAAAGAAAACCACTAATTTGAAAAAAATATATATGTACCCATATGTTGACTGCAGCATTATTTACAATAGACTGAATATGGAAGCAACCCAAGTATCCATCAAAAGATGAACGGACACAGAAGGGGCACGTGTCTGTGTGTGTGTATGTGTGTGTATAGAAATATACATACACAACAATGGAATGTTACCAAACCATAAAAAAGAATGAGATCTTGGTATTTGCAGCAACATGGATGGACCATGAAGGCAGAAATAACTCAGACAGAGAGAGACAAACACCATATGATTTTACTTACATGTGGAATCTAAAAAATCAAATGAACGAATAAACAAATAAAAAGCAGATACCTACCCATAAATACAGAAAACAAACTAATGGTTGTCAGAGGGGAAAGGGTGGGAGGATGGGAAAAATGGGTGAAGGGCAGTGGAAGATACACGTCTCCAGTTATGGAATGAATTCGTCATGGGGATAAAAGTCACAACATCGGGAATATAGTCAACAGTATTGTAATAGGGGTGTATGGTGACTCATGATAGCTACACCTGTAGTAAGCATAGTATAGTATATATTTGACTAATTACTGTGCTGTACATTTGACACTAATGGAACACTGTTAACTATATTTCAATAAGAGAAAAAAAAGAAAATCATCTTTCTGTGATTAAAAATATGGAGTCCTGAGTTGACTATAGTTTCCATCTTATTTTAAGAAGTTTTAAGATAATTATTCAAATATCTCTCTTGGTAGTCTGTTTGCTATTGTAATCACTTTTGTATCAATGAGGCTATAGGTCTAACAGACTACAGATACATAGCACAATTGATCTGCATACTCTTCATAGCTATCATTTTTTTAAGTGGACTAGGCATTATCCAGTCTTCTCTTTCTCAGGAAAACGCTTCCACTTTTTACAATTATTCCTTATTCCTCTACTTTTTTTTTTTTCAAATCGTGATCTGCAGGAGCTATCTACATTCTAAAGGTCCTGTTGTTTGAAATGAAACAAAGATGAACTTGGGATATATGTACATTCCTACTGCAGCTTCCCCTGAACTCTACATTCCATTGCATAATTCTGTGGCTATAAATAAGGAGAAGCAACCCTCAGTATGAAGTTGTTATTATTGTTGAATTTTATAGTTCAGTCAATCTCACACTTCTCTCTGAAAGCGACCAACAACAATAAGCTAATCAACATCAGGACAAATTTGACCAAGGATTCACCATCTCCTATCTGGTCTTAACTGTAAGGATTGTATGGCCAAAGTATAACTATCATTGCCTATATCCTAAAGATAAAATAAATCTTTATGTGATAAAAAATTAAATATTTTCTTTTGCCCATAAATTCAATGTAATTTTTTTACAGCAGGGAATGCAAATTTCATAACAAAATGTAGGAAAGCTAAGCAGTGAGCAGAGAAACTTGTCAAAACATTTCAGGATATTCAGCTGAAGCTACAACGTATAATCAGTCTGATGAAGAAGAGGGAGGAGTTATAGAAGTTATACTACCAAACTCTGCATTTTTGAGATTTGCCATAGTTAAGGAGTTTATCAGTCCAGAGCCTGGGTTAAAAAAAAAAAAAATACAGGGGTGTCTGGGTGGCTCAGTCAGTTGAGTATCCAACTCTTGATTTTGGTTCAGGTCATGATTCCAGGGTCTTGGGATCAAGCCCCATGTCGGGCTCCATGATAAACGTGGAGCCTGCTTAAGAGTCTCTCTGTCTCTCCCTCCGCCTCTCTCCCCTGCTTTCCCTCTTTCTCTTTTCTCTCTCTCTCTCTAAAAACATACAAGCAAACAAAAAACCAAACACATGACTTGATGCTTATATCTGGAATTCTGGTCATTATCACCCAGGGCCTTAATGTCACCAAGCCACTATACTTAGCAATAATCTTCAGACTTTCAGATACTTCTAGACACATATGGATATTAGCACAAAGACAAAATATGGACTAAATACATATTTTTGCAGCCATTCATTCCACACACACATACACTAAACATCTTCCATGTATGGGAAATTACTTATTTTGTGAAACTGTGGCAGTCCCAAAGCATGTTTGCATCCACTGTCATTTGTAGATAGGAAGTCATACTGTGGCTGTTCATATGTCTGTCTTCCTATGAGAGGGTATTCTCCTCGAGGACCAAGGACAACTCTCTTCATTTCATTTCCCCACTTGCAACAAACACACTGGATGGCTGACTGCTAACTAAACAAATGGCTTAAACAGAATCAGAAATGCCTTGCAAGTATGAATTGCCTATGATCCTGAGTGAAGTCTTCTAACTCTTTGTGCATGGTGATGTGTCCTTCTTTGTGATATGCTAAGCAAGATGGATTAAGAGGCAGGCATGTTTGTGGTGCTAAGGACTCAACTTTGACACCACATTTCCTTTAGAAGTTTATGATGCAGTAAGTTGAACGGATCTTCAAAATACATATGATCTGAACAGAAATCCATTTCATGTCTGAATATTTTTTCACTTTGTATTTACTTTTACAACCTAAGCTTTTTCACCTATATGGTAATATTCTTAAATGGGGTCATTTTACACGGGTAACTTTGATCTCTGTTTGTTGATTAATTAGCTTTCCTGACTCAGAGGCAAGGAAAATAAACTAATGACAGACATCTTTGTATACCAACTTTCACCTTAGAAATTATAGTTTCCAAATACTCACAAGTGAAAATACCATAAAGTTTAATGACTTAATTAAGCCAGTGGTAAAAAGCAATACATCTGGGAGGGTATTAGTTACAAGAGAAGGGGAATTATATGTTTTTCAGCAAGGTGGTCTAGAAAGAATCAGTCTGTGGAACCTAAACAACTAGATTCAAAATCTGATTCTTGCCTTTAATGGATTTTGCTGTGGCTTACTCTTTCCGCATGTTAATCTTCTCATGCAAAATGGCGACCGTATTACATTTTCAAAGGAATGTTGGGAGACTTTGTAAATCACCTGGCATCATGCTGGTTTCCTTCCTCTCCACCTCAACTAACATGAGAGACAGATTGATAGAACTTTGTGGGGTCAACAATCATTATAATAATAAATGCTGCCATGCAGCAGTGAGCCATAAAAACCATAAACTGAGCTCTTCTGCCTAATGAATCTCTAACTTTATGGAGTACCATTTACTTTTAACATTTCTGAGTAAGCAATTAAAAATATCAATTTTAAATGAATGAAGACATGATTATCTCCACATATATTTAGGGCAATGTTACCTAGCCAAATGTCATTCATATTTTTTTAGTCTTTTGAAAGAATAACACATTTGCTTGCAAAGCAAAAGATGCTATGACTTACCAACAAGATCTGGCTGTCTTTTGCATGTTATTTGTTGTTATGGCAAGGAATGTTATAAGAGTGACAAGAAAAGATAACATGGGAACATGAATAAAGAAATAAAGCCAGTTGTTATGGAAACTGATTCTCCTAGAATAAGGAGTTGAATGGGCTCTCTCCTCAATGCCTTCTCTTTAGTTCCCAATTTTGAGTTGAAAAACACACGTGTCTTTAGGCAATCACAAGGGTTATTAAAAACCCTCTATGGCATATATGTGTTTTAATCTCTATAATTCTTTCATATGCTTTCGTATTTTGAGTGATGCCTACATTGTGGATGTATTGTTCTATTACCTAAGCCTTTTTGGTTGAATTCTTTACAATGGAGATGATTGCTGTTGCTGATCAGTCTTAGCTTTTCTATTCTAGCAGAGAACGTGTCTCGGAGTTCCAGCATTGAACACTGGAGGAATGGAGTAATGATTAGTGATTAGTGTAGTGCATCAACAAAAGATAGAATTCTGCTAGGCAGCTGGTGTGGGTCACAAGGAGTCAAGGGAAAGCTATGGTAGAATAATCGGATAATGTATCTCTGAAACCAGGTTATAAGATTGAGAAAGCATGGCTTTTACTTTCTAGGTTCCCACAGTATCTGAGATGTCTACAAGGAAGCATCAGGAACTAGGGTTAAAGAGTTAATGCTTCACAGTTCCTTGGACACTACATATAGGGAGTGTGGAAATAGCCCATGATTGCAGTGACCCCAAGAGTGGCAGGGGTTGCATTTAATTTTATGTAGTGACATTGGACCCTGGATTTAAAGGACCTTGCTGAACTCTGAACGGGCCCTCTTCCCTGTCTGTATTCCATGGTGGCAGCAGCTATTCCCTATTAATGGGAAAACGGAGCCCTGAACTCAGATGGGGTTAGAAACTGAACCTCTGTTTATTTATTTCTTATCAGAGGCCCTTACAAAATTTATGCCAGCACACAGAGACAAGAGATATGAGACAGGCTTGACTTCCTACTGTGTAAATGGAGCCCAAAGAACCCAAATGGAAGCAATCTAAGGGAGGTTCTTCTCCTTGTAACTCACATCGTACAAGGGGAGGGAGTAGGCTGCTTTAAGAAAGCAAAGGCCACCTCCTCTAAGGATGGCTTCGGAGGATGCCAACCCTTCTTGTTCTCCCACCATCCAGAGAGGGCATCATTCTGAGAGTCCTTGTTGCCCTCCCATCACTATGGGGGTCACTTGCTAGTATTCAACCAAGCTGGATGTGTTGCAGATAAAGGGAATGGTTAAATTTGGTCAAATATATATCAGAAATAACCTGTTTTCTCTCAATATGACTGCTTCTAGGTTATCTGCTTAACAAAGCTCCCACCCCTCTCTGAGTCTAGGGATCAAATCTTTCTGTGATTTATTTCAACAAGCTTTTCTGGCAGCACCTTTATATAATGTTATGAATCAAATGGACAATCAATAAATATTGGATGATGATGGATAAAGTTTAAGCCACAGAGTAAAGACTGTACTGCTGAGCTGAAATAGGTCAGTTTTTATCTGGCACAATAAATAATAATTTCATTTTATGTACAGATTTCGGATGATCAAGATCATTCAACAGCAGAGCATAATCGAAACAAAATTCCCTCAGTGCCCACTGACCACCCGTGAACTTTCAAATGTATCATACGGTTCAATATGACTACCATAAATAGGTAATAAAATTGTGACCTTTGGCCTTCCATGACTATTCATTTTAGCTATTTCATTACTCCAGAAGACACATCCTTGGGTATGTGCGCATGCAGGTGGGCAACTATCCTCTTGCATTTTCTAGCAGTCCTTTGCAATCAGTGGTCCTGTCAGACCCAATGTTTCAGTCTCATAACTGTAATTGGATTGTCTGACTTCCTATTCAATTGGTACATGATTCTTCTTATTTTTCTTTTTTAAAAAATCAATAAATGGTTTGTGGCACCTTTAGTAGAGAGAAATCAGGTTTTGCCATATTATGAAGTTGGCATTTTCAACATTTATCCCAAATAAGACCATTGGGTCTGTCAGACCCAATGCATGGGTTTTGAATTAATTGGACTGTCTGGTCCCAGGGATGTACAATAATGTGAACACATTTCATGGTGGAAATCAAAGAGCTATATCACAACTTCCTTGAACTGTAATGTCTTGAATTCTACCTTATGAATAGAAACAACTTTTCCTTTTCTTTTCCTCCATCTGTGAACCCTTCAACTCATATGAGGTTAGAGAAGACACAAATAATGTTATGTTTAAGCCTCAGACTGATGTTCAAACTACTCAAGCACTATTAACATGAATGTGTATATGCATTTATATGTATATATAAAGTCTATATGTTTACATACCGATATTGACTTCATACACACACATTCACACATGCATACGTGACATGAAAACTTCGATCAGTGGATAGTTCCATTTTTAAGGGTAAATCGTATTTCATGTAATTCTACAAATACATCTTGGCTCCATGTAACTTTGTTAAGAGGTAAAAATGCAAAGATGAGTAAGACAGAATAAGTGCCACCATAAGTCCTGAAAGGAAACAGAAATTTTCTGCAAAATAATCCATAAGTTCATACCTCTTAGCTTTTGGTTGATAACTTGGTTCTTTTTAGGATCAGGTTTGCACCACTGGTTCTGTATTGACTTGAACAAAAATACATTTCAAAATAATATAGAGCATTAACTAAAGGCTTGGGGCTACCTGCTAAAAATCAGACTCATTCCACATTTCAATGCCATCTGCAAGTATTCATTCTGTAGGAGGTAGAAGTTTTTCCACTAGATAGAAATCATTATCAAGTGTTTCCATCTTCCTTTGAAGCACTGACTATTAACTGCTGTTGGAAGCAGGATCCTAGAGTGAGTGGGCCATTGGTTTGTTTTGGTAGAACAGTTCCTGAGTTTTAATGGGCATAAACTGCTCAGAAGGAAAAAGAAAAAAAAACACTATTGGAAACAAACTTTAATATTTTGAGTAGCACTGAACTGATTAATCTGGTGTGTAGAATTCACATTCCATTTTTTTAATGTTTATTTTTGAGAAAGAGAGAGAGAGAGAGGGAGACAGAGAGAGAGAGCAAGTGGAGGAGGGGCAGAGACAGAGAATGCACAGAATCTAAAGCAGGCTCCAGGCTCTAAGCTGTCAGCATCAGTACAGAGTGCAACACTGGGGTAAAGCTACAAACTGTGACATCATGACCTGGGCCAAAGTCAGAATCTTAACTGACTGAACCACCCAGGTATCCCTATCACTTCACTTTTTATTTATTTTTTATTTTTTTTAATGTTTGTTTCTTTGATTGATTGATTATTTATTTATTTATTTATTTATTTATTTATTTATTTATTTTGAGACAGAGAGAGACAGAACATGAGCAGGGGAGGGGCAGAGAGAGAGGAAGACACAGAATCCGAAGCAGGCTCCAGGCTCTGAGCTGTCAGCACAACGCGGGGCTCGAACTCATGGACTGTGAGATCATGACCTGAGCTGAGTCAGACGCTTAACCAACTGAGCCACCCAGGTGTCCCATCATTTCACTTTTTAAAATTTCACTGCTAAACATGAAAACTTGAAGTTTAGGAATATAAAAAGAAAGTTAAAATCCAGGTCCCACATATTTTCCTTTAAGCAATTCACTTATTCACTTGAAGCCAGATTGCCACATTTTCAAGCGAGTTTACTGGGGAGATAGGGGTGGAGTTGAGTTAGAACAAGACTCTGTAAAGGGTAACAGTCTCTTCAGGACATCAGTACAGGAAAGGGATGAACTAACACCAGTAGACCAGCTGCATGAGAATCTGAGATTCCACTTGCTTGTTATTCCTTTTGGCTATATTTGATTTCACTACTCCTCTTTTATTTGTGGTTCCTGATCAAAAAGGTAAGGAAAAATACCATCTCGCTATGTTGCAAGTGAAAATTAGGGCTATAATTTGCATTATTCAGTTTAAAATCAGTCACGGAAAAAAAACAATCTAACAATGCCTTGAATCATTTGGATTAGATATTTATTTTAGAAAAATTCACTAGGTAGTAATGTATTCCATTTTACTATATTGATTTCCTTCAGTTGAAAGAAGAATGGCCATTTTGTGAGTTATTTGGTTTAACCAGATATTACCATATTCGTAGAACAAAAATTATCAAGGCCATGTCCCATTATGGTGAAGTAACTAATATGGGGCCAGGATTACAGTGGCAAGGATCGCTATATTTTATAAGACCTTGTTTGTGGTTTTGAGGATGAAAATTCCATATTCAATAAACTTATAAGTACAATGTAAAGGAAATCCTCTTCTTGATGATTCACCATGACGAGTTTTCATAATAAAGGCTTTGGGAAATCTTGTAGCAAATCAAATAATTTATTCAAATAAATTTCTTAGGCAATGTTGTGGTGGACAATAAAATATAATTTCTGATCAAATGCCTATCAACATTTTGGAGCAGAGCGATGCTACATGATTCCATGTAATATAGTTTGGGAAATTCTGCTCTAGGCTGGAAGTTTCTGGAGGATACAGCATTTGCCTGTCCTTGTACCTCCAAGAGTTAACACTATGCCTGACCCACACAGAATTAATTTTCCAAGCCTAAAAATGACAGCTTTCAATACACAGTTTGTAATCTAGCTTTCAAATGGTGCATGCTGTTTTAAAGGAAATTATATCTCCTTTCCTCATCCAGCAAACTGGCATTTTATAAAATAAGCTGTGCACTCTGAGTTTGAATAAATTCAGATATTTTCCTTAGAATACATTTTACAGCTAGGTCATAGCATTCTGAACACTGTGACAGTAGCCTTTCTTAAAAGGTGTATGTCTGTCTTCTCATGTTAAACTTTCTTTTTGTCTTTTATGTGTCTGTAGTAATTGCCTGTGATTGCTGGAATGGGTATCATATGGGAGTGTTCCCCACCCCACCTTAACCTATATTTAAGTTCTCAGTGAGGCATCTTGCAGCCTGTGGTGTCACCATGAATATTAACCAAGAATATCAATAAATCTAAATCCATAGCTTACATGTGGTTGCTTTCTTTATTCTGGTAGAGATAGTGACATAATTTAGACACAGTTGTAGAGGAAGAAACAAATGGAGGTACCTTCCTATAGACACTAGTGTCTAGGTTACATTAATAACAGTGGTACAAAATCACTATTATAAAAGGGATTTTTATAGTCTATACTGATTTGGCAGGTATGCATGAACAGGGCTGCAACTTCTTTTTCCTTGTTTGGCCTTGGGAGTTGGAGTTGTCAGTCATGTCAAAAGCTAATCCTTCCTCCTGTACTCCAACTCTTCCCTCTCTGACACCTGGTAAGTCTACTGACACCACCTCTTTTCTCCCTCTTCTCTATCCTCAAAATTTCACCTCTCCATTGGTTTCATCATCTCAGGCTAGAAATATACTCAACACCATCTATCTTGAAAAAGAATCCACCCTCACTTCCACCTTCTCCTGTCCTTTCTCTTTCCCTCCTTTCTATGGAAAAGCTACCTGAATATTCCTTATCCCCATCTTCACTTCTTCACCTCCCATTTGCTACCCATGAAATGGGTTGAGCTGTCACTCATTTCTCAAGAGTCTCCTGTTATGAAGACTTCCCCTGCTTCTCCCTTTATGTTTCCTACCTCTCAGTTCCAACTGTAACTGTCACTTGAACCCTCCTCTATTATCGAACTTACCACTCAACACCATGACTGCTTTTTCAAGACTGCTACTCTAAAAAAGGTAGACCAATGTCTTTATCATGTTTCTATCCCTAACATCCAGCATAGTGCCTGGGAGCAACTATAGGGAGTTACTGCCTATTATTAGCATCCAACTTTTTGGATCAAATTTCTACAGCCAGAATGAAGGAAAAGAAATAGGAAAGTCCTCCATTTGCAAATATGCTGTGTACTTCGAGCTGAAAGCCTCTGATAAATGCAGTGGTGTTATCCAATTAACTTACGAGTACTTAGGAGAGAGTATTATGGGTTCTGCCAACTTACCATCAACTAATCTTAATTGTTTTTTGACCTGTGATAGCTGCATAGGAGGTAGGGGATTATTGGGAACGTAGCAGTTTAAAGTATTAACATTATGTAACATAAAAGTATACAAAGGATATGGGACCCCTTTCAAAAAAAAGATTATGTAAATTAATAATATATAGGAAGTATGACCTTACTAGTGAAATCAATACCTCACAATATTTTAATATGAAATTTTCTTCTAACTTTCTGGGTGAACCTGAATGGTACGTTTAATATTTCTTACTACAGAATCCTTCTTTATAATACACAAGCAATTTTTTGATCCTTCTACAGCTTGAACATTATTGAGTAAATGTACACGTCTTTTGTAATTATCAAATAGGAGCTTAACATGTCTGTATACCAAGGTTCTCCAGTGATAACCACCTTCTACCAAATAACACAATCACACATTAACTGTTAATCACCAGTTCTTACCCTTGATCCTAGCCTCTGGCTACTTTAAGAGTCTATTTCTGAAGTGTTCTCTTTCCTATCTCCTCAAGCCATCTTAAGATACACATCTCAGTCTGGAAAACTACTCTTCCAGAAGCCTCATTACCCCAGACTCATTATCACTCCTTCTCCCAACAACTCACAGAGCATCTATTCTAAAAAAAAAAGTCACGGGGGCAGATCGGTGGGCATGGGGGACTCACTGCCAGATCAATAAGTGAGTTGGGAGAAGTCCTAACTTCTCAAAGAAAGACAGAATATTGTTTCCTCATCAGGGAATCTATAGGCAGCATTGTTCCTGTTGTCCTCAAGTGGAACCAAGAACCCATTGCTCAAGATACCATGAGATAAAGAATGGTCTGGTTTTCCAAGTTTCTGTTAAAACTCTGCTATAATATCTGTTCAACTGACCTTTTCGAACTATCCAGGAAATCTAATTCAAATGAATTTAACACTTACCATATCAGACAAAATTTCATAAGCAATATTCAGTTCAATTTTCTGGCCCATAGATCTAGGATCCTGTTTGTCATAAATTATGAAGAGAAGCCCTCTGAAGATTTACATCAACAGGGAAACTTATCTGCCCCCTTCCCCCTGCCTCTGACAAAGTAGTATCCTGAGATATTACTAAATGAGAACTGGGCTAATGATAGTTTCTTTTGGATTATCCAGGGAACTGCTCAATAGCTATGACTGACCTTCCTGACATGGCAGGATTTTTTTTTTTTTCAGATTGAAATAATGAGTCTCAATCTTGAAACCATAAATCCCCTGCTCCCAGACTTCCCCTAAATCATTAGAATGAGAGTCAGTTCCCCAAAGTTTAAGGGTGTGACTGCCATCAGAGAAGTGGAGGGTCAAGTCATCACTCAAGTAATTTATGTAAACCACACATTCTGTCTCAAAGGAAGCCTTTTTCACACAATCATTCTCGTTGGACCTAAATTCTCTGGATAATTTCTCCAATTCTCCTCTCTGTTATGTGTAGATCAAAGTGTAATGACTTGGCCTGGGACAATTGAGAAATTAATAACCGAAGCAAGGGTTTAAGAAATCCATAGTAATGACACAAACGAGACCCATCAAATTAGAAAACCAAAATGAAAACACACTAAACACTTCAAAATTTAATTAGAAAAAGTTCCAAGTTCAGACCACACTGAGGCCATTTCACACCAGCAACTCTATATTGGAACCTATAGGAAAGAGTCATTATGGTGGAATGTGACCTTAGGGAGGAGGTGAGATCTGCTCACTGCCTCCTCTCCTCCATCTGCCTTTTAGGCTCACCCTTTAACATGTTGGAAAAGGCCCGGCTACAAAAAGAAACAGGCCAGCTTCTCTTCAATTTAACCTTCACAAGAGACAGAGTTCAAGTCTTTTGTTTTTTCCAATAATAATGGTATTGCAATTGATTTGAGACTGCTCACCATAAACCATTCGAAAATATTTTTCCAATTAATACACAAACTATGAACCATAAATTGGCTGCTGATCCCTATGAACTATTTCCATTGACTTTTAAGTCCGATACTGTATATCAGGTAAAGCTCACTTTCCTTCTTTGCAACATGCTGGGGGGAAAAAAGGGTTTGCAGGTTATATATGTTTAGAATGAATCATCTTTCTTTTCTATGGCCTCTTTCATACAAATTGTATATCCTCCAAACACTTTATAGACTTCTATAATATAGGAGACTGTAAAGAATAAATTACAAGGAACAAGGGAGAAGACAAGCTTCCATGACTATGTGAAGTTTATAGGATGCCTATCTCTGAAGCCTCTATATGCTTTGCATTATTACTTCACATCTTCAAATTTAGTCCACTTTATTATGCATTTAGTTCTCAGGTTATCACTGTGTGATGACAGACATTGTCATCGATCATATACTTATAATGAGAAAGCTGAGACAAACTGAGGTTTCCACAAGGTCACAAAGTAAGTACAATGGCTAAAGATTAGTAGTACTCAAGTCCCATAGGGGCCATTCAACAAAGACGTCAGGATGAGCATTGGGTGACTTTGGGGGCATGGGTGGGAAACACGGTGGGTTATTGTAACACATGATATACCAATATTCTACCCAAACTAAC
>NW_024412403.1:64560125-64752826 GCF_014898765.1 Herpailurus yagouaroundi
CAGAGCCTGGAGCCTGCTTTGGATTCTGTGTCTCCCTCTCTCTCTGCCCCTTCCCTGCTCATGCTCTGTCTCTCTCTGTCTCAAGAATAAATAAAAATATTAAATTGTTTAATGATTTATCTCTTCTTTTGCCTCGCGACTGAGATTGTTTTTTTGATGTGTGCTATGTTTAAATGTGATGAGTGGAGGGGTCTATGTACCTTATTTTCAGGTCCCTGTGCTCTTCTCTTACCATCATTGACAAGCTTAAAACATTAAATGGGAGGACCTGCTTGGGCAGGAGTGGAGCAGGGAAAGGACCGGCAGGGGCTATCTGAAACTCAGGCAGAATATTCAATCTGTTCAGGAAACAGAGCTCTTCCCTAAGGCAGGTGCAGCTATTAACAACATCAAGAGCTGCCACCTCATGAGCAATGTGAGACCCTTTTCTGAGTTCTAACACTAAAAGAGGGATTGTTTGCCCATTTACAGATAGAGGCTCTGGCTTCTTTTAGCAAACTTTACCCATTTATCTGGAGAATCCAGAATTGTCCACATGTCACAATTCCATCCAGGATTGACAAACATATTCTTGTCATTTACACACACTCATACATACCCACAGTCTCCTAGCAGAGAGCAAAATTTTGATGGGTTGGGTTCGCTAATACATGAGTAGATAAAATACTATACAGAACTCTTTGTCTATATGTTTCCAAGCAGAAAAAGATTATTGTGTATTTTCTTAGTGAGATATTTCGGTTACAAAGAAAAATGTCTCACGGAGACAATGGGGTGGTAACAGTACATTATAATTTGATTATGGCTATAACTGCAAGTGATTCATGCAGGGGGGTAAGTATGCTTCTTTCAACCTCACCTCAAAGAATCTAAGTTACACCTCAAGGAAAAAGAGAAAAGTAAGATTGGAGTAGCTCCACTGAGCTCAGCTACCACTACCCAGGACCAATGGAAGTAAAACACGATTCCATACAACAATTCATCATCCAGGGCTGGGCTCTCTCCCTGTCTGATGAACTCTCGGTCTGATTAGTGAACGGGAACTACCAGTCCCCAGAGTAGCAAAGATGCTGGTCACCTCTGAGTGTCCATCTGTTGCTGAACAGAAACCAGTGTTTCTCCTAAGACCCAGAAAAGCCAAGGGGGCTGCTGACAGAGCCGAAGACCTTTTGGGATAAGGATAGGCTTTCCACATTTGATGTTGTACAGAACATCTCCCGCCCTTTTCTGCCTTCCTCCATCAAGTCAACTAGCATCAAATTAATAAAGCTGTGGTTTTTTAACATTACAGTCTATTACAGAAAGACAAGCTTGAGTGACAGGTAAACAATAGCAAAGGAATGAGTTTCCATAAATACTTATTTATTTATGAAGAATGTGTGGCATGTAGAATAAATAAACCTGCAGCCGTTGTTTCTTTTTGGAAGACTGTAACCTGTCATCATAGGTTAAATAACTGTCAAGAGAGCTTGCACTTGTGATGTTTTAAATAGAAGCTGAAATTGGTGTTTCCCTATGGTAGATGGATGTTTCTAAACATCGCTATTTCTTTCTTTTCCCAACACACACGCAAAAATGACATTTAAATGTACTGAAAAAAGGAAATCAGAAGATCCATTCCACTTGTGACAAGGGGCCAGGAGATGGAATGGAGCCGGGATGAATGAAGGAAGGTCATTTACTGCAGCTATTTTTATGTCTGTTCAGCTCCGTGCAGGTGAATCTAGTTTAGTTTCTATTGTTTCACACTATTGATTTTAATTGCTCCCTGACAATTAACTGTTTTATTTAACTGGTTTTTTCAGACTCCATGTGACCAAATGGAGGGGCACTGCTTAAAGCATCTTGTGTCTCCTGCACTCACCTCTGTGCCCTAAATGTGTTTCTCTTCCAGGCTCATTCACTTGCCTCAATTTGTGTCTTATTTCTCTGTTGTCTTCCCACCTTCTTTGTCCTCCCCTCGATCCATGTCTATTCTTACAGCAGTCCTGTTGGCTTGTTCCTCTTCCTTCTTGTTGCAGCTATAGCTTGTCCAGTTTTCTGTATGCTGCTGCTTGCTGTTGTCACCAAACCCTCGTCTTTCCTTCCTGTCTGCATTTTTTTAACTTTTGCTTTCTGTGTTTATCCTTTCCATTCCTGTATCTCCATTAACTTGTAAGTTTTTAGAAAAGCAAAAAGAACATGAAACTTAAACATTTCAAAGGCCCAGGAAAACAGAAAACTCAAGTTTGCATCGGCAGAGATTGTGTCTCCATGTTTGCAGAATTACAAGGAACTCATTCAAAAAGTGTGAGGTTCTAGGGGAAGCCATGCTGGTTCGTGCATCACTTAAAAGAGAAGTGAATGTTCAATGAGGTGTTCCCATGAGGAGTGATCTTACATACACCTCTGAAAAGGAAATTAGCCAGCTTCCACCCTTTGGGTGGAGTACAGAGACAAGTCTATCTCATGCCAGCAGAGAAGCAAGAACCAAAGGAAGTGGGCAATCATTTCAGCTTTATCATTCCACTTCTGCCCAGTTTATTTACAGTCCTGAAAATCAGAGGTTTCCAGAGGCCCATTTGATTATTAACAAATACCATCAAAATAACAACAACAACAAAAAATGGGAAATTTTAGTTCTGCATCACACACACACACACACACACACACACACACACACACACACACACACCAAGACCCAAGAATGACACACTATTGATAAAAGTTGAAAGCTAATCAGATATCCAATGAGTGTGCATTTAGGTCATTGCTTACCCTATGGATCATGTGTTTGAGGGACTTTCAGATTTTTTTAAACTAATTTCCTTGAGATCCTTAAGAGGATAGATGCTCTGTGGATATAAGCACTATCCTGTGTGAAATTTATAGTTTTTTGTTGTTGTTGTTTTCCCAATCTGCACATAATCAAGTAAAGGACTCACATTGCTTTGTTTTTTTTTTTCCTCTTTCTTTTATGACCAGTGCTTAAAAGAGAATATTTTTACATTTCACTCGTATCTCCTTAACTACTTTGGTACCTATCGTGGTACTGTGTGTGTGTGTGTGTGTGTGTGTGTGTGTGTCTGCGTGTGTGTGTGCACACGCACAGAGTTATACATTTAGCCAAGCACAAAAGTGCTAGTGAAATACTGGCACACTTAGGAGGAGGAAAGTGGACCTATTTGTTTGTTTTTTTTTTTTTCTGATTCCAACATACTGTGCTATCAATGAGCTGAGAGCATACAAAGATAATGTTGAACATGATGAACAATCTTAGAATGGCAGAGTTCGATAACCATGACCATGCTTGTTGCCCTGTCACTCCCACTGTTCTACGGGGAGGGTCTGAAGAGTGTGAGACCAGACACAGAAGGCATTTATGATTCCCCTAGGGCACAGGGATGAGGAGGGCAGCTTTGTTGGACATAGTTTCCTGCTTCTAGTTGTCATTTAGATAGTATGTGCATTCTGAAATCTACAGATTACTGGAATAAAACAACTCCAGATTTCCCCTGACCTCTGTTCGAAGCCTCACCATCAGATCAGCTACTCCAGCCCCTTCCTTCTCACCATTCACAAGGCGAAGAACATGGAAAAGAATTTTTATCATATTTCCTCACGGTTGGATGACCATTCTGTTACTCTGATTCTGAGAAATTCAAGACCATTAGCTTTGAGAAACAATTAATGTCTATTTCCAGTCCATTATCCCTTTTTCAGGACAATGGACAGTATTTCACAGGCTTTTAAACAGGATATGGATACCCCATCAAATATTGGTGGTCTGAACTAAAGCTATGGCACCAGGCATACTGTCAAAATGTGCGACCAAGTTTAAAATGTACAAGGGTAAATTATATTTCTCTTAAGAAGAGTCTAGGTTAGAAGAGGCATACCAGTTCCCAGCCCTCCTATCTGGGAAATTCAGGTTCACTCCCAAGATGAGAATTGTGGTTTTCCCACAATGTGTGGGAACCAGAAAGGCACTGAGTATTTGAAATAAAATGAAAACAGTTGAGCTATGTTGAATGTCACCCTCTGTTGTTGATTTCCACACATCTGTGCATTCTTTCCTTATCCAAGACTGCATTTAAATGTGCTAGTTTCTGATGAGGAAAATATGTCATCAAAGTTCTTTTGCTCTCTGCATTTACACTTTCATAGACTAGGTATCCAGTGAAGGGAGTTACCTCTCCAGAATAATGTTTTCTTGTGTTTTGTGTTTCATAATCCAAAACACCAACTATTTCTTTTTAATTTTTTTTATTATGAAATTTATTGTCAAATTGGTTTCCATACAACACCCAGTGCTCATCCCAACAGGTGCCCTCCTCAATACCCATCACCCACCCACCCTTCCCTCCCAAACACCATTTCCACTTGGGAACTCCCCACTTTTCAAAGGATACTGCTTCCATGTATCCATGGTTAACCCGAGCCCAGCACACAAAGTCCACTCTGGGAAGAAAGGACTCTCATGCCAGAATGTAGCCTATACAGCAAGGGCCTCAATCTCCCAGGGAAGGCTGAATATGGGGGTGGCCTTTTCTATTTGTTGTTTTTTTAATGAGGCATAGGCGTGTCCCCCTCTAAGTCCTGACAACCTGAGAGGGATGCGCAATTCATCTCTGCTCCCTTCCCAGATGACAAGCAAGTTGTAAATTGTATTCAATCCCACTCTCCCTTGTTTATCTGCCCTGACAGTCCACTGCGGCTCTTAGATAGCTGGGAGCCCAGAGGGCAGATGTAACCTTTCTCGAGCTGTTCCCAGCTGTCATCAGTAACTCTGTCCCTCTTTTATTCTTCGATCTGATGCTTCTTTCATTGCTCCCTTTTCCTCCTTCCTTGATTTCCAGTCTCCCACCATACATAGCTCTCTCCCTTAAATCACCTGCATCTTTCAAGTTTACTACCATACAAACTGCTACTTTCTTCTGTCTCTGCCTTTCTTTCCCTCACCTTTATTTTAGAGTTTATTTGTATTTTTCCTCTCTTTTGCTTTCTGGCAGAAGGAGCTTAGACTTGGACATAGTATTCAAATCCTTTCAGAAATACTGAGTAATGAAAAAGCAAATTAAGAAGAAGAAAAAAAAACTATCACTTTCCTCGTATTTCTCTCTGGCTGCTCATTCTCACCTATTTTATTCACATCTACTTGATTCTCCTCTCCTCTTTGCTATGCTTCCTTCTCTGAAGCATTATTTCCCTCCACTTATCTGCTATTTCAGATCTTTAACTATCTTGCAGTAGTCAGGATGTGACTGAATACTGGCCTGTGATGCTTACTACCAGAAATATTCTGCAAGTTCAGGCTTTTGAAAGAAACAACAATATATAATGCTTTATATGTCCATTTGGGACACTTAAGACATATGGGGGTTTGGCAGAAACATCATCAACTTTGGAGTAGTGCTCAATCATCCCCACAGAGAACATTCTTACAACCTATCAGCGTCTTCTAGAAAATGGGTAGTGACTCTGATGGAAAATAAATGGGAAGAGGAAAGCTTTAGGAAATATTTCCAAGTCTTCTGTGTAGGACTGGATTAGTAACAATGGTCAAATTATTGGGGTAGGATTGGCAATTTCTGTAACACAATATGCCACCAAACCATCACCTTTGCAATGCTCATTCTATAATCATATGAGTGTGTACTGGAGAGAAGGAAATCTTTTCTGATATTCAGGTCTTAAAAGCTCAATTTTGCTTTAATGAATTTTCTTTCTCCTAATGTTGGCAGAAACAACTTTTTTTTTAACGTTTATTTATTTTTGAGACAGAGAGAGACAGAGCATGAACGGGGGAGGGACAGAGAGAGAGGGAGACACAGAATCAGAAGCAGGCTCCAGGCTCTGAGCCATCAGCCCAGAGCCCGACGCGGGGCTCGAACTCACGGACTGCGAGATCGTGACCTGAGCTGAAGTCGGACGCTTAACTGACTGAGCCACCCAGGCGCCCCAGAAACAACTTTTTAAATATCATTCTTTCTTAAAAAATATGATCCTCGACCCTGAAAGATTCACGTTAAACCATAGGTGACATTTCTATGTTATGAAAAACTGTAACAAGGATTAGATTCAATTCGCTCTTTGGCAATCAAGAAGAAAGCCATTCTGCACACTCCCCTCCTTTTTTCCTCACCTCCCCAACATACTTCCTTCAAATTCTCATCTCCTAAATCTGGAGAAAATCTGGAGGTGAGGATACAGTGAACTAGGCATGTTTTATTAATGTAACCACAGACCTGTTGTCATAAATTAAAAAATAGCAGTCAATTGTCTTTTCCCCCTCATTTATTATTATTTTTCTTTCCTTTGAGAGTAATTTTATGCCAATCAAATACTTGTATTTTATGAAACTCTAAAGAGCTTTTTTCATCACATCAAATGATCAGAAAAATTCTTGTCTAAACAGAGTTTCAGATCTTTCTCTATCTACTAATACTGATTTTTAAATGGATTATGGTCTAGAAATCTCAAAGACCTATTTATTCTTGAAGCTACTGCAGTTATTGATGAAAGTCATAATGCTGTTAAATATTTAGCAAATTATTCTGAAGCAAAAACACTAGGCAAAGGCATTCAGGAGGGGCGAAAACCCTAAGAGGTTTCTCCTTTGTTTCAAGGATAAGAAAGTACAAAGACAAGTTCATCTGACTCAGAACCCTGCTGACCAACTTGCTGACACTCTGTATGCTGACAGCACTTTCTTGTTCTTTTATGCCCACTTCTTTTTGTCTTCACATTTTTCCTTCTATATTAAAAATGATGCTCATTTTGCTGGTAGGTGATGAAGGAGAAAGAAATGCCTGCTTCACAGATCAAAAGCAAAGCATTGCTTTAGAGCAACACTGGCTTAGTAGCTTGTATCATAAATCTCACTGGCTTCATCCATCATCATCAACATTTCGTCTTTTGCAGCTTTGAGGTGGTTGAGGACAGGGCAGAAATCATTAACTGAATATAAAAGAAACAGAGGTATACAAGAAGTCCCAATCTCAGAACCTCAGTGTGCCAACAACGAAACTAACCACCTAGACACTCAGTCTTCCAGAAGTGTGTGCAAACATCTTTATTTATTCATTTATTTGCAAGTACTTATTGAGTTTCCATTATCCCTGGATTCTTGGAATAGTCTCCTAATTGGTCTCTCTGCTTCTCCTCTAGCTCTTCTTCAATCTGTTCTGAACTCAGCATTTACAATGATCCTTTTAAAATCTAAGTCATGCACTTTTCGTCTCCTCCAAGACTCCTTAGTCCACTCAGAGTAAAAGCATGAGTTTTTTTTTACTCTCAGACCCATTTCCTTTCAGTCTCCCATCACTTGCCCCAAGATAAGTCCTCTTTCTGCACCCATCCCCAGCGATACCTTCCCTGGTCATCCTGTTTAAAATTGTAAACCTTCCTCTAAAACTCCCTATTCCTTTTTCTAGCTTTATTATTCTCCTTAATACTTATCAATATCTATCATACCACATATTTCAGTAAGCCGCATGAAGACAGGGATTTGTTGGTTTGTTTCAAGGATATATCTAAAGTGTTTAGAAAAGTGCTTGGCATAATGCAAACCCTTGATGAATGCAAGCTGAATGAATAAAGTGGGGCAGGGATTCAATGGTCAGTAAGATAAACAGCATTATTACCCACAAGAACATCACACTCTAGATCATATACATTTCAAGAGACAAATAAACAATAATTATAAACTCCAATAAACACTATAAACAACAGATGAGGTACTCAGATAGATCGTAAAAGAGATGTCATTTAGAGTCAACGGTCACAAAAGGCCTTCTTGTGGATGAACTTGAAGTTGAGGTACAGCTAAGTGGGCAGTGGCTCTTGGAGTGGGGTTGGGGAGAGAGGGAACAGTAAGTAAAAGGACGTTGGTATCTTGAGGCAGGAAAATCTTGGTGTGTTGGATGAAGCGAAGAGCCTTGCAAGGCTGGATCTAAGTTGTCTATAGAGTAGGAACATCTCTGAGCATATTCATGAGGCTGCACTCAGACACCAAACACCGTTTGAAACGCTCTTTCTATATCTGCTGATTAAATCTCCTAACAGCCCTATGCAGTGGATAGTCCCAATATCATCCATTCACAGGAGGAAACAGGGAGCACAGCCAGTGAGCAATGCAACTGGGATGCCAGAGATCAGGCTCTAAACTCCGCATTTGCTGCCTTCCTATGTAGCAGGATTCTACACTAAAGTGGGCGTGTTGAGGATCCCAAGAAGTGTGTCTTTAAGCACAATGTATCCACACATGGAGCATTTACAGATCAGGCAATATAATTACCCAAATAACAAGCCATGTACTCCATTTACCTGTAAGAAAATCTGAAGCTCGGTGAGCCATATATTATCTTGCCCTTACAGAGAACAAGATCGGTGGTATAACATCTATAAGGTTACAGAGAAAAACACGCACAGTGTTAAGAATGAAAACCTACCTTCCCTTAGACCCCACGGGTTATCTGCCCTCGATCAGTCAGTTGTGTGTTACACACCCCTGTACCCTGGCAGGCCAGCGCCCCACGCTCCTGACGCAGGGGGCCATGCACACACAGACACACACAGATCTCATTCTCAGCAACCTTCTTGAAATAGGCAGGAATACAATCCAAAAGAAATGCTTTGTGTCTCTGAGAATCCTCAAAGAAGCTTTGAATGACTTGAAGAGAAATGATCTTAACAAAAGAACAAAAAAAGGAAACTTGAAAGTGAGCAGAAGTTCTGAAGAGTGTAGGGGTAGAAAAAGCTTTCTCGGAGAGGAACAGCACAGAGCCAGCTAACTCAAAGTGACCAGAATAGCTCAGTGAGCAGAGGATTCGGTGACTGGTGGTTCTGCTCCTTGGGAAGACAGCTGGCTCCCGGCGGAGGGAGAACACATCTTACTCTGCTCTGAGACAGGCCCTACTTTGGGACTTACAGGGCTTCTTGCTGTGCACAGAAGACTAGACCCAGACGGCTGCGGATTTGCACGTCACATATTCCGCGGTCCTTATGAGACGGAGGGAGTGCTATCCTGGGCCTCCTCACTGACCAGAGACGATCCTTTCTAAGAGAGACAGTAGCTATGCAATCCACTGTGCAGTGTGTTCCGCTAACTTACGTGAGGGCAACTGTCCCTGCTGTCTTTGTACAATGCTGGCCAGTCCCATCCCCACATGTTGGCTTCCCATAGTACTTGTGAATTCAAGCACAAGCCGCCTTGGTGGAAGTGTATTAGGTATTGAGTTTTATCACAGTGTTAATTATTAACTGTAGCAGGAACAAGCCAAAAAAGGCGAGGGCAGAAAGAGGCCAGGTCTGGTCAATTAAAATGGGGTAAATGGCAGGACAGCACGGCAGGGTGCTACGAACACAAAATGCAGGTAGAAGAAGTGCCCTGTGGTGCTGAAGTGCATTTGTTTGAACAGAGGAGAATTATCTCCTGACCTATGTAACCTCCAATAACAGGTCCCACAGCACGTGGTATGAGACATTGAGAGAGTGTCAAATCTCATTCATACAGAGAAGGTAAACTTTTTTTTTCCCCTCCCAGTAAGGGAAAAATTTTTTTTTAAAAACATATTATGACTGTCCAATTGTAATCATTTATTTGAATCTGTGGGAAAGGCTACTCTGTTACCTATTCTTCAGTGTCCACATCTGTAAAATAGAGCAGCTAGTGATTGTTCTATTTCCCTTCACTGAGTGTTTCGGGAAAGCCATGTAGCAGCAAAAACCAAAGCCCAAACTTCACATGTTGTGACTGTAAAGTACAAAGTTGCAAAGTCAGGTTAAAACGGTCTGCAGAGACTAAAGTACAATCAAGAAAAATGTCACTAGGTTTAAAAAAATCCCTGGCGGTGGATTATTTGGTGAGAACTTGCCTTGCCTGGCAGTCAGAAGTACTGTAGGACTGTGTTTTCTGATGTGATGGCAATTTCCATGAGTTAGAAAAACTCTGAATCACCCGGGAAAACACATGCCTTGCTTACACTCAGCACTGGAATCTGCAAAGAAGGGCCGCTGTGTTCCATGGGATTCTAGTGGGCAGGTCTTTGATGCCAGCTTTTTCACTAGACTGGGTAGAGAGGGTTGATGTTCAAGTACTACTAGTGAGCGAAAACTTCTGGGTTAATAGAATAAGGAGGCCCCAACATGGCAGGTTGGGGGGGAAGAAAGAGAGAGAGGGGATGTGGGCATACCAGACACTAGCTGTTAGGGCAAGATCATGAGAGGGTAGGTCAGAGAAGATGAAATCATCAAGCACCTTTACTGAAATGGTAGGCACAGGAAGGTGTGAGGGATCCTGAAATGCTGTCTTAGTGGAGTCCCTCTCACAGCTCCTGGTGACTTGGTGATAAATACTCATGTGAAGAGCTCTGGGCATGGCATGGGCACCCTGCCTCCATAGTGGCCTCATCCTTAACCCTATGAAGTTAACTGCTGGCCAAGTAGCAATGGGGCCCCATCACTGGGGCAGATGAACCATCCCACCCTGGAGAGAGATGGAAATTCATTTTTACTGCAAGGGCTCCACTCCAAACACACTCTGGAGTCAGAGCAGTCTTTCTGTGGTGCCCTTGTCCCCAAACTGCTGCCTCCTCTCCTCAAATTCTTCTCTTTTGAATCAGGGCTAACACTGGCTGAACCCTACAGAGTAATGGCTATCAGAAATGGCACCAAGGGCATGACCTACCTAGCTATATGGTCTGACAGGCTGTCTGTGTGCCTTCCCTGTCTACTCAAAGGACATGCCCGATTATGATGAGAGTGCCAGAAAGAAACAAAAACCCTTTCAATTTGAATAAAGACTTGGGTATTTGTAACTTGAGAAACCCATCAATATATACAGTGCCAATGGTAATAGGTTAAAAAAAATATGTAGAAAAATAAATAGGTAAAATGCATTGCCAGTCACAGACATACACCAGTTGTCCCCACTGGCAGAAGCACTGTGTCCACAGAGATCTCCGTGTCATCAGTGGTATTTATGAATCTGTCACGTGTACAGGTTTTTACTTTGCAGATCAAGTACAATAAGGAGAGAATAAGAGAGACATGCTGAGATTCCATGCTGCTTGAAGAAAACACCCTCATTTGTATTCCTAAACCCTTTGCCACAAATGGCTGATGTCCCCAAACAAACAAACAAACAAAAAAGCTTGTGGTTTCTGTTCTGGTAGATTAAAAAGCCCTTTAGTTTAACAGCAAAGCATCTGTCTACCTTGTTATACATATGGCATCTAATCAGAATGCAGAAGGCTAGGCCAGAGGGGAGTGAGAAAAGTGAACATATTGGGGCGGGAAGCTAAGAGAGGTATTAAAAATAATTGGGGAGTGAATTAGGAGGCAAGAACTTTCACAAAAGAAAGAGCAGGCCCAGAAGATGAGAATCAGGGAGGTGACCAGAAGAGGATGTCAGGAAGAGGAGCAAGGAAGGAGGACAGGGAAAGATGTGTACAAGCTAGATGAAACTGGATGGAGATGGGAAAAGAGAGAGATCACCTAGCAGCAGACATATATATGCACAGCGGATGGGAAGTAGGAAAATGTCTCTCACTGACCCATTGCACAGTCTGCAGGAACTCAGTCTTAGGGTCATGATGATCTTTGCAATGGACTGAACTCTGCTTTGAGGGACTAGGACTCTGGCAAAGTCATTTGTCTGAATCATGATTCTCCAACTGATCATTTCCTATCAGTAACATTTGCTTTGATGAGTGATCACCGTTCAAAACTCTTCACAAAAGAGGCTATTCTGACTTGAGAACTTTGATGATGTTAATTATTTTTTAAAGAAGATATTGGGGTGCCTGGGTGGCTCAGTCAGTTAAGTGTCTGACTTCAGCTCAGGTCATGATCTCTCAGTTGGTGAGTTCAAGCCCCGTGCCGGGCTCTGTGCTGACAGTTCAGAGCCTGAAGCCTGCTTCAGATTCTGTGTCTCCCTCTCTCTGTCCCTCCCTCTCTCATGCTCTGTCTCTCCCAAAAATGAATGAACATTAAAAAAATTTTAAAAAAAGAATACATTAAAACTTGGACAGCCTCTGTTGACATTCCTCAAGGAGAGAAATCTACATGCCCATAGTTGCTCTGAGATATGCCATGGCAGAGAAATAATATGAGTAGGAATGAAGAGGCATGCTGCCCTTGCCCCCATCTCTGAGCAAACACAACTGAGTCACGGGTTTATTAAGAATTATGTAGACATTGGCATGTCTAGGAGATGCCCACTTGCCCAATCATCTCGGAGTCTTCAACAACACGTTTCCGACTCTGCAATGCCCAGTTGCCAATCTAGATGAAGGTCTTTGCAGTAGAGTGATATCCAGCTATTCTTGAAAAGTCTGTAGATCTGATCATAATCTAGTCAGAGTGGTGGGAGACCAGATTCTGTTTCAGTGGAGGCTCTTTACCAGAGTAGGCCCTTCTCTCACCACACACACACACACACACACACACACACACACACACACGCCTTCCAGCCTGGGTAGGAGGAGCTGGCTACAGCCCAGTGGAGCAGATTATTCACCAATTTCAATTATCTGCACTAACGCTCCCCTTCATTGGTGAAGGTAATTGAGAGTTGAATGTATTTACGAGGACCGAGCTATAAAACAGAAACAATTTTATAGGTGTGGTGTAGAAATGAAAAAGTAGAAAAAGCATTGGTCTAGACAATGCTTTTTGAAAACGTATTTCACATAACTCTGGGAAGATTGCTAGGTCCTGAGGGGAGGGTGGGTATTTGAGAAGAGCTATTAGAAGTGCTATTAGATTTGAGGAGATTTTTGTGGAGTTATTGAACTTTCATATTTTAGGTTAGGATGAGGGTATTATCTCTGACCAATTCTTTTGTCTCCTTCTATTTCCAAATGCACTCTGCTCTTTATCCTGCCGTGGTACATCTCCTCCCAGGAGCAATCTAGCATCCCAGCGGAAAGAGGCCGACCTAAATGTGGCTCTCCAAAGACAAAAAAATTTATTCTAGGTATTTTATGATGACCCAGATATGGTATAGTATAAAATGGAGAGAATATATTACAGTGGCTCCTATAATGTCTATTCAAAGCTTCCTAACCTAGTATCTACTTATATTATTATTATTTTCAGGTCCTGCTTCTCCCTTTACAAGGAGTTATGACCATAGGGTGGGCTATGTATTTAGATTTATTACATTAACTCTCAAATTAAGAAGCCAAAAATTTTTGGTGCTATTGTTGTTTGTTTTTTTTAAGTACATAAATGTCATCTGTTTTCAAAATTGTTGAAATCATTTGCCTTATAACTTCTTGAAATACTGGTTAGTTTGGCAATAAAAATATATCTAAACAAGACTGAACGTAGCAAAATTATAACTCCTGATTTACAGCAGGACAATTTGCTTCTACTGCTAGGGATAATGGTAAAATAAAGCACACCCATTTCCCCCTCAGAGCCCTTGTACATATTCTGGGTTCCTCCATCTGAGTATGACTGTCTGTTTCTCATCCTCTGGGTCTCAGCTTGAGGTCACCTCTTCAGAGAGGCTTCCTTGATTCCCCTGCTTAATGGACGTTTTTCTCTACCTCAGAATTCTGTTTGTTCTTTACAGTATTTATCACTGCTTCTAATTATATTATTTATCCATTGGTTGAAAATACATCAGTCTTCACAACTAGACTGTAAACTCCTTAAATCAGGGGTCATGTTGCTCATGTTCATGTTGTCATCCTAGTGCTAGCCATGAGACTGGGCTGGCACATAGTAGATGCACAGCTAACATTCATCTAAATTGATGTAGGGGTGAATGATGCTTGGGTTGTCAAAGTGGTGCACACCTCTTCTCTCCCCATGACGTTACTCTGAGTCCCTTCAGCAATTACAGCCCACTGTGTTTTTTTTTTTTTTTAGGTTTATTTATTTATTATGAGAGAAAGAGAAAACACATGTGCATGCAAGTGGGGGAGGGGCAGAGGGAGAGAGATTGAGAGAGAGAGAGAGAGAGAGAGAGAGAGAGAGAGAGAATCTCCAGCAGGCTCCATGCTCAGCACAGAGCCTGACATGAGGCTCAATCCCACAAATCATGAGTTCATGACCTGAGCAGACATCAAGAGCCAGATACTCAAATGACCAAGCTATCCAAGCACAACTCACAGAGTTCTTATTAAAGGAAACATAAAACTCCTAATTTCCATCAACACTTGCAATATATTCCACCCAGTACTGCTGCTCATAATAACTAAAGCTGTTGAGAGGTGGCTGTTTTCTATGCTTTACTTGCGTTCATTTATTTAACACAACAAACTTGTAATGAAGTACTTGTATTAGCCTACATTACATGTAAGGACACAGAGGGTTAGTGAAGTGGATGAATTTGTCCACACCAGCTATTAGTAGATGATAGAACAGAATTTGAACTCAAGCCAATCTGATAGCAAAAGTTCTTTTAACTACTGCTATCTACAGCACATTAAAAGTCAATGTTAAAACCACTCAATTATCTATATTATTCATATTTACTGCCTCCAGATGTAAATTATCTTTAGGAAAATAAGGCATAAAAAGGCATCCTCCTTCTCATTTTTCCTTTCTTTCTTTCCCTCTCACAAACACAAATATATATTTATTCATTTATTCACATATGCATTTAATCCTCATTCACATGAGAATTATGAGTTTCCTTTAACTTACATATATTTACTCACATACATATTTCTTTTTAAATTTTTTTAACGTTTATTTTATTTTTGAGAGAGGGAGAGCAAGAGAGAGAGCGTAAGCAAGCACACAAGCAGGGGAGGGGTAGAGAGCGGGGGAGACCCAGTATCTGAAACAGGTTCCAGGCTCCAAGCTGTCAGCATAGAGCCCAACTTGGGGCTCGAAATCATGGACTGCAAGATTGTGACCTGAGCTGAAGTTGGCACTTAACCAACCGAGCCACCCTGGCGCCCCGCACATATGTATTTCTCCTAGAACCCAGAATCTCACTGAACCTACTCTCTGATACTATTACTCTGTAACACCGATGAACGTCTCTTTGAAGGAGACTTGCAAAGCAGCCATGACACAATACGCATTAACCATTAGGTAGGAGGAAAAAACAAACCTTTACATTTATCTTTTCTCGCAGCTAGTAGCGACGAGCAATGATCAGTGAGGACTGCTGTATTATATGTACAAAAGGAGATTTAATTTACCAACTACCCCTCCCAATAATACCTAGGTCAGTATTTGTGTGGAAATAGACAACCTAACAAAAGTCATTATGGAAAGTATTTTATTTACTTGTGCATTTATTTACTTACTTATTAATTAAAAGTCAGGTAAACCTAGTTGAATGCTAGCCCATTCACAGGTCCTGAAAGAAGCACCATTTTCTTGGGCATCACATTTTCATCGGACTTACTTATCAAAAACCCAGTACCTCAAAATGTTATTTTTCATAGCACTATTGGATCTTATGGCACATTCCCTTGCAATTCCCTCTGTTGAACTACATAAGAATTTTGACAAGTTAAATGATATTTTCCCATCTAGAATACGGGAGGCGAAATATTTACCAGCCATCGAATTCTCAGAAATGTAATGGGAACGCTCATGTCCCAGATTTCGTTGTACAGGGTCCCATGCAGAGCACGCAACAGTCTGTCCACACAGAGGCAGTAGCAGTGTTTGCGGAATGGAATTTCTGTACGGAAGGATTCATGTCATAGTAGGATTTCCACTGCAAGCCTATTTAAGACTGAAAATATTTGCCCTGTCTCATCAGCCAAAAGATTGGAGATGGATTCTTTTTTAATCCACACCTATTTCTACCAGGAGGCACCTGTGTCATTTGGATTTATCTAAGCAAGCAAGATAAATGAAGATTTGACAAATTACATATGGTGAAATCAAACCAAATAGCCCATCAGAATTATTATGGCCTGAAAATACCCTCTTGTACAATAGCCTTTATTTTGCCTCAATTATCAGCAATTTCACATATTATATGACTGGAAGAAAGAGTTTGAAGACACACAGCTGTCCCAGTATTCAAATTAACTGCTGATACGGTCATTGTAATAATTGCTTCTATTCTGAAGTGGATTTGCAAAAACTCTTACCAAGAATAAAAGATGATATTGCATAGTATATATGCTAACTGGGTAAGAGGTATTAAGGAATCAACTCCTGAAATCATTGCTTCACTATACGCTAACTAATTTGAATGTAAACTTTAAAAAAATAAAATAAAATAAATTATTCTCAATAACTTTGTGTGTATTTTTTAGTTATTGTAGAGTGGTACCTAATTCTTACCCCCAAAAAATACTCTTTTTCTTAATGTTTATTTATTTTTGAAAAAGGGGGAGGAAGGGAGGGAGGGAGAGAGAGAGAGGGAGGGAGGTAGGGAGGGAGGGAGGGGCAGAGAAAGAGGAGGTCAGAGGATCTGAAGCAGGTTCCGTGCTGACAGCAGAAAGCCTGATGAGGGCTTGAACTCATGAACTGTGAGATCATGACCTGAGCCAAAGCCAGACACTTAACCACCTGAGCCAACCAGGTGCCCCCCAAAATGGTACTCTTATCTAAAGGACAGGATGATGTGGTACATGAGCTAACTGTGAAATAATTCATACAGTGATATGAACATTTCAAAGTAATGGATTAAACCTTTCCTGAGAAGTAGTTTTTAAGTAATATGTTTTTAAAATTTAGTTTATTTCTAAATCATTTTTCTCAAGAACGAAAACCCAGCATCATTTCTGCTTGGGAAGTATTGCAATAAATTAGAAGATAAAATCTTTCCAAAGGTAGAAACAGTTGTGTTTCAAAGCTTTCGCAATAGTGTAAGCTAAAAAACAACAACAAAAAGGGACATATACATAGGAGTGGCAATGAGTTACTGAATATTAAAATACACCTACCTTGCACTAACGAAAATGTGTTACTTGTATTACTCAACTGTTTTGATCTTTTTGCTTTTTACTTAACTGTTTTTTCTGTTTATTTGTGTTCTCAATACTGAGTCAGACTTCTCTCCACACTTCAGTGATCACACCATTTACAACTGAAATATTTTTTATGCATATGGATCAGAAGACACAGTTACTGAAAAAAATGTACTTTGCTAGAAAGAAATAATGTAGTAGTTGCCGAAAAAAATGCCCGCAATTAGTGTTTTTTCTTTGCTGCTGGATCGTATGACCCATATCACAGAAGAAGATAAACATTGCGCACTCATTCATTTAATATTCTGGTCCAGGCTTGCTGCTCTATCTGGGGATTTCATTTTACTAATGCTTGATTTCATCAACGCAGTGGGGGAAAACAAACAAACAAACAAAAAATACCACAAAAAGTTAGAAATAGAGTTCTGCAAGTAGAGTTAAAATGAATTATTTGGGGACAAACATATTTCTAACTTCAGAAACTCTATCTTTCTTTTGAAATGTCCAAAGCGAATGGCGTATTGATTTTTTGCAGCATACCCTACACTTTCCACTGATTGGTATCAGGGTTGTGAAGTCATCTGTTAAGTGCGCTCAAAATTCTCTCTTACGTGTAAACAAAATCCACAGTTTTAATCAAATTTAATGTACTCTGGCCTATATATGTCTTGTGAAACTCAGAGTGGCCTATGACAACAGAATTGAAAGCATATATTACAAAAACCCTCACCTCTCAGATCTTAAAGGTGAGCTTGTCAGAGGTATTGTCTCTGTGCTTCTTTAAGTCACCTCTGAGGAGGCAACAGGGGCATGGGGAATGAGATTTGCATTTCAGAGCTGGAGCCAACATCAGGTTACAGAGCTATGATGAATTAAAATACATCTATATCTGAAGGACAATGAGATCCTGTGGCACAGGAGTTCATTTCTTACAGTAAAAAGAGCAAGGATTTTGGATATTCACATTTCAAGGTCCCAACTCAGAAGGCTCTTAGCAAGGAGGTAAAATGCTGCTTGCATACTGATGAATTCTCCTTGTCCAAAAATCACCTGGGCCCTACCCCAAATGGAACTGTTATTAAGGACAATCAAGCAGAATAAAGTTTGTTTGTATCTAAAACTCAGGGAGTGCCAAGCTGATAATTTTTCTCTAGAATTTTTACTACAAAAATGTCTATTTCTGCGGACAGAAAAAGAGACAAATATTGTCAATAGGTTAATATAGGGAAGATCTGTAAGATGAATATTAAATATTAATGTAAAGAAAAATTTTTGGAGTCTAAGAATGATGGGAATATGACATAGAAGTGAGGCAAAAGGTAAGCTTTATATAGTAATTTTTTATGTAACCTAGGCCAGATATGCATATTTACACTAGCCTCAGCTTTCGTATTTGTTAAAATTGAGTAATAGCATGTCCAATAGTTGCCATGAGAAGCTGTTAATGCATACTTATTTTTATATGCTGATTATTATCTACACAAAATTGTAAGGTATTCAAAATAATGGGGTTTTTGTTGTTGTTGTTAATCACTAAGCTAACCCTATGACCTAGTGATTACATTGACAGAATGGTGTTCCCATAATACCCACTTTTCCCCTAAGTAGCCATTCTATAGTTATGAAGGAGCAGGCTAGATACCAAAAAGACTACCATAACATCACTTCAGCTCACAGCTATTAAGCTGTCATGATAACCTCTTAGTGGGGGTAAGAGAATAAAATGGGAAACAGCATAGCCTCGTATTCCCATTGTCAAACAGAACATGATGGCCATATCCTTACAAATCTGCTAAAGGATGCAGCTACCTTTAGGTATAAGTAACAGCTTATTTTTTTACCCCTGCTTTTCCACAGATGCAGATTAGTACAGAGACACTCTTAATATATCATAACACACACACATATGAACACATATTGTGCACACTCATGCAGACATGTGTGTGCCATTCAAGGTCAGTTGAAGTTTTGAATGACATTTATAGATTTCCATATTTTGATTGGTATCTTTTTTTTCCCCTTGGCATATAAGCTTGATAAAGGCATTGATAAGATCTGAACTTCTGTTCTATTCACAATCATTTTATTTCATATATTTATCTCCATCCTTAATTAACATATTTTGCTTCTTGGTATAGCTATCTCTATAAATGTCCATCTGCCATTCTTATTTCCAGGTCCTTAATAGCACAGATTATACCTTTTTCAAATAGCCAATCCTAGAACCTAGAGCAGTAGCTCATATATAGTCTGTACCTAATAAATATTTATATGCTTGAATTCTTTATTTTGAATCACCATGTAATAACTGATTCTTTGCAGAGGGATCCACATACACAATGAAAATATAGTGAGTACCTTTACTTGATGAAACTTTCAGTACCAAATGTGATAAAATGGGTACAGTGCCAGGTCCATAGCTCTCAAATGTGTTGATGAGACTCTTAGGTCAAGGAAGCCATTGCTCATGTTATCTCTCTGCATGGTCAAATACCTTCTGCAAAGTCTGGCCCTGAGCACTCTCTGGCTTTCACACAGAGGCAAAATAAAGCATGGGGTTCAAGTTCTTAGAATGATTTTCATTTTTAAGATTTTCATTCTTTTAACATAGTTATTGACAAATTTTCCCAACAAGACTAAGCAGACCAGCAGGATCATATCCATGCGGTCCTCCCTTTATCCCACCCTTTCCTCAGCCATGTTCCATCTGCACAACACAGGTACAAGGACTAAGAAGACAGAAGAAAAGGAATGATGAATCACACGGCAAATAATATGTGGTGAATAGTAATAGAGTGCTAATTTTCTAATGAGAACTATATGGTGATGACTCCCGTAATTGATATCAGAAAATGCTAAGTTCCATGGTTCCTAATTAGTCATAAAATTTCTGGAATAAAGAACAAGTTAAGATGCAATTTAATACTTTATGACCTAAAGGTCTATCCCCTTTCTCAGTGCGATAGTCTTACTAACATACCAGACCAAGGTTGTCTATATAGATTTCCGCAATCCTAAATAGGGATTTCTGCCATTTAATAAAGAGGATAATGAATGGCCGAAGAGGGGATGATTCAGCTCCTCCCCTAGACCAGAGGCCTGGTATCCCTGACTAAAAGCTGAAGTCCTTTAATAAATTAAAAAATAAAATATTTCCATTTATGCTTTTTAGCAGTAGAAACTAGGAGTTGTGTCTCACACGTCCTTTTAATTTTTAACTCTGCCTAACACTGCTTTAGATCAATCAATAGTTAAGAGTTTCTCTGTTATAATGAATTGCATTTTTTTCCTAGTCTTTAGTCAAGTTACTGGTATTAAAGTCTAGGGAAAATTCTAAATTCTTCGGTATTTATCCACACACTGGGCTCCTTCATCCTTGGTTCCCACATTCTCCTTCCTATGACATTATTATTTGGTATGACTCTAAATTCATTCCTTCTACTTATATATAATATTTAGAGAAAAATATTAGGATTTAGTACCTATGTGTTCATAAGGATAAGATTGCTTTTTTTTTTTTTTTTTTTTTACTTTGTTTCTTCAAAAAAAAAAACTACCACCATTTTATGTCCTGGTCCACACACAAAAAGCTCATTTTCTTTAAATAAGTGGAGTAACCCACATTTATATTCCACACTCGACAATGCCTACTAGGACCAATTATGCCTGGCCTTGTACTAGTCTCTAGGGATAAAAGACAAGACAATTTCTTTGCTTTCTAAGAGCTTCCAGTTCATAAAATTTTGTTTAATTCTTGGAATGGGTTCCAGGAGGTCCAAGCTCTAATCCAAGAATAATTTAGGAAGGACAAACCATAAGAGAGGAAGTTCTGGCCCAATTCACCTATAAGAGGTAGGGATAGTTTCAACCAAATCATTATGAAAAACAAAAAACAAAAATTATCCTACACTTCTTTGAGATATTGCAACCCTCCCTCCACTTTTGCCAAGCTCTGTTTTTGTGTAGGGACTAGCAATAAAGACTGCTTGACAAATGGCAGGACTGGAACAAGTTAGAAAGCTTTTTTTTTCCTTCTTCTTCTTCTTCTTAAACAGCTTTGGGAGTTCAGAAGGAGGGTTGGGTTAAAGAGTGTTGGGTTCAGAAAGGATTAAATACTGAGGATTCTACAACAAAGGGAAAAAGAGTACAGGAGAGCTGCCTTGGGGAAACAATGTGGTCTCTGACTGAGACACCTTGTTCATGAAAAGCACCTGCTAAGAATGACTTCTAGAAATAAACAAAATGATTAAATTCATTGTATATTTCCTAGTATAGCTAAAGCTCTGTGATGCTAGATGCCTGCATTTTTGTTGTATCATTTAATCCTTACGATGGCCATATGACAGAAATAACATTATTTACATTTTTAAAAAAGGGGGAATTGAGGTTTATCTTGGAAATCAGTTATCTGAAATTCATTTATTTCCAAAATCTATCCTCTTCACCATTTTCATGGCTTGGAAGCCACTCTATGGAATCCTAAAAATAAGCCAGGTATTCCACATATTCAGTAGACATGTGAAAAATCTGGGCACTGCCAAGTGGACTCACATTTTCTCTGGTATTATGAAGTAGGGATTTTACTAGTGAGTTAGCCTGAACTTGGAAACTATCCTCAGAGATGTGACAAGGCTTTCTTTTTCTAAGGAAGAACATCGTGTCACATTAGGAGTTCAATATTTGCTGATGTATGCAGTAGTAAGTCAAGAGCAACAAAAAGTTGTTCTTGTCAAAGGAAAATAAACAATTTGAACAGACCTCATAAAATATGAAAATGGAGCACTGGGATTTTTTTAAGGGAACTTTCTTTCAGCCTAGTGCACGCATGAAGATGATTCATCCTCATCTTGAACAAGGGATGAATGCAAATTTTCCCTTCTACCAGAACTAGTCTGACGTCCACCTACAAGGAGTTCAAGCCCCCCTTGGCTTCTCCAGGCTGTGGCAGAGGAACTTCTTCGGGCTGACTGCAATCACTTGGTCCTGCAAACAACTGTAGGCCAGCCTGGGCAGGACTTAAGGCAGCTTAATGCCATGTTTTCCTATGAGAAAGCAAGCCCAGGGCCCAAAGCATCACGGGCTGAAAGGGAGTTACATTTTTGGGGCCAGTATCTTAAGTGGAAAGCAATAGCCCCTCCTTCCTGTTTTCTGTTATTCCCATGAATAATAGCTGTTAAGCTAACAGTGACCAGAGGAAGGCTAATGTATCTCCCATATGATGCTCTGTATAGTTTTAAATGGGTGATGGGAAGGTCTCTTCTATATCCTTCCTGCTACCTCCCTATTTAAGAGAGCCACAGAGACTCAATCTGGAGTCTACAGCTTGCAACTTGGCTGGGCCAGGATGTCTTTACAGGGATCCACTTGTAAGAATACATAGTTATGTACTTGCATAATTCTAATATGAGAAAGGTTTTCCTGAGAATGACAACAAGATCATAAACATGAAGGAAAAATGGGAAAGAGTAACAGATTTAAATACAAAATATGTAAGCTTCATAAAAGTAAAATATTTGGAAAAACAGTTGCATGGACAGACTATTTTTAAGAAAAATATGTATTACAAAAGTAAATTAACTGTCAAGAAATATAAATTAGAACAAAAAGGCCTTTTTGCCCATTCAGTTAATAAAGATAAAAGCGAATGGTTTTCCTAATGTTGGTGAGAGTGTTGCCAGAATTTTTAACTGGTACAAACTTTCTAGGGCAAATGTGGCAATATTTATCAAAATTTTAAAAAATAGCTGTAATAATTTGAAAAAGCAATTTCTATTTTTTAAGAACTTACAATTAGTTAAATTATTTAATTATGAATAAAGAAGCAACTAAGAATGCTCACAAAGAATTCGTTGTAGAGATACTCATTTGATTGCTGTTTATAATGTGGGGAGAAAAAGCCAAACTAAATGTCAAACAATAGGGGGTTTATGAAATACATTTTATACAACAGGATTTTTGGCAGCCATTAAGAATAGTACAGAGAAGTATACCTATTCACATACAATTATGTTGATGATATAATATTAAATGGGAAATTCCATTTGCAAAATTATGCACATAGTAATTTGTCATAGTTTATGAATAACCACAAAACATAAAAACACACAAACCATAATTTTCACACTAGTTATTTCTGGGTAGTAGAATTGGCCTTTTTTTTTCTCGGTTCCTGTTCTTGTTCACAGGTGTTTTCTAATATTTCAAAAATAAACAAATATATATTATTTATGTAAAAAATAGTTGCTAAAAATAAAATTCTTTAGCATTTAGTCTGGAAAGAAGGCACAACAGTAAAATTTTCTTTCTCCTTGCTAAAATACCTGGCCCTATATATTAGCATAAACTTTATGGATCTGGAGAGGGAACTTCCCAAAGCAAAAGTCTACCTTCATTTAGCATTTCTTATCTGAATGAAAAAAAAAATAAAAACAAAAACAAACAAACAAACCAACCAAACACTACTGAAGCACAACCAGGTTGCAGGTTTGACATCTTGCAAAGAGCATGCACTTCAGAGCTATAATGACCTGGGTCCAGTCTCTGACTTGCCCATTACTTCTGTGAAAACCTGCAAAACTTACAGCAATTCTGAGTCTTATTTTCTACACGTGTAATTTAAAGGGCATCATGCTTATGGCACAATGTAATGAGAATTCAATGACAACATATTAGGAAGTATGTGGCATATAGTGTTGAATAGCTGCCTTTCCTTTTGCCCTTGAGGTCTTGGTACAAGGCACCAAAGTCAGAGCAGAAAGCCATGTTCCGGGTCAGAGACTGAGGAAGGAACCTCAGAGGTGTGGGGTGCTTGTGAGGCCCTTGACAGAGAACTGGCCTCTTCCTCACACTCAACCATAGCAGCTCTCACTGGATTTGTCTACTTTTACATTTTACATTTTCTTCTCCTCTTCTGTGGGAATGTGCCTGAATGTTGGGGAATAGGAAGTCCCCAGGCACTGCTATGGAATGAGATGGGACAATAGTGAAGGTGCTGGTGGTGACTGGAGCCAGCACCATAAGCCTAAGACACACAGTCTCTAAGGTTGAATGTAAGTCTTCAGAGTTCAGGGAAGCCCCAGGAAATACTCATTACACTTCCAAAGTCTCCCTCTCTCGTTCTCATTTTCCCAGAGTGGAGTACTTAGGTTTCCTCTCCTCTTTCTCTATTTTAGTTTCCTTTCTATCCTCACCCCTCCTCATGCTCACCTTCTTCCTGTTCTCTTTTCTCTCTCCTCCTTCCCTGTATTCTCCTCCCCATATTCTTCTTCAATAGGAGGTAGAATGGATTTGATTAGGTAAAGGACGGATTACCAGATTATGGTATATATAGTTAAGGCCCACAAGAATCCTCCAAAACTCAGCCCGGCAACATTCCCTACAATGATCTCTTTTCTTACACTTCTCCCATCATTTAGAAAATACATTAATTTCCCAGAGGCTTCCTAAATTAAAGAAAAATCTTACACATTGCATATTACAGTTAGCAAATCACCAATCCAGGGGATAGGAACAGGCCAGAGATTATTTCTACTAGAAATCTAATGAATTGCCAGCAATACGCAGACTCTCTGAGTGTTTTGTGAGATACCTTCCCTACAAATTGGAGTCCTTACCATCTGGTTGAGACTGGACTAATGAAGGCGCAGAATAAAGTTAAAGATACATTCTTTTTCTGGTGTTTTTATTAAGGAAAATCATCTAAGAAAAAACAACCAAGTTTATTATCTTCTAAATGGGGAACATAGTGACACAGAAGAGGAAAAGAAAGTCTCGCATAATACCTCTTGGCAGAAAAGAGAAAGAAATTGAAAATAAAAATACCAACGTAGAAGATTTGTAGAGACAATGAGAATGAGTCTTGCCAATTGGAGGAAATTAGAAACAAAAGAGAAAGGGACACAGATAACTCTGAGGATTTTCCTGTACTGAGGGATTTCTTTCTTTTTTCTTTTTTTTTTTTTTCAATATATGAAATTTATTGTCAAATTGGTTTGGGATTTCTTTCTTTTTTTAATGTTTATTTATTTTCGAGAGAGAGCGAGAATGAATGGGGGAGGGGCAGAGAGCTTGAGAGACAGGGAGACACAGAATCCGAAGCAGGTTCCAGGCTCTGAACTGTCAGCATAGAACCCAAGGCAGGGCTCAAACTCACAAGCTGTGAGATCATGACCTGAGCCAAAGTCAGATGCTTAACCAAGTGAGCCACCCATGTGCCCCTAGAGATTTCTAGGATTGGGATGCAGGGAAATATTCCTCACTCCAGGCTGGATGGTTTTCAAAGGCAATTTCTGTTCTGAACTAAGAAGTGGGCACCTACATCCGTTGGTAACCAGAGGAGGTTTGATAGAAGTGTAAATAGAAAGGTACAAACTGGAGATCTCTGTAAGTGGACAGACATCCACTGATGTTCAAATTGAATGACCAGTAGGATTCTACTCACACTCACCCACGTCCGGTAGCATTGTAAGTAGCTTAGAGACATTCTAGGTCACGACTTCCTTGGTCCGTTTTCATCTCAAGTACATAAGAAGTTTAAAATGTATGCATTGTTCTAATGTATGCTGTGGGTCACTTTATACAACTGTATCTGCCAAAGCAATCCTGACAGCCCGACCGAGGAAGCAGGGTCTTAGGGTCAGGATTCTGCATGCCACTGTCAACTAATTAAACACCACAATGTAACGGCTAAACTTCTTTGTAAGTGCAGAAACAATCACTTAGTACACATCTCCCCTTGTAGATAATAGTAACTCAAACACAAAAGCATGCATATAAGTGAACATATATCTCAAAATGTTTCTAAAACTAAAATACCAATTTAAAGTAAAGATAAAATGAAATAAAATTGCTAGGCTTCTTAATATGTGTACCTCTGTCAGACTCCCACCATCTCCTCTACAGGTAAGCTGCCATGTCTTACCCCCAGGAGCTGTTCACACTTTGGATAGGAGCTGTGCTTAAATTTGCACCTGCCTCACTGTTGATGACCACTGCCAAAGCAGTTGCACCTACTAGGTTGGTGTCTTATAGAGAAAAAGGTACAGTGCTTCCTTCATCATCTAATCAATCTCCAGAGGCAGCTTTCAGAGTCTCTCAGCTTTTATCAGTAAACCAAAGTTTCTTCTGCCTGCCCTGTACTCTGACCCTACCCTTCTCAGTGATGGTGCCTCCAGTCTCATCTTGTGTGGACTAACATGCCCAAATAAGCATCTCAAAACTCTGACTTATCTCTTATTTTGTAACAGTAACTGATGAACAAATGAAGTGCATTTATACACAACAACACTGAGCTTTCTTCCTTGGACTCTGTGACTTATGTGCCCCTCCCTCTGTAAAGTTACAAACAATTATCAAGAAAGCAGGTTTCTCAGAATCATTCTGTTTCTTTTTCATACATGATTTTAGGGCAATCATAGCTCCAGAAGTTTCTTTAACTCTCATTCACTCATGCATTTAGCCAACAGTTTTGCTCAAAAGCTGAAGAGGCAATCTTTGTGATCAAGGAGGTTTTGGTAAAACAGGAGAAAATATTAGATGAAAGTTCCAAGACAGGAAAAAGTGCTGCAGAAATTTAGAAGAAAGAAAGAAAATGACATCTGAACTGAGAAACTATTTAGGAAATGCTACTTTCAAGGGTAGACTTTCATAACGGGTGTCTGTCTCTTTTGCTTTCATAGGACAAATGGAGACCCAAAGCAGGGGGCACAAGACTTAGTAAACAGTTGACAGAGTGGCATTTCCCAGAGTGTGTTCCATTAGTGATCCTGCAAGGTACTCCATCAGAAAGGCTCTCAGGGCCACTACATTTGGGAAGTGCACCAGAAGCCACTTCTTTCCTTATGAGTCACTGTGTCCATCAGCAGATTAAAGACTTTGAAGTCTTGGCAGTCAAAAAATGATTCTCTCCCTCTCTCCAATAACCCAAGAATCATTTACTTTGATTTTTATTTTTGTTTCCTCTTTGGGGTGAATGCATACTAGTATTGCTTTTTAAGAGTACGATTTGTTCATTTAGTTTCTTCCCATTTCTATGTATCATTGTGGTTGTGATTTTTAGTGTATGTTTGCAGAGGCAGGTTATGTGTTAAAATCTTGGAAGTGCATGCTGAGTAAGCATGGTATGTGCTATTGGAATACTTCACCATAGGATTTTTAACTTCCTCCTATACCAATTTACTGTAAATGAGTTGTGCAAAGCAATAGCAGAGCGCTAGGTCAATGGAAGCTCTTCAATACATATTTGATGGGCAGGATCCTTCAGGGTCAGTATTTGTTTCATCTTTATTTAATTATTCCCCATTACTTTCCCATGAAAGATAGAGAAGAGGCATTTTTCTATCTACCACTTTCACCACCTGCCATCTGGATGATAAATGCCAGCAATCCCCTGGGCTCTGAGTTTAGCACCTTCATGTTTGCATCCTTTCCCAGGAAGCCGAGACTTCTCCCCAGGCCTCTTCTAGCAGCCCCGTTCCCCAGACATTTTATCACAACAAGCCTTACACACCAGTGATTAGAAACAGGGTTCCTCACAGCAACATAAACACACATATCTCTGTGCCTGTGCCATTATTCATGATTCTACATCATCACTTGCCCTGGACCTAACTCCTCGCCTGTCAAAACACTTTGATCTTTCAAGGTCAGCAGAGCTATACTGCACAGTGGTTAAGAATGCAGGGTCCAAGCCAGACTGGGTTCAAATACAGGCTCCATCACTTAAAGTTGAGTAACCTTGGATAACATATTTAACTATCTGTGCTTAGTTTCCCCATCTGTAAAATGAAAATAATGAGAATTTTGACCTTATAGGATTGGTGTAAAGATTAAGGTTTGAAGAATATTTGATGCTTGATTTGAATTAAATAATATTTAACACAAGTGAAATAAAACAAAACACACATCCAAAACACCCTCTCTGATAAACATAATCGTTTCTTCTTTGCAAATCCCCCAGCAAATGAATCCAACCTCTGTCATTCACTGACAGCATCATATCTTCTACTGGCTGCAGCTTTTTGCAAATTGTGTTCTCTCTTCCCTGCCATAAACTCTAAGTTGTACGCTCATAAAGGCAAGGACTGTCTTACTCATCTTTTCAGTTTTCCAAGTGAAAGTAACTGGACATAACTGATCTTCAATACTGAGGGGCACCTGAGTGACTCAGTTGGCTACACACCTATCTCTCGATTTCGGCTCAGGTCATGATCTCATTGTTTGTGAGATTGAGCCCCGCATCAGGCTCTGCACTAACAGCACAGAGTCTGCTTGGGATTCTCTCTTTCCACCCCTCTGACCCTCCCCCACTTACATGTGCACACATGCTCTCTCTCAAAAAATTAATAAACTGAAGTATGCATATGAAGAAAAATGGAGACTGAGATAGAAGTAAAAAATCAGTGAAGCGCAGTTCAGTATGCAGAGGAAAAAGCAAATTTGGAAAAGAACATTTAGTTCTGAATTCAACATCACTGTTACCTAGTTGGCTAATTTTTTTTTTAACAAATGTATAACATATTTAATACTGCGATGTGGACTTGACCCTGTCATCTAGGAAGGCCTTGGCACAGGTAGCTTAATGAAGTGTTAGGTGAGAAGCTGTCCCATCCCCTATTAAGCAGTGTATTGTCTAAATGAGTTTAATTACCATGCAAATTACTATGAGCTCATATGCCCAAGGCCTAAAACATATCAGATGGCAGGTCTAAGAGAAATTCAGTAAGCCATGCCTCTCTGCAGTAATGTTTCTCTATAATAAGGGAGAAAAATATGGTGAATGTAACAGGAATGAAATGCTGTAATTCGCAGTGAATTTTGGCTAAATTGTAAATTACAGGAGCTGGTAAAAATTGTGGGAGACTTCTAAAAGAGTTCATTTTTAGCAAATCATTTTCAAGAATTATTTATTAACCTGTTTTCTTTGCTCTAAAAACAGAGTGCAAATGACAAAATGTCCAACGCCCCTTTTCACATGTCCATGAATGCTTGGAGAAAGGCATCCATAGAAAAGATCTATGTCCTAGGTCTGCTTACTAAATATGTTATTCTGGGCAAGTCCCTTAACATCTCAGAGTTTCACTTCTCTTTAGTAATAAAGACTAACCCTAATCCTGAGATTAGATGTGGGGTATGTAAGTGTAAGTGTCTTCAAAATTCATACAAATATAGGTGTTTTTCCTTTCCATACCTTTTCCCTCCTTAAAAACAGAAGATACATTCCCATTCTTGGTGTCCTCCCTACACGGAATTTGTGTGTCAAAATACGAACCACATTTTAAGACCAATCAAAAGTGCCATCCAACTAATATAACACTGCCTCCTAACCTATGCATCATAGTTCCTAACTATACAGCCTGAAATAGAGCAGGATATCCTCTAGGTGTGAAAAAATATGTTCAGGATGAAACTGCAATCCCATCACTACCCTCATTTGAACATCTTTCCAAATACTGACCCAATTGCAATGTAATGGGCTATGACCATCTGTTATCTAGTCAATAAAATGACCTAATGGATTTAACTTTCACAAAGTGTCTAATCTACTCAGGGCCAAGAATAAACTGGGAAATAAGCACATGAATTCAGATTAGATTTCTAAGATTTTTTTCCCCTCAAAAGCTTCACCAAAACATGCCTAGAATAAGTCATATCTTATGGACAATAACCCAAGAGCCATACACACTCTTCTAACAGCTTTCAAACTTTGCAACCCTCAACAAGAAATATATTACATTATGACCCATTACTTACACACAAATAAACCAAAAAAAAAATATGTTACTATGTGCAGAACACTCTTATTTTCTATCCTATCCTGTTATGTTCTGTTTTACTTAAATAGCAATACTGTTCACAATTTTTTGAGGGCTTGTGACCTGCTATTTGGAAAACACCATGCTACGGATCCAGCACTGTGTAAGCACATAAGTGTTTTATAGTCCATTTGCTTTTTTGGAGAGACAAGGAAATCTGACATAGGTGATGGTGAAATGCATCCTTCAAGGCATGAATGAGACTTTTCAGCAGTAAAATGGTTCTTTACAGAATCAGTATGAAATGTGAGCTTCACTAAAGAGCGGAGTTTTGCTTGTATTTTGTTTTAGTAGTTGTATGCAGGGTCAAAGGACGGATAACATGCTTGATTTTCTCCTTTACTCCCGTAAACAGGTTCCCATGGGTAAAGGAATGTTAATGTCATGGTCCGGTAACGCTTTAATAATTTGAGTCAGTGGATTATAGCAGACTCTTTTCTGTTGGTTGGGACTAATGGGTGAAACTTAAGGAGAGTTACCTTTTTCTTTTATTTAAAGGAAAGCTTTTTTTTTAAGCATCCTACTGAGAGATTGCTGTCTTATGGACTACTGGGACTAGTATGTATCTCTTCAGGCTGTATTCAAGAAGTGTCTGAAAAAAAGATCTATAAAAGCTCATGAAAAAGATTCCAGCGCTGGGTAGAAGAGTAGATAAAATATCCAAGCTTGTGCTGCTTCCAATTTTGTAGCTGTTAGTCACATGTGGGTATCAAGCACTTTAAATGTGACTAGTGTGACTGAGGACTTGAATTTTTAGGTTTTAATTAATACAAATTTAAATTTAAATGGCCATATGTACCCAGTCACAATATATGATTCCACACTAGACTGCACAGATCCTCAGTAACCAATATGTTGATTATTTGCTATGACATTTACATTATCATAATTCATCATCCATCCTAACTACTAAAAAAGTGATCCAGAATCCATGAAAAGTAGCAAATACAGGACCAGTATATTAAAAATAGAGTAGTTTTGAGACTATGGACAAACTTACTTCCAGTTTTTGGTTTTTATACCTTTCTGATGACAAATAGCTTTCTTCCAATTCTCCCACAGAGACTGCTGACCTCACTGACTCTTATTAGTACTTTTTGAGAAGTCATGCTCCAGATTTCAGCTGATGCTTGCAGATCAAATTTAAGATACTGAAAAGAAAATTCTGCTTGCCCCTTGAAAATGGGGCTGTTTTTCCCTTTGTATTGGCATACGAAATTAAACACAGGTACTGTTTTTGTAAAGTGGGTCATGAAATACCTGTAGGATAGGGCTTTTTTTTACAGGTTCATTCAATCTTAAAACAATTGTACACATAAACTCTGAAAAAACATATTAATCTTAAATTTCTTAGCCAAAAGGAAAACACAGCAAAACAACTGCCCTTTTAGTAATAATTCATTTGCATCTGATTCCCTCTATACTCCAAGAAACTCTTGATTATATGACATTTCTATTGACTTAAAAGGAGAACCCACTCCAGATACAATAAGCAATTTGTGATACGCCCAGAATAGAGGTGAAGTGACAAGGATAAACTATCTGCTTTAGAAATTAAATCTAGGACGTTTAAAAGGACACTTGCACCGAAGTATAACCAATCAAAGTGAACTAAGAAACTGTTCTTTCCTTGATATCCCCAGCATGCAGCAGAATATCATAGAAGACACCAATGAGGATTTCAGCACCTTTATTTTTTGCAAAAAAAAAAAAAAAATCACTAGTCGAATAATTTAACTTTCCATCCCTGAACCCCACGCTAAAAATTCCCCTCAGTTAGATCCTGTTCAGTAACTCCACTGGAAAGTACAAAGTTTCACCTGGATAACATCAGCCCTAGGATTTGAGCAGTTGTGGGAGAAACTATTACTTAATAGGTTGCACAGGGGTAGAGTTTGAGGCAATTCTAAGAATTTTAGATTTCACATATGTGGGTGGTACCAAGATGTAAGTGGTATAGAATCCACTGAAGACGAGGAAATGAGGTTGACCTCTGAGAACAAAACTAGCTGGATCTGGAGATGACATATGTGCACTGGCCACCTCTAGCAAAAACAAAAAACAAATAAGAAAGAAAACAAACAACCGCCCGCCCCCCCCCCCAAAAAAAAACAGGTCATGATATTTATAAGCATGTGAACAACGAAGTTTGAGAATTCTATATAACTTCCATCAAGGTGAACTAGAGAAAGCAATGCAGCCATTTGATTGAAATTTAATAAGCTGGACTCCAAGCAATTACTGCGAATCTTGTCCAGAGAAAAGCTGAACAAAGGGAGAAAGATTAGCTTGCACTGTAGAAAAGGGAAACCAAAAGGCCAGAAGTTGCTAGAATATCTAATACTGCCAAAGAATTAGTCCCTGTCCAGCAACTTGCCCAATTTCTGTGACACACAGATTATAGCAGAGAATTTAAAAACTGGAGTCTGTCACCAGATTACCTGGGTTCTAAGTCATTAGCATTTTTTAACCTTGGGGAGTATATTTGCATCTCTGTAATTCAGTTTTATCCTCTGTAAATGAGTATAATGATAGAATCCACCATTAGGGTTGTTGTGAAAATAACTAAGTTAATATATGCCAAGCATGTGAGACAGTGCCTGGTCCATAGTTAGTCCTCAATAAATGTTTACAATTATCACCTTGGAAATGGATACAGGAGTTATGTCAATGTAAGTATGACTAATGCAACTAATATTCTCTGTTTTAGGTTCATGGCTACTAAACAACTCTTTGTCCCACATGAATTGGCCTACAAGAAGGGATGCACTAGGCAGACTGATTGTACTATTCCAATCCTTGTTTCCCTTTAAATTCATAACTTGGCATTTTGGCTCATAGTTCAACATTGTGAGTTTTAATAGTATTAGTCGGCTTTCTAAACCTAATCAACTCTGGACACTGATAAGATTGACACTTGGGCCATTGAGGTTGAAAGCTAGACCCAGAACCTTGATAAATTCACTAAATGTATACTAACTATAAGGTCTTTTGGCAAACAGCTATTAAGTCATGTCCTGAAAACCTCTATCTATCTTCTTTCAAATGTCAGTAACTGACAACCAAGATTTTCTCAGATGACAAGTGTTTTGGAATCTTCCAATGGAAAAAAAAAAAGGAATAGAGTACCTCAGAGATAGTTAGAGTAGCAAAAAGGTTGCTTTTGAACAAGATATATCAATCACTAAGATTTTCTCTGCCTTGTCTAATGCTTAAAGATCTTGGCAATGCCTAGAGACTAAGAACTGAATGAATGCACACAAAACAACACACAAAAAAGTCAGTGATTTTTGGCTCAACCATACCAAATTCCTGCTTCAAATAAACTCACCAATATGCTAAATTAGTATGCACCTTTCACTGTTAAAGGGCCACAGTGCTGCACGTCCAGTAACCAACATGCCCCTTTATCTCTGTCTACAAACAGAAAATGCAACCATCTCTATTCCTAGAGTTGTCCCAGAAATTTGTGATGTACAATTTTTTTGAAAGGAAGACAAAAACAATGATGTATTTCTATTGAAGACTTAGAATTAAGTAGCCGCTTTTCCACTTTGAGGAAAAACACATGACTTTTGATATACCCTTCCCTTTGTGGTATAGTTTAAAAAAAAAAAAAAAATTCAGGGCCTCAAATGCAACCAGCCCATGCAACTATCTCTCTGCTGCAAGATTTCTTTTAAGACTTCCTGAAGCTGGGTTGATATTGGGCAAGCTCCCACGGGATTTTGGGTCAAGGACTATCTTAGAGCCTCTAAGTATCAAGGGTTTTGTTTATGATGACCCTGTTTACATGGGATTTTCTTTTCCTAGTAACTCAAGTCCGGTTACAAGGGAGAACTTAGCCTGTGAGATATGCGAAGGCTGCCAAAGAGGAAATCGACAGAGACTCCACAACAGAGAGGACAAAAACAGCTGCCACTCTGGCAAAGAGGTGAAGCGCACCAACCTTCTGTCCGGTGGTGCCACACCAATGCCCTGAACATTAAGCCGAGTTTACTGGATCCCCGGTGACTAGGCCAGTCACATTCGAGAACATCTGCCACAGACTTAATGACAGAGCCTATGGGAGCCTAATGAGTACCCCCTGCACCTGTGCGGCTTTACCAAACAGCTGTTTCCCTCTCCTCAACCTCCTTTCTCAATCCTCCCCTCACCTGTGCTCGCTGCCCCACCTTCCCCATAGAATACAGCCAGACTCTCAGACTGGTTCTGTGCTTTTGTTAGGATTTCATTTATCTCCATTTACATGGCACTAAAGGCAGTGGAGATAAAAAAGCATTATGCCTTTTAGATTGCTTAAGCTTCACCATTTACTATGCAGAAGGGTAAGTGTCGAAGACTGAGAGACAATCAGAAGAATCCATAGTCTAATAGATAAGGGGAACAGGAAGGAGAAAATGAGAACAGGTGCTTCCCTTTCCTTGCCAACAACTCTCAGACATGGATATGGTAATTCACAAAGCCATGGAGACACTTCACAGTGTACATATGTATGGAATCATTGTGGTCAAAATATTTGCTAATTAAGATAGCTGGCTAGTGGAAGAACTGAAAAAACTAAAGAGAAAATCTAGTTCCTCTTAATAAAATTTTCTTTGGGGCACCTGGGTGGCTCAGTCGGTTAAGCAGCCGACTTTGGCTTGGGTCATGATCTCACAGTTCGTGGGTTCGAGCCCTGCGTCAGGCTCTGTGCTGACAGCTCAGAGCCTGGAGCCTGCTTCTGATTCTGTGTCTCCCTCTCTCTCTGCCCCTCCCCTACTCACACTTTGTCTCACCCTCTCTCTCAAAAATAAATAAATGTAAAATTTTCTTCAAAAATTCTGGGAATTCTGATTACATTAAAAGTGCATAATTTTAACATGATGCATGACAGAATGAACTTTAATAATTGTGTGGCCTTTGTGAAGTTATTTAACTTTTTCTGAATCCCCATTTCCTAGTTTGTTAAATTAGGATAATTATATGGAATTGGTGAGGTCATATGAAATAAATTATAGGGGTGCCTAGGTGGCTTAGTTGGTTAAGCATCCAACTCTTAATTTCAGCTCAGGTCATAGTCTCTCAGTTTACGGGACTAAGCCCCACATCAGGCTCTGTGTTAATGGTGTAGAGCCTGGTTGACATTCTCTCTCTCCCCCTTGCTCTCTGCCCCTTCCCCCTTCTCTTTCAAAATAAATTAAAAATAAATTATATACATTATATGAAGAGTATCCTATAACACTTGGCACAAATCAAGTGCTTGATAAACACTGGCATTGTTATTACTGCCATAGAAAACCCATTTCTCATGGCTTTACTACAGTCCTTGAAAGAACATTTGTCTTACTACATATTTTCTCAGAATGAATCATCATTTTGGTGACAGAAGGGAAGTGAAATATGTCCTAAATTCGAAAAAACACTTCAAATAATTACTATATTTCTTATGTAATCAAAAGCTACTCAGCTGGAATTTCATAGCTATACGACTAACAGAATGTGGGGTTTTTGTGACCAATTATCTTAGTTCACAAACCAGAAGACTTATATGTTCTATGATGAATAAAAGCCATGTGACATGATAAAACTCTGACTCTATCAGATGTCTGGCATGTCTACATCTGCACTGTCCAATATGGGAGCCCTAAGCCACATGTGTCTACTGAGCGACTGAAATGTAGCTGTAGCAATTGAAATGTACTGTATGTACAAAACACACACTGAATTTTTGAAAACTTAATATGTAAGAAAGAATGTAAAATATCTTAAAAACAATTTTATAATCATTACACATTGAAACTGTAATATATTGGATCTATTGGATAAAGTGTACTATTGAAATTAATTTCACTTTTTTTTAAATGCTTATTCATCTGTTTTGATAGAAGGACAGAAGAGCATGAGCAGTGGAAGGGCGAGAGAGAGAGAGAGAGAGAGAGAGAGAGAGAGAGAGAGAGAGAGAGAATCTCAAGCAGGCTCTGTGCTGTCAGCACAAGGTCCGACATGGGGTTTGATCCCACAAACCAGGAGATCATTACCTGAGTCAGACAACAAACTGAGCCACCAAGGTGCCCCACCTACTTCCTTTTACTTTCTTTAATTCGTCTACTAGGAAGTTTAAAAGTAGTGTGCAACTCCTACTGTTATTTCTTTTGAGTAGCACTGGTCTGAAGCAATGGTTCTTAATAGCTCTTGTGCACACACTTATACTGTGCTTATAAGCGTCACCCAAGGAGCTTGAAAATAATCCACATGCCTGGGCTCTCAGCGATTCTGATTCCAATGGCCAAGAAATTTACATTTCCAATAAGAAACTGGATATTTCTAATGCAGAGGGTCACTGGAGCATCCTTTGAGCAACACTGCTTTAGATTTACCCTAAGTTGAAACACGATGCTAAAATACACCGGTAGGATTAGGGAGACATTTGTGGAAAATAAATAGGCTAACATGAGGGCAGAAATGGAGGGGGAGAAGCACAGTGGTAGAGGATGTGCATGTAGCTGCTTTCAGGATATTTTCAGTGATAAATAGTGAGGATAAGTTTGTCTCTCTTTCCCATATTCTAGCAAGCATGGGGAGGAGGCAACAAACATCTTCACTATGAGAAACTCTGACCATTAAACTATAAAATTTGAAGGTAAATTTTATAAGACTATGGTAAATAAAAGTGATGTGCAAAATGATTTCTTAAGCAGTAACTAAGAAAATCCCTCTTTTCTACCACTACCTCTTCTCTAAATACACAAGATTTACTGGGTGTGATATGTATAGATGATATAGATACAGTTTTTAGGAAGAGAAATATTCTATACAACCCCCATATCCCTCTTTTCTAATGATATACCTTAGACACTGTCTATGTACTAATTACATTCCAGGCACAAGGTAACAGAATCACAATCATTAAACACCAGTACTGCAAGAACACAGAGCCTCTCTGGACCATGTCTAGCATTTAAGGCTCTTTCTTAGCTACCACAGCGGGGACAAATGTTTCACATATAAAGGAGAGCCTCTAAGTGGGAAACAACTCATTCAACAAACCCAACTCATCCTCCACTGTGGTGATACTTTTTGAGAATCTTCTACTATCAATGCCCCTTTATTTCCTTCCTACCAACATGATGTCTTTGCCTCAACTACTCCTTCCTCACCATTTTCTCTATTATGCTATTGTGTTTTCAACTGCCTTTCCCTTGTCCATCTCACATGAGACACACTACTGATAAAGTCGTGCAGACTGGATGGTGACTGTCCAAGCCCAACAGGGCATCTTTCAAGATTACCTTTCAAAGCCATCACTCTCCTGGAGGACAAAGCTATGGCACTGGCTGGGGATTTTTGCAGTCAGATTCCATCTTCATTTTGTCAACCATACCAGCAGGGTAAGCACCTGTCCCACTAAGAGCTGTGTGCCATCACGGTGAGATATGAAATACACTACGTGCAGTGCTCAATGATGAGAAAGAAATTCCTCCAGGAAAGGGTCTTACAGAAACACTTGGTAGAATATTTTCAGGCTTAACAGTTTAAGTCATCCCCCTAAATCTAAAATTTTCTATTCTAATACCTATACAAAAACATACAATTGTTGAGTTGGGTATTATTTGAGGACATTTAGTCTAATTTCCCACGTAAAATAGCATCCCAACTGGATCACAAACCCTGAATGTAAACAAGAACAAAGTTCCAGTGATTATTCCTAGAATTCTCCATGAATTAACCGATGAAATCTTCAGTACAGGTACATCCCTCCCTCCCCTTACAGCTGATAAGACAGCGACATAGAGACATTAAGTAATTTGCCCAAGGTTACAAATTGAAGGTGTGAGCTGTATTTGGATTCAGGCAAATCTACTTCTAACTATGAGCAAGGATGATTGATGACAATCTGTATCTTTGAGACCCTGAGGCCACAGCTTTAGGTTATTAAGAGTTAGGCCCATGTCCATCAACTTATGAATGGATAAAGAAATTGTGGTTTATATACACTATGGAATACTACGTGGCAATGAGAAAAAATGAAATATGGCCTTTTGTAGCAACATGGATGGAACTGGAGAGTGTGATGCTAAGTGAAAATAAGCCATACAGAGAAAGACAGATACCATATGGTTTCACTCTTATGTGGATCCTGAGAAACTGAACAGGAACCCATGGGGGAGGGGAAGGAAAAAAAAAGAGGTTAGAGTGGGAGAGAGCCAAAGCATAAGAGACTGTTGAGAACTGAGAGCAAACTGAGGGTTGATGGGGGGTGGGAGGGAGGAGAGGGTGGGTGACGGGTATTGAGGAGGGCACCTTTTGGGATGAGCACTGGGTGTTGTATGGAAACCAATTTGACAATAAATTTCATATATAAAAAAAAAAAAAAAAAAAAGAGTTAGGCCCAGGCCTCCTCTGAAAAGTATTGAGAAAGAGTAGCTCTTTTCTTTTCCCCACAAAGGTTGCTGAAACCATAGGATGGTAACTGAAACTTTGCAACCATCTCAACTCCTCAGATGGTGAGCCAGAGATGGAGAGATCCTGCACCTGATGGTCCCTGGATTCAGCTGTGCCTGCAACTGTGAGCCAGATTTAGTTCTTTTCCATCACTTGATAACATATAACAGCATAATAAGTGAACAATGAAGCAGCTGACAAAGCTGTAAGTTTCTAATAACCCAATATCTTGCACATATTAGATATATAATCAATATTAGTTTTCATTTTTCCTTATATGATTCTTCAAGAGGAATGGTTATATATTTTGTTTCCCTATTTTTCAAAGTGCCTAGAAAAGGACTGTAACATTTAAAAATACTGAATAGATATTGACAGAACAACTTGACAGGTTGAGAACTATACCTAGGAGAAATTAGATAGTAATAATGTCCCACTCATATTTTCCAGTGCTACCTCTGAGTAGGAACCAGAGAAGGAAAGGGCTCTCAGCATCGCTCATAGGGGAGACTCTCCCAACAGTATTGTACAGATTGAACTTGATGCATAGACATAAACCAGTCTTGCCAGACTCACCCCTGGGCCACCTGATTAACCAAAGGGCTAGAAAGCATCTCCAGAAGAAAGACTTAAGGGATCTAGGGAAGTGGAAAGCAGTTCACTGAAGTTCTTGGCATCTGCCTGAGGGCACAGCTGGAGATATTAATAATCATTTCTCTCATCAGACCACTGAAAATGAGTGCAGAGTGAGAGGGGGAAAAAAACAAGTGTTTTGCTGCCTCCTGTTTGAATTAATCTCTTCTGACAACTGCTGATTTGGGTTTGTGATTCGATCCTCCATATGTCTAGCTCTATTGGTCAATTAAGTGCAGAGAGTGATTGGGGGAAGCAGTGATGCTCAGCCTGATTACGAGAGGAAGCATCACACAGCATTTACAACATGCAAAGCAGCCCATTGAGCTTGGCTTAAATGGAGCCAGGCAGATCAAGGGTGGTACCAGATACTGCCAGGAGGGTCACGGACGAGCTGCTGAACCTCAGCTATCAAAGCACTAATCAAGCAAACTGAATGTCAGACTCAGCTCCCCATGAGCAATAAATAAGTTCTGGAGAATTACGTAGGGGATCTAAGCCTGGTACAAAATTAAGTCCCATATCAACCAATTCCCATCTTATCATCCATACTGTCCAATTAAGAAAATGCCTTTCATGAAATGTCATAAAATTAAAACTAGGAAATAAAGTAGTATTTAACTTGAAGGCTATATTTATATATTTGAAGAGATTGTTCAAAATAAAGAAATAGGACAGAAAAAACACGTAAGTTAGAGGAAGACCACGTAGAAGCAATATAGCACACACATTACTAGGCAGTAATGAAAATTCTTAGAAATAAAAACAATTTAAAAAGTAAAATACTTAAGAGCTGTGAGTTTTAGCCCTGCTTCTGCTAATGGCTTGTTGTTTACTTTGTTGCAACATGCTTCTTTCCTTCTCTGTCACTTCCTCATTTTCAAGGATGCTGATGGAGCCAATGGGACACTTTGCAGTCTTACAAATACAAAATCAAACTTGACCTAACAGCTCAAGAGAATGTTTTGACTGAAGTGATGACAGCCCCAAATCTTTATGAATACTATAGTACCTCACGTAACTATTGAAAAGAATAGCTAATAAAAATGATTGCACACCATCTTAGAAAAGATCTATATCAATGCATAATAATCATCATAGCAGGCAATAAACTCATTTTAAAGAAACATTATGTCAGGAAGTAGCTCTGATTTCCATGATGTGGTCACAAGACTTAAAATGTCATAGAATATTAGTACTTCTGTCCTCCATTCTGAAAAGATCAGATTTAACATTAGTTTTCAGTAATTTACCTAAACCCTGAAAGAGAGAGACCTGGTATTTGAACAACAGATGCTTATGAGTGAAAGAGTAACCCAGCAAATGTTACAGGTGTTAAAAATAATGAAAAAACATAAGCTGAATCCAAACTAGTTACATATGCTCTTGGGTCGTTTTTTTGTTTGTTTGTTTGTTTTGTTTTGTTTTTTTTTTTTTACTTTATTTATTTGAGAGAGAGAGGGGGCAAGTGGGGGAAGGGCAGAGAGACAGGGAAAGTGAGAATCCTAAGCAGTCCCCATACTGTCAGTGAGGAGCCTGGTGTGGGTCTCACACTCACAAATCATGAGGATATGACCTGAGCCAAAATCAAGAGTCAGATGCTTAACCAACTGAGCCACCCAGGTGCCCCTAGTTAGGTATGCTCTTAATTGATAGGATAAGCATCTGAGAGTATTAATACAGGGATTTATAGCACTCTGGGGGAAAGACTGATAGTCTAGCAAAGCTGCATTGGACGTGCTACCCTAGTCAACATATTTATTATGACTTGAATAAAATAAATCCTTATCTATATCTTTGGTAAGATGATCAATTAACTTCCCAAAATTTAAGAAGTGAAGCTAAGGCATAATAGAAATAAGGCACAGAATAAACTCTAGGTTATTTTGAACAAGGCAGCAAAAGAAAATCCAACATGGACAATTACAAACTTCTTCACCTTGGTCCACCATTTCACCACAACTACCAACCAGTGAGTGCAATTTTACAGTATTACATCTTAGTCACTGTAATTGACTACAGGCCTTGTTGTGATTCAACAATATGTCAATGCTGCCAAGAACGCCTATGCATTCTTAGGCTTAACATAATACAGTGGTTTGAACAAGGATGGTCATAGATCTGCTGCATTCCATCACTGTCATTGTACAGATCAAACATATCTTTAACTCTGGCCACCACACTTAAAAATGTTGACATATTTTAGGTAAATGAAGAGTACCTACGATGAGAGGGAAGAGTCAGAACACTGTCACTTGAAAAAAAAATTGAAGGAAGTGATTCAAAGAAGAGTGTGTTTGAGGGAAATAATGACAAGATAATCTGGTTAACTCTTTTAAAGGCTTTTTTTTAATGGGGAAAAGATTTAGACTTACTCTAAATGGGTCTACAGGTAAAATCAATCGGTAGACATTTCAAAGACATAGACTTTGACTCAAATGAAGACATCTTTTTTTATTCCTTGAGAAAGAGAAAGCATGCATGAGCACACTCTCATAAGCATGGGAGGGGCAGAGGGAGAGGGAAAGAAAATCTTCAGCAGACTCCATGCCAAGCTCGGAGCCAGGCACGATGCTCCATCTCCAAACCATGAGATCATGACCTGAGCCAAAATCAAGAATCAGAGGTTTAAGAGAGTAGCCACCCAGTGTCCTCAAATGAAGAGATCTTTGAACAAGTAGGATTTTCCTAATAAATAGTGAGTTTTCTGACAGAAGGGGCTCAAACAAAACTATATAAAAACCCACACTGTAAGAGTTTCACGAGTCAATTAGACATCTGGACTAAATGACTTATGAGATTACTTCCAACTATACAACTCCTTGATTCTACCACAATAGGGGAATTCTATAACTATGTATTGCATATATAGAGGAAACATGCTAAGTCCTGAAATACATAAATCTCTTGGTTAACTATAATGACGGAAAACAGAGGAGAATTAAATGTAAATAGATTTGATGACTATATGGTAGCATGAATAAAATCTAAGAATAGCTCACAGGAGTCTTTCTTTAGAGAATGAATCATGTATAAAAGAAGGAATAAATCCTGACTACTATGAAAATATTTTATGTGATAGAGTTGCAGAGAGTGATGTTGAAGAATACAAGTTCCAGATCGGGTGCTCTCATTCAAATCCTGGCTCTGTCACTTGCTATGTGTATAACCTTGGGCATGTCACTTCTCCACAGTTCCTTCATCTGTAAAATGAAAATAATAATATACCTACCTCATAGGGTATTGCAGAAGTAAATGAGTTAATGTGCATAAAGCTTTTAGAACTGTTCCTAAACACAGAAAGGGTTATAGGAGTGTTATTATTAGAACACTGTTTAACACTGCTATTATAACAACTGTTTACAAATTTTTCAGAAAACCAGGACTAGAGGTATTCAAGTGAAGGTGGATGTGCTTTCAAAATTCCCAGGCTTTAAACAAACAAACAACATTGATCAATATTTGCTTTCGATATTGAATGTATGTATTCGGTATTAGCCTTCTGGGATGCTCTGTACTAACAAGTGATTTTCAGTCTGTTGTTGTCATTGTCATTACTGATGAAGGAGGATATAGCACAGAAAATGTAAGTCCATAAGTCCACTGATTTTAGCTACTACCTTTTACAAAAGCTGAACCTAACAACTTCAAGTAAGATTCACACATGCCTCTTTTATTCCTTACTGCACAATAAGGTAGTGGTGTCAATGAATGGCCAAAAGATGAAAAGTCACAAGGCAGCTCAACTAATTAAATTGTATAATTGACTCCTGCATAAATGGGAGTTGATTATATGCATAAATTACAGGTTAACTAAAAATGGATAAGTGTATTTTTAAAATAACAACATTCAAACTGGGTAATTTGATGAGATGAAAATAAGCTGTAAAAGTCAAAATATTTAAATGAACAACATCAACAACGAACATTATGAGACATGCAGCATCAATTCATTAAATGCCTAGTTAATATGGCAGAAACTGGAAGAGTATCTCACAATTGTCCACAGTTATGAGAATTCTAAAAAAACTTCTTGGGGCGCCTGGGTGGCACAGTCAGTTAAGCGTCTGACTTCAGCCAGGTCACGATCTCGCGGTCCGTGAGTTCGAGCCCCGCGTCAGGCTCTGGGCTGATGGCTCAGAGCCTGGCGCCTGTTTCCGATTCTGTGTCTTCCTCTCTCTCTGCCCCTCCCCCGTTCATGCTCTGTCTCTCTCTGTCCCAAAAATAAATAAACGTTGAAAAAAAAAATTAAAAAAAAAAAACAAAAAAAAAAACTTCTTGATTCAGAACCCAGATGTCCCCCCTTTTTTTTTTTGGGGGGGGGGGTGGGGCGGGATGTCTGTCCAGACTGAAGCACAGTCAATGGCAAATAAGAGATGTGAGAAAAGATGACATACTTAAATAAATTCCACAGGAAAAAAAATCTGCATCTTTCTTCAGACAATGGACCAATCTTTTATATTTTTGGACCTTCAGAAAAAACTCTGTCATAGGCCTGATTTCAAAGAGAAAAAAAGTCACTCATTGATTTTGTTGATTTATCCTCTTCTTTTCTTCACTGCCTTTAATGGAAATGTTAATAATGTTATTTCACTAAACAACTCTACTTCTAGAAATTAGGAAGTAGCATTGCCTGGTGACATTGAGAATGTGGCCTTTGGGTGAAGTTATAGTTCCAATATAATTTAGCTCCATGACCTTGAGAAAATTTCTGATCTCCTCCAAACCTCAGTATTCTCCTCTGTAAAATGGAGACATTAGGGGTGCCTGGGTGGCTAAGTCAGTTAAGCATCTGACTTCAGCTCAGGTCATGATCTCACAGTTTGTGTGTTCAAGCCCTGTGTCAGGCTCTGTGCTGACCGCTCAGAGCCTGGAGCCTGCTTTGGATTCTTTGTCTCTCTCTCTCTCTCTCTGTCCTTCCCCCACTTGTGCTCTATCTCTCAAAAATAATAGATGTCAAAAAAATTTTTTAAAAAAGAGACATTAGTACATAACACATTGGGTTTTGTGAAGAATAACAGTAAACATTAAGTGCTTACCTAATCACACAGTACTTCTAAATTGTCTTTATATCAAAATGGGTCACTGAAAAGTTATTAGTTTTGGACAAACAGCATAATCCTCCACAGAACTAAGTTCGTGGGGTCTATCATTTAGTGACTTACTGAGGAAAAGGTTAAAAAAAACACCACAAAGCATGTTTTGGTTAAAGACATTGTCCAATACAATATTAAGTACCTTCTCTTAAGATTCCAGAAAATATTATTTGTTCTAGCTTTGAGAAGAAAGGCAGTTCAATTTTGATTAGGATTGCATTGAATGTGTAGATTGCTTTGGGTAGTATTGACATTTTAACAATATTTGTTCTTCCAATTGATGAGCATGGAATGTTTTTCCATTTCTATGTATCTTCTTCAATTTCCTTCATAAGTTTTCTACAGTTTTCACCATACAAATCTTTTACATCTTTGGATACGTTTATTCCTAGGTATTTTATGGTTCTTGGTGCAATTGTAAATGGGACTGATTTCTTGATTTCTCTTTCTGTTGCTTCATTATTGAAAGAGACTCTTAAATACAGAGAACAAACTGCAGGTTTGTGGGGGGAGGGGGAATGGATGATGGGCACTGAGGAGGGCACTTGTTGGGATGAGCACTGGGTTTGTACGTAAGCAATGAAATCATGGGAATCTATCCCCAAAACCAAAAGCACACCGTATACACTGTATGTTAGGTAACTTGACAATATATTATATAAACTGCATATATAAGTATATATTATATATATATGAAACTTATCTGCTGAAATATTTGGTGGTGCTGATCTAGTCATCTGTACTTTTTATTGTGAAAGAAAGAGAAATGGTTTGTTGTGTGTGGTGCTTTGTGTAGTAGTTTACGTATGTGATGGACACAATCTAATTTGGGAATAAGGATGGCTGTTCAGGTGTTGGTTATTTCTTTATAATTTCTTCATAGCTATGTTGCATACTTTACCAGTGTCTTGAATGATTTTTTGAGCTTACCAACTGATTACTAACTCCAATCATTAGTAAGTCCAATCACAACTAACATATCATTGATACCTTATAAGAAACATATACCTCAAATTTATAAAACCACTGTACAAAGTTTAGCTCAAAATTGTTACTTTTAGATTTTCACTTTTTTTAGACATGTGTTCCTTTTAAAATGTCCAAAGTAATTTTTAGCATATAATTTGTGCTTATTGTAGTAATAATATACAGCTAAACAAAAGGAGAGGGAAATATCAGTGATGTTATTTCTTTGAATAATCATTGTGAGTGGTTTTTGTTGTATAACTTTAGAAAATTTCATTTCTCACTATGGTTTTGTTTTATTTAAGGTTTCTTTTTATTATGTTAACATTTTTAAAATTTTTTTAATGTTTATTTATGATTGACAGACAGTGAGCAAGGGATGGGTAGAGAGAGAGGGAGACACAGAATCTCAAGCAGGTTCCAGGCTCTGAGCGGTCAGCACAGAGCCTGACGCAGGGCTCGAACTCATGAATTGTGAGATCATGACCTAAGCCGAAGTCAGACGCCTAACTGACTGAGCCACCCAGCCGCCCCTATTGTGTTAACATTTTAAACACATGCAGAAACAGAGTAATGTGATGAACACTTAAATAAAAGAGTCTGTGAAATAAATATGTTTTTAGCATGTATCACCACAAAGAAAGTTTGTCTTTCTTGAAAAACTAGTATTTTTATCTTCTATGAGTTAATGGAAAATAGGCTTTTTGTCTGTTTGTTTTGGCTGCTAGGAAACTGAGATTATGTTTATTGATATTTTCTCCATACTTTTTTGAAAGACTTCTTTTTTCTATTATAAATATTGCAAAAATATCATGTTAACAAGCTGATCCAAACATTTTAATGTGATTAAGATAATAGATTATTATTTTTTAACAATTTTTGAATGTTTATTTTTGAGAGGGGGAGAGAGAGGGAATATGAATGAATTAATGAATGGGAGAGGGGCAGAGAGAGAAGGAGACACAGAATCCAAAGCAGGCTCCAGGTTCTGAGCTGTCAGCACAGAGCCCGATGCAGGTCTTGAACCCACAAACCACAAGATCATGACCGGGCTGAAGTCAGACACTTAACTGACTGAGCCACCCAGGTGCCCTGAGAATAGATTAGTTTCAAAATATAATGCAACTCTAATTTATCCTATGCCACAAAATATTTTATATTTTATGTTAAATATACACTAAAATTATTTAAACTGATAGACCTTCAACAACAATGAGCAAAGGATGCTCACTGCTGTTATAGGTTGGAAAGAAAAGTAATCTGGAATGCCATCTGGTGATGGTGAACAAATCCATTAAAGAATTTGGCACATCTTTATAAATGGCCTTAAATGGTAAAGGTAATTCAAAAAGAAATTTTGTCTCTAGAAAGCTATTATTTCTAAGAGAATAAGCGTAAATAAAAAGTTTATATATAAATATGTTTACTGCAGCATTAAAATTGTAAAAATAGTTTATAGTAATATCTCCAACCAAAGGAAATCATGAACTAATGAAATACATATAATTCCAACTTGTTATATATTTAAGGGAATTACTTAATGTTTATTTACTTTTGAGAGAAAGAGACAGAGCACAAGTCAGGGAGGAGCACTGAGAGGGAGACATAGGATCCTAAGCAGGCTCCAGGCTCTGAGCTGTCAGCACAGAGCCCAATGCAGGGCTCGAACCCATGAACTGCGAGATCATAACCTGAGCGGAAGATGGACATTTAACTGACTGAGCCACCCAGGTACCCAAAGGGGATTATTTTACTTAAAAGAATAATGATGGGGGCACTTGGGTGGCTCAGTTCGTTCAGTGTCTGACTCTTGATTTTGGCTCAGGTCATGATCTCTTGGTCTGCACTGACAGTCCAGAGGCTGCTTGGAATTCTCTCCCTCCCTCTCTCTCTCTCAAAATAAATAAACTTAAAAAAAAAAAGACTTCTGAGTGGAAGAAGAAGGCAACAAGTAAATTCTGCTTAAATTTATATTGAACAATCATACTTAGACATGCAGATATAATATTTTAAAAGACTAGAAGAAAATACCTCACAGTGTTAATATTACTTAAATCTTGGTAACAGGATTACCAGTGGTCTGGTAATCTTTTTTTTTGTTTGTTTTGCCTTTTTTTTTTTTTCTGTGTTTTCTAATTTTGTACAATGAATATCACATTAATCAGAAAAAAACAGGGGCGCCTGAGTGGCGCAGTCGGTTAAGCGTCCGACTTCAGCCAGGTCACGATCTCACGGTCCGGGAGTTCGAGCCCCGCGTCAGGCTCTGGGCTGATGGCTCAGAGCCTGGAGCCTGTTTCCGATTCTGTGTCTCCCTCTCTCTCTGCCCCTTCCCCGTTCATGCTCTGTCTCTCTCTGTCCCAAAAATAAATAAACGTTGAAAAAAAAAATTAAAAAAAAAAGAAAAAAAGAAAAATATAGAAAAATGTGAAGGGAGAAAACATGAGTTAACTTTCATGTTATTCTAATTAAGAAAGTTCTATTAGAGAACACGTCTAGGCAAAAGAATTGACTATTGCACTTTACTACAACCTTAGATCAGTATACTTAGGATACTTCTGAGTTCTGATATAATGCATGTTGGCCCAAATACCCCTAATTCCACAAATTACTAAAAGTTATGGAAAAAATAGCTGAGAGCATATCTGACAATGACTGAGCTTTTCAACGTGTTGGCACAAACCACCTTATGTCAAATTGATTCTTGCAGCACTCTTCATGGACGGCAGCTTGTGTATCAATGCTTTTCTTAAAGAGGCTGAATGACTCAAGCTCACTACAGTTGTCAGCTGTGGAATCTAGACTCTCACCCACACCAACTCATGTCTTCAGACTGAAACTCTTCAGGAAAATCATGGGGCAGGAGATTCACTGTTTTCTGTTGCCCTCTGTCTTAAGTCTCTTTTCTTCTCCACCCCTACCCCCAACCCCGCCTCTTTCCCCACAGTGCAATATTATTTACTTCTCTGCAAAGCACTTAGATTAGTGCCGGGAACACAGAGCACACGCTGTATTTGTTAAATAATAACAATAAAATTTTCAAAAGTTAAAAAATTAATTAATTAATTAAAAAATTAAAATAAAAATAAGTGAGAATTTTCATAATGGATTAAAAAAAATAGTCTCCTTTGTGAAAAGCTGTGTTCATTTTACCTTCCAAGAGAAAAAAAAAAATCCAGTCAAAATTTCCCCGGATTACAAAAAAAAAAAAAATATTTTCAGGATGCCTGGGTGGCCCACTCAGTTGAGCATCCGACTTCACTCAGGTCATGACCTTGTGATCCATGAGTTCAAGCCCCAAGTTGGGTTCTGTGCTGACAGCTGGGAGCCTGGAGCCTGCTTTGGATTCTGTGTCTCCCTCTCTCTCTGCTCCTCCCCTGGTAACTCGCTCTCTCTCAAAAGCGAATAAACATTAAAAAAAATTTTTTTTAATTATTTTCCTCTAAAAATTATGTCATTTGCATGTGAACAACAGGATATACTTCTATTCATAATAATAGCGGCCCATGTGCCTCTCATTCCATTTCTGTCAGTCATGCTGCCCAAAACCAAACAGAAGTCAGGTACTGATTGGCCGTTGTACAAGGTACATCCTGCAATCCCATGTACTTTGATGCTAGCACCACAGTAGCAGGTCTGCAAAATTGGCCCTGTCATTTTAAATATAATAGACAATAAATCATCCCTCTGAGACAGCCCCTAAGGAAAACAGGGAAAAAATAGAAATAGCATTTAAAAGCCCTTTTCTATTACAGTGCCTCTAGGGAGCTTTTAAAATTGGAGCTTTTTTTAAAGTGAATTTTATGCTTTTTGGAGCTTTTAAAAGTGCTTCTAGAATTAACCTTGCAATTCTATGGCCAAATCTTCCATCAGATCTGTTAATTTAGTGTCTTTGTTATGCTGGTATTGTCATATTTGCTCAACTTGTTTTCTCAAAGCTTTACATATTCTATGTATTTCTTGCTCCAACCTCTTTATCTTTCTGCCAGTATTTCTTGTTTGGCCTTTCTTTTTTCCTTCATCAAATATACTTTTAGTTCCCTCTCCTCTAAGATAACCTTTGGTCCTTTGTAACTTAGACAGAGATAATCCTAACTAGGCAACCATGCAGATCATTAAGAATTTTCCAGTTGGTGTGATGGAGCCACTTTCCTCCTCCTATAGCAGAATTTCCCAAGGCAGAACGGAGCCCCACCCACCCATCCCTTTCTCATAAGCCTCTTCCTCTCTTACAACTTGTGGCTCTTTCTACTTGATAAAAGAACATCAAGATAGCTAAGAAATTTGACTTATTTTATATCGGAAAAGAACCTTAATCAAATCCTGATAGGAATATATAGTAAATATAAACATATAAAGCACAGCGTTATAATGAAGAGTCAAGGTTTACATTAAGAATAAGTGATCCAGGGGTCCCTGGGTGGCTCAGTCCATTGAGTGTCCTACTCTTGATTTGGGCTCAGGTCATTATCTCATGGTTTTTGAGTATGAGCCCCACATTGGGTTCTGTGCGGACAGCATGAAGCCTGCTTGGGATTCTTCATCCCTCTCACTGCCCCTCCCCTGCTTGCTGCACCTGTGCATATGCACTCTCTTTCTCTCAATAAAATAAACAAACAAAAAAGAATAAGTGACCCAAAATCACAGTACCCCCAACCCCCTGGTGTAACCAGCACTTGGTTACAACTCGAGTAAGTCCATACACTGCAAGTGACCCAATAAAACAGTCTGGCTCAATGGACTTATTCAGTCTTACAAATTAAACATCTGTACTGAATTAGACACAGTTCATCTTAATACTGAAAAAAAAATATGTACACTCTAGTAACAACAACTGCTTCCTGACACTAGGATGGTGTGTCTTCTTAGACCCTCTGCTCTGTGAAGAAAGGGAGGAGAAACCCAACTCAATGCTGAGCTGGTATCTTATGATAAATTGGGAAGACCGAAGTATGAAGCAAAAGGCAGTGAGAAAAGATTATTCTGACACCTTTTGGATTTATAGACTTCCCAGGCTCCTTAATGGCCATTCATCTCACCTGGCCTGCCACAGTCACTCCAAATACCCTCTGGGTGAGTGCTTATTACCTACAAAGCAGCAATCAAATTATTGTAGGGGGGCGCCTGGGTGGCGCAGTCGGTTAAGCGTCCGACTTCAGCCAGGTCACGATCTCGCGGTCCGTGAGTTCGAGCCCCGCGTCGGGCTCTGGGCTGATGGCTCAGAGCCTGGCGCCTGTTTCCGATTCTGTGTCTCCCTCTCTCTCTGCCCCTCCCCCGTTCATGCTCTGTCTCTCTCTGTCCCAAAAATAAATAAACGTTGAAAAAAAAATTTAAAAAAAATTATTGTAGGGAATTTACTGAGTGAGATAAATAAAAGCTGCCTAAGTCAGTGTTTCTCATAGTGGTTTCTCTGGAACATACATCTCAGGAGAAGCTCTAAAAGTGTTCCACAGACCATGAGCATGGTCAACATGACATGCCCTAACCCCTCTGCAGAGTTCACTAGCATAGTAAAAGCACTGAGAAGTGCTACCAGAAAGAAAGCTGTTTAGCTTTGTTTCACTCAACACTTAACCAAAGTCCGTGGCATTTTTACTTGAAGTATAATTGATGATAATTCTTTGAAAACTTTAGAAAGCCTAAACTAGGCACTTGTCTAAAGGAAGATCTCATCCAGGAGAACTATTTTGAAATTTTGGACTCGCTAATGATCGTTAAACCAAATGATTAGATGAAGAAACATAGTTAAGATAGAATATTACAGGTTTGTATTAATGATTTCCACCACTGAAAGAGAAAGAAATGTACCAGAAGATCACAATCATTAAAAATGACCCATCAATGGACAGCAAATTACATACTAGGGAACCAATGCTGGAGAAAAATCAAAGAGGTGGAGGTCATGTTTTATTTCACTTGTAGCCCTTTTCAAATTCAGTCCTAACCAAACCTGATTAAAGTAAATCCCTTTTTTACAGGCTGTGGAGTCTATAAGATTATGGTGTTAATGGAAGTGCGATTCGATCCGTCAGTAATGGTGCATGTCGGGACCCTGGCGCCTCTGACAAGTCCATTTTTTAAGACGTATTTATTGTTTTTTTTTTTTTCTCCCTTCTGTTCTCTGCATTGCGGGGTTTAATTGAACAGTTTAAAGTGATTCTTCTTCAAGGCCCATTAATTGATTTTATTTGTGTATTCTCTAGGGGTCAAGGAAAAGGGGAAAAAAAAACAATAAAATTGCAGCTCTGGTTTTCAGTCATACTCTGCCTGGCAATTCATAGCTCTAATTTTTTGTTTCTTTTCTCCGCCTTCATCTTTTTTCTTATGATCCTCACAAAGTACAATTTTATATGTTTGCTTTGTTGAATTATCATGAGTTTATTCAATCCTGATAGTGGTTCACCATGAAGAAAATAATAAAATGCACCCAAATTTGATAAACCATGTAATATCTAGGAGTGCTTCAAGATAAATTCTAATGAAAAAAGATTTCATTGAAACAGTCATAAAACCTTACAGGCTTATGGTGCCACAAAGCACCATATGCACATATTTCTGTCCTAACAGGACAAAGGCTCTTGACTTTGAAGTCACGACCCGTGTACACATATATGCATACAGTGTGTTCATATTTACTCAAAGAACCCACCACCAGACCTGAATGGCTTTAGGTCTGTTAAGTAAAACTGAAGATGATATATGGGTTGCAAAATAGTATACTCAGAAGGTGGATATAGTAGATTGAAATGGATATTGTGCCAAGGGCAGAAGCTATACATGTGTGTACACATGTCATAACATCATACCTCAAGAGATTTTGCCCTATTATGTCACAATATTTTAGATCACACAAAATAATCTGTACACTTTGGATGCCTCTTTTTTTAAAAAAAAATTTAAATGTTTTATTTATTTTAGAGAGAGAGACAGAGCATGAATGGGGGAAGGGCAGAGAGAGGAGACAGAATCTGAAGCAGGCTCCATGCCCTGAGCTTCAGCACAGAGCCTGATGTGGGGCTTGAATTCACGAGCTGTGAGATCATGACTTGAACCAAAGTCAGCTGCTTAACCGATTGAGCCACCCAGGCGCCCCTGGATGCCTCTTTTAATCAAGCAATAGCTAATCCTTACAATGATGCTATGAAGAGGGTATTAGCACCATTTAATTACCAAACTCTGAGATTCAGATGTTAAGGAATCTGTTAAGGATATAGATAGGGTTTCAATATGGATCTAATTTGTTCCAATACCTCTACTTTAGCACCATTTGTATACACTACTGCCTTGGAAGCTTAATTTGCAATGGCTTTTATCTCATTAAGGATGGAAATATCATAAAACCATTTACAGAGATGGGTATATATATATATATTTTTTCACACTGCATCCCCAGCACAGGCCATAAGCAAATACTAGTTGAATGACTGAATAAGATACCTGCCCCATCACTATCATATTGCTCCTGCTTTGAGCCTCATTTCAAGACCTGTCTTTTGTGGGCCTCATGCCTATAAGACTGGCATAGAAGACAGGGAGTTACAGGACATGTACACACAAAGCAATACCCTGAAACTTGATGGAGGAATTGCCTCCAGCTTCTTGGCCGTCATTTTGTTCCTTCGCATGTCATATCCTTCTCTCTGCTCAACTCCTTGTACTTTACCCTAATTCCCTAGATAAAGTTCTAAAAGATTCTTCAGCATAGGTCTTTCATTAAAATGTAGGTCAAATTTATCTTCAACACAGACTAGTAAAAATATGTCACTGGCTTCTGGTTCCCATTTATCTTCCCCTGAACATTTTGAGATTGAGTGTTTAAGACTGACATTGAGAGAAAGATGGGGGTTAGGGGAGAAGGGATTATATAGGAGACAATACATAGGAAGATTTTTTTACTTATTTTGATTTTATCTACAGTGGAAAGAGAAAAGTGACAAGTTCTATATTTACTTCCAGGATACCAACAGAACATCTTCAAATAAAAGGAACGTGTATTTGAGAATGTGTTGGCAAACTGGAAGTCTCAGAAGCTCAGCTCTCCTGTTGAAGGAGTGCAGTCTATGCTCTCAACAGTCACACAGTCCAAGTCAAACACTGTCTTCTCTCTCATCTCTACATCTCTATGTCCCTTCTCTCCTTCCTTTCCGAGAACCCCTTTACCTCCATGCACCTTTAACAACATTTACGATTTTTATGAGACTCTTGTTATTACTTCCAGGATTTTGTCTATTTTCTGGTAAATATTAGTAGTGAAATCCTTCAAAGGGCCAACAAGGAAGTGGTGCTAAGGAGAACGTACCCCACTTTGAACCCAGGTGTTGCAAACAGGGATAGTTGGAAGGGGTGTTTACACAATCCTGAAGTGGTAGTGGCAGGTGATGACCACAACAAAGGGAAAGAAAGCAAGTTTTCTTTTGGAGAATGGTTACAAGAAAAGGGAACATGATTGTAAATATGTTCTATTCATAAGAAATGGATAAACTATTGCAGAGAAAGATCCATGCTCCTGAATGTGTGCTCTTTCCTGGGTTTCTAGAACCTGCAAATGCCCCATCAAAATACATGTCACATTCTACCATAAGTTTTGGGTTGCTTGGATCTCCCCTCAAAATGGAATCAAGTCATGTTCATCTTGATATTCCTAGCCCATCCTTAAGTATCTGGTATATAAGAGATGCTCAACAAGGGAGCCTGAGTACCTCAGTCATATAAGCATTCAACTCAATTTCAGTTCAGGCCAGGATCCAGTGGTTCATGAGTTTGAGCCCTGCATTGGGCTCTGCACTAGCAGTGCGGAAACTGCTTGGGATTCTCTCTCTCTCTCTCCCTCTCTCTCTGCCCCTCCGCCTCTCAAAATAAATAAACTCTTCAAAAAAAAGACACGCTCAATAAACATATTCTAGCACAAATAAAAGAATAAATAGGAAGAAAATCCTTTATAAATACTATTAGACACTGTGATGGTAGCATAATTCTTGGAGATGGTAGGGTAAAAAAGATAGTGGGGCTCAAGAACTGGTCCAGTATGAAGATATGGATGAATTCTGAATTTAGTATTATTAAGGTTAAATAAAACTCCTGTTTATAGTAAAAAACAGTCTTTATGTGGCAATGTATTTCGAGTTCCAGGTGACAAGTTTACAAAAGAAGCTTTAGAATGCAACCTGCACTGCTCATGATCAAACGCCCATCAGTACATAGGGCTCACAAGCACAAATAAGCACTCACCTCCATGGGGTAGCCCGAAGGATCCAAAACCCAGACTAGCTCAAGCATGTTATTCATTGTTGGAAGGGCATGTCACAATCCTTCCACACTTAAGACAACTGTTTTGTATGTGTGCGTGTCGTGGATTGGAGGGAAGAGAAAACTGTGTAATCAAAAGGCCTTTTACAAAATGTACATATTTTACTTGGGAGAATGTAAATATTGAACCAGTGCATTTTTCTCATTAATGTATTGTCAGAGAGTACCATCTTCATCTTCATCAGAATGCTCACTTGTCAGGTGGTTAGAGGGTAGCAGGTTCTTTTTCAACAGGAGGGTAATACAGAAAATGCTGCTTTCCACTTCTGAGGCTCCCTACAAACTCACTTTGAATCAAAGAAGACAGTTGTGAAGGGAGGTGATACTCTACTTTCAACACACCATCTGTCTTTATTTTTATTTTTCTAATTGTCTCCTGAGATACCAATATGATAGTAGAAGATAACCTTCCTGGAAGTAATCCAACCCCATGAGAAGCGCATACAGGCAAACACACACACACGCACACACACACACACACACACACACACACACACAAACTAATTTCCATGTAAGAAGAAAGGTTCTATAATGGCATTACTTTGCCCTGATATTATAATCAGTTTCCACTGAGACCTTCTCTGATTACAAAAGTATGTAATCTCTGAAGCCTAGGTTTTCACCAACAAAGGAATTTAGATAACAGGTTCTTTTACTTGCATTTACTGCTAACGTCAGTAAACACAATCTTCTTCTTGTCTTGTACCTTGTCTCCCTAAATGGTCAAGTTTACAAGCAGATTGAGCATCTAAACTTTCTTCTCCAGATTAAATAATCCCGCTCATATACTCATTAACATCTGTATGTATATTGCCTAAATTTGTTCTAAAACTTTATGTCGGGGTCCACTTTCATCTGCTCAACTTGGTCAGGCTTCATTTTAGCTCTCAATTAAGTAATTTCAATCCAACTAGATCTATCAAATCCAACAAAACCAGAGATTCATCTTTCCAGTGCTTTCTGCCATATAAAAATACATTATAGTTCTTCCAACTAATATACTGTTATGACGTGCATAACAATATATGCACAAACGCAGCAAAATTATGCGTCCTTTGTAATAGGGTGGATGCTAAGGTACCTCTGCCCCAACTTCATTTTGCTGCTCTAGGTAAAAAGCAAACATCATCACCAGTAGCTAATCAACATCAACTGTATTAATAAGAGCAAAATGAACACATATGCTTGGATAATTCTCTTTCAATCCCTCTAGGTCTAAATCTCTCTAATTTAACTTTACTCTTGAAGGACCATCAAAGACACTGTGCTTTGGCCTCTAAGACAGCCACTGTCAAGCAAACATGCATGGGACCAAATCAGAAGAACTTGTCCAACAGACTTGTGGGGCTTGCCAAGGCCTGGTAGAAGTCAGATGATGATATTTGCATTGCATAATTGGCGGAGCCTGTCACAACACTGCTGGAGCCAGCAGCTGCTCTCTGCTGAGAACTAATTCCACCTGATCTATTTAATATTATAATGAATTTAATCTTCTCCACATTCAACCAGAAGCCAAAGAGCACAGTTTATGGCTAAACCTGCATTTGCAGACAGATGACAAGAAACCTCTCTGATGGTAAGAATTAATTTAGAGAAGGGTGCTGACACAGTTACTGGATCCTTCATTCAGCTGAGGTACTTTCTTTCTTCCAGGGAGCAGGTGTTTGTATGGTCTGAATTTTCCCTTATCTCCTCATGAAGAACTCTAGGACATGAGAAGTGTATTTAGATACTGTTATGGGCTAAAGTGTGTCCCCCATATCCAAGTTCATATGTTGAAGCCCTACCCCCCATACATCAGAATGTGAATGTAATTGGAGACAGAATCTTTAAAGAGGTGATTAAATGAAAATGAGGCTCTTGGAGTGAGCTGTAGCCCAAAGTGACTGATTTCCTTGAAAGAAGAAATTTGGGCACACGTCGACAGCAGGGTTGCATGCATGGAGGAATGACCACGTGAAGACACAGAGAGATGGCACAAGTCTATAAGCCAAGGAGAGAGGCATTAGAAGAAACCAAACTTGCTGATACCCAGATCTTGGGCTTCTAGTCTCCAGAACTCTGAGAAAATAAGTTTTAGGTAGTTAAGCCACCCAATCTGTGGTATTTTGTAATGGCAGCCCTAGCAAACTAATACAGATATTATCTAGCATAACCCAATGTAAGAATCTCTAACGTTTTTGTAGGATAGAGCCAAGAAGGGATTTCTCTCTAACATAAGGCAATTGATTGCATCTAAAAGAGGGCCATTTTATTAGAAAGTTCTTGTACTGAGTCAGATGATTCTCATTATGATTGTCATGCCGTGGTCCAATTTTGCTCTCTTGATTCAGAACCCAATCAAATGTCTTACTCGGCAGTTCTTCAATTAGATGAAGGCAGCCCCAGTGCCTTCATCCACATTTCTTAAGTCTTTCTTTCAAGTTAAACCTTTCTTGATGTTTTCAGCTGGTCCCCATATTCCACTGTTCTGAGGATTTTCTATGGAATATTGGTCTTTCTTTAAATCCTTTCCACTGGGTCATCACTTCTATTAAGATATGACTAAAGTTACTAACTCAGATGTTATCCAGCAGTATGAATTATTCTTTTGTTTTCACCACCAAACTTCAGAATCCTTTCCACTAGGAAAGGATGAAACACAGATATCTTTAAGTCGCGGACATGTGGTAAGGGTCCTTTGGGCACAATGACAACTTCCAAAAGTGACAAATGGGAACTGAGGGCTACTAACTTTCCATCAGCTAAATATGTTTAGAACACATCGTTTTAGATGTTGTTAAGGAATCTTCTTAGTATATTTGGACATTTACTTTGATGTGTGAGATACATATATATACACATGTGATATATACATCAAAGTATATATCTATAGATATCTATATGTGTGTGTGTGTGTGTGTGTGCGCGCGCGCGCGCGCGCGCAGGTATAGATCTAGGTTTAAGTACCTTTACTCATATGGGTTCATATGACTGTAAAAATAGAAATAAACTAAGTATGTTTTTCCTAAATACTCAGAAATCCTAATATCAAAAACAAAAACCCCACTAGTACAATAGTGTCCATAGGAGGGAACAAGTTTCCATAGCACACTAAAGATGAAGATTACTGTAAATATCCATTAAACTTAAATATGCCACTCAATTGAATCTGCAATTTGCAGCTTGGGAGGAAATGGTCAGAAATGATGAAGCCCCCAGGCATTAGTACATGAAGAGAGTTGCAAAAATAGAATAAAACAGTGTATATTCTTGGTTTCAATTTGCTGATGTATGTATACTGTAAGGCAATATCCAACTTCAAAGACTTTCATGCTTGCCCAATAGGTATTAGAAACAGCACATAATTAAAACCTTTTTTCCACTAAACACTACGCACCTCCTTAAAATGTTGAACATAAAATCCACCCAGTATGGAAATAGGATACAGGTACACTGCCGTCTATCATACTGACTTTCAACAGTTTTCCTATTATATAAACATATCAAAAATACCTGGAGGCTGAGGCAGGGCTATAAAAATGTTTGGCACATGCAAGAGAATTTGAGAGCTAGCTTAGAGGCACTGTAAATAACAGAAACATTAGCTATTTCAGTTACTGGAAAAAGGGTAACCAATGTCTTATTCTCCCACAGCACCAATTTTCTCTATTCCATTGTTGGAATGATCTCTCTAAAGAATTATTAGCCCTGATATATTTGAGGAACTTTCTCAGAAATGTAATAACCATATGGAATTACCTTTCAAATTCCATCCTAAATACAGAGGTCTACTTTCCTATTGTTGTTCATTACCAAACCAGACTCCCCTTTACCCCGAATTATTTTGCATTTAGCATTTGAGCTGCCAGAAGGTAATGTCAAAAAAGACGGACCGCTGAATGGAAAAGAAAAGTTAATGAACTAACAAGGGAGCCATAATTACTCCACAAATCAAGGGAAAGATGGAATGGTTTCCAAGGGGAAATGAATGTATCAAAATGTTTTTCCTAGAAACTCAAAGCAGTATGCTTTAAAGGCTAAACTTTGGGGGGCAACGATGTAATTGCTGATTATCACATTACTACCAATAACCTCAGAACAATTATAGAACATTGTTTTCCCGAGTAGAGGAAAAGCAACAGAAAAAAGAAGAAAGAAGGTCTAGTCTTTTCCATCAGGTGAATGGCTTTACTACCATATGGCATTAGGTAATACAAAAATGATGCCAGTGACTGGGGGGCCATTGTGTGAGCCTTTTGGAGGAAGCATGAATGCCTGACACCTGTCACACAGCTCAAACACTGAGTTGGCATATGCACAACTAAATTAGAATAATTTAACCTTCATTAGCCCCCACCTGTGTTGATGAAGGTACAGAGAGTCATTTACAAATTTGGGAGGGGGACGGGGCCTTGAGTCCAGACCCAGTGGAATATTTGTGAGTAGACCCAACACTGCTATGTCAGACTTCCATGCTGTCAGGCGTTATGCCCAGAATTCCATTTATTTGGAGATTCTGAACCTGAAGTCAAGGATACCTCATGCTCTAGTGTTTTCAGTAGAAAAAATAAGATGAACTGTCAATTGACAGATTTTTTTTTTATAAAAATGAATGTTCTAGGATTTATGGGGCAAATAAATATTGTGCCAGAACAGCTGGCAAGCGTGAGTAAGAGCACAAACTGCTGGTATGTTATCTGCAACCTCCCACACGCATACTGTGAGCTGCAACTCAATAAGTGGATGATTATAGAGGTTATAAGAAAAGTAGAAATAAATACAGTGAGGTTTAAAGAATACCTAGTATGAAAGATACCTTGGTTTCCAGCAGAGACCTCAGTCTCTCTGGAGGAAGTTTAAGAGTAGTGGTTAAGAGGGCAGCCTCTGAAGACAGCCAGCCTGGGCTCATAATTGGTTCACAGCCAGTTATGAGCCGTGGGACGGGACCAGGTCACTAAACCTCACTAAGCCTCAGTTTCCTTATATACACAAGAAGTTTACACTGTTGTCTGCCTTGTAGGGTTACAGAGAGAAATAAATGAGTTACTCCTCCTACAGCTCTTACTACAGTGATTGACTCATGAGAGGTGCTTAATAAATGCTAGATATTAATATTATCATTAATAGTGCACATGGTTTGGCATATTCTGAGTTACAATGCCACAATTTTCTTGTCCCCAACCCTACCTACTTTCATTGAAAACAGCAGCTTCTCAAGTTGGAGCCCATGCAGAATAGCTATAGAATACACCATAGTTTGAGATTTATTGATACTCTAGGTGAAAAGATTTCTTTTCAAAAAAATAATAAGGTTCATGGAATGGTTTAAGCATTGCCTTATTTCTAGGGACAAATGAATTACATGTTACATATATTTTTGAATACAGTACACACACAGAAAGGACAGTTAAGCTAATCTGATTTATTTACTTTCATTAACCTTTTATGTGTGGTCCCAATGGAGTCATGCTTTGTCCTAGGTCTGTGTGAAAATTGCTTTGCTGACATGAACTTTTGGAAGGAGAAAGCATTCTGTTAAGAAAATGTGAGTTAAGTCATTAGCTTAAGTGCTGTGAAAAAATTTACATAGATTCATATACACATTGATTAACCTAATAAAACATCTTAAGAAAACCACATCTAGTGATCTAGTTTTAGCCAATATCTCAAAAGCACCACGAGTTTAGTGTCCCAAATTATACTGCTTACCACCAGTGCCTAGCACACACTCCAAGTAAATGTTCCATAATAACTGATAAATCAGTGATTTATCTGTGTGCACATGCATACACGTGTCATATTTAGATGCCATTTACCAAGTTCCATTCATTATACTTAGAATATGCTCCACTATTTTGAGCTACTATTCTGATGAAATATCTTATGCCAGACCCTTTAAAGATACTATTCTTAATCTGTTTTTACAGATGAAGAAATTAAAGCTCAAAAGTATAAGAGCTGGTTGAATTCAAGCCTGCATAGCCAGTAAGAGCTAGAATCAGACATGTAACTCAACATTCCAATCTCTATTCATCATCCTGTGACACTTTCCTACTCATTCATGTTTCAGCTTCTCTGTGCCTAGGTATGAGGTATGAGTTAAAGCACACACAATTATCCCTTTTCTTTTTATCCCTATGAGAAAATTAGTTATGCAACAGGGAGCACTAATTATTCCCTTTTACACCCCCAATTAAATAAAGATTTATGCTAGTATGCAGCAAGGATAATTCTCCTTTAATGAAATAGGCTTTTTATATTCAATGAGTTCCAAGGAATAAACTTACTATTTCATATACATTTGGTTTTACTATTTGCATAGCCCTTCACTCAGCTGTGTTAGCTTCACCAAAGCAGTTGAACACTGTTCACCCATTCTGTCCCAATATCTGCTGTGAAAGCCAAAAGTTTTCAGCTGTAACGGGTCTTTGTTTTTATAATATTTTATCACTCTAAGGAATATTATTAATAAATCACTATTTCTCTATATTGGAATAAGGCCAGTATTCCTTTGGATGTGCATAGGTAAACATTCTTGGGTTTAAGACTTAAGAAAGGAGGACTTTACCCACCCTTTTAATTATAAGGAAATGTGGAATTCAGTAGTGCAGAAAAACCATCTGCAGTCTTGCCCAAAGGGGATTCTTTTAGGTTATTTTGTTAAACCTGGATCATACAGTAAAATCTCATTCATTTTTGGTCACGGCAAGGCCAAATTGAAGTCCATTTTCTGAAAATAGTCACAAAGTTAAAATGCTAATGGTAAGAATCGTAACATTCAACAAAAACTACAACCTTTACGGAAAAACGTCTCACCTTAAACATACGAAACAGAGCAACAGGTTTTCAGTATAAGAATTAATAAACTAGTGATCCCCCATAAGATAAACTAGGTTCCTCAGGGACTGGCTTAGTTTAAATAATCAACACATATATTTCAGGGAAAAAAGTGCTCGTCAGTGGTGAAAAATTAAACACAGGAAGCATAATGTAATTTCAAAAACAGTGATTATTATATCTTCAATTTATTGGTAGGTTACTAAGTGTCAGGTCCTATGCTGAGTAATTTGCATTTATTAACTCAGTTATCTATACTTCAATTCTATAAGGTGATCCTTCTCATATCCTCAAATTATGCTGTTTGAGAAAAAACAGATTAGGATTAGAAAGGCAAAGCAACTTGACTAAGGCCAACCATATGGGACTGACTCCAGGGTTTTAAACTCTTAACTTTCACATGTGGTATATAGGTCAGTGGTTTGGTTTCCAAACTCTAATGCTAGGATGGTGCCAATTCTTTTTTTCTTTTCTCAATGTCTTATGTATGTATGTATGTATGTATGTATGTATGTATGTATGTATGTATTTAAGAGAGAGAGAAAGAGAGAGAGCATGACAGGGGAGGTACAGAAAGAGAGGGGGATAGAGGATCTGAAGCGGGCTCTGTGCTGACAGCAGCAAGCTTGATGCTGGGCTCAACCTCACAAACTGTGAGATCATGACCTGAGCTGAATTGGACGCTCAATGAGCTGAGCCACCAGTGCCCCAGACAGGTGCTAATTCTTCAACTTCCAACAGTCTTTAGGTAAATGAGAAAAATAAGCATTAGAAGGAAAACATGTCAAGAAAACTGAATTTTTTCAGTAATAAAAGAATTTATTTTTCATATTTTTTAAAAAATCATGATTACATATAGTAAACTAATTTTATTTTGTTTTTATATACGCTTATTTGGAAAATTAAAATGTTGGCAAATAAGTGTCATTCTTCCACATTAAAAAAGAAAACACACTTGTAAGAATTAAAGAAAAAAAAAACCTTCAAGCCATTTCTGTGTACTGGATAGTTTGAGCTGTTGTCCGAATGTGGACTCCCTTAGTTGGATTCTCAAAGGTGACAGTGTTAAAGATCAACAAAAGGAGTTGCTAGAGGAAGGTAACCATGTGAATAATGGCCAGGATGTGGGAAACACTGAAGCAAAGCCGAAAAAGCGAAAATTGTTATGAGCCTAAACGATTTGGAAAATTCAGAGAAATAGAAAACTCTGGGGGAGACAGTGCTATATTATATGGGGACATGGTGGGTTGACTATTAACTTGCTTTTGAACATGTTGAGTTTGTGGTGATGGATTTGGAAGAGAAAATATCTGGGGAAGCAATACAAGGAAAACTGCTGGTTTCCAGATCAGATAAAAACTGAATTCTTCAAGGTAAGCAATGTGGTCAGTCTCTAAAATAAGGCTCAAGGGTGGGAAAATGGTTAATCTCTCAGCCTTGACACCTGTTCCTGTGATTCATCTTCTCCTTGGAGACTTACCTTAAGTGAATATTGCCACAACTACACTTGGGAGTGGGGCACATCCTTGCTTTAGCATCTGAGCCTGAATGCATATCCCTTCTCTTAATCTTCCAATTCAGAGTTGAGATCAGGTTGGTGTATTCCCTGAAGGCTTAAGGCTCCAAGTAACAAAATGGAAATTAACGCAAAGCATATAACATATAATTAGGTCAATGACTTTCAACCTCTTTAGGTAGCTTTGAGAATATGATGAATCTCCCCATAAATACACACAATTTTGCACTGCCACGGAGAAACTCCTCCAACATACTTAGACTCCTCCAGTCTCAAACCCAGGAGAGAAAAAGGGACTTGAGAGATGCAGGAAGGAACTCCTTCTCTGGCTGGTTAAGGCCCATTTTCATCTGCAGATGATTGGTCTAGGGAATACACATTCCCTTCAGTGATATTTAACCTGCCTCCCTCCTCTGACATAGGGGTCGAGTGATAGTATATGGCTCCCAAAGGTCAACCATATAAAAATCAACACAATAAACTTAATGCGGGTACAAGAGATACACATGTGCGGTACAAGGGTGTACTTTCATCATAGAAATAACTTTAATAAAACAGGGCTTAGTAACCCCACAAGCCCAAATGCCATATCAACTCAGGACACATTCAAACTAAACACCAATCCACAAATCTACTTACTGAACCCTGACTAGTACTACATTTCTGTACTGATATGTTTATTGAGGGAACAAGAAAGGATATACTGACAAATTCATACACAGCAAAGATTTCTTAAAATCCCTCCCTACCCACATCTCTCTTTCCAAAGCTCCACACACCCTGGCATTTGCTTAAATCTGTTCCAACCATTAGTCCCTGCCCCTTTGTCTTTCTTTTTCATTTCTCAGTGTCCTCTCTTTTCTTCACTTATGCTCCCTCCTCCAGGCTGACTCTTTTTCTTTCTTTCCTTAGTGGGTCTCTCTATGCTGTTTCCTGTGAAGAAATATCTATTTATTTCCCTCGGAAGACAAGCAGCTCGAAGAGCTGCACACGAGAGTATCTGGAGGAGCAGACAGAGAATGCATTAGTCGAGCTGAGACCTATGAAAAAAGGAATTATATTTGTTTTTACACTCAGTCATATTCTGAATACCTTGCACAGTGCTTGACACTTAATTTCCCAGTATATGTACTGAGTAAATAGAGAACTCCTGATTGGATTTCATTTACAGTTTAGCATTAGAAATCTTGCTTGCAGAAGATCATTGAATGTCAAAATTCTAAAGGACCACATACAGTACACACAATGAAGCCCTCTCTGATAGTACTAATAATACATTACTAAAGAAAGGTCATCAGAAGAAGAATATTTAGGGAAAGAGAATACACAGTGTTCCAGAAGTGGGACTTGAAGAGAGAGAAGAAGAAAAGAAAATGAGGAATTAGCAATTGAAAGATATTGAGAGAGAGAGAGAGAGAGAGAGAGAGAGAGCGCATGAGAATGCATCATCATGAATCCATGAGTTATGGAAGAAAAATTCAAGGTCAACAACATGTAGTGAGGAGGACCCAAATAACATAATCCCTCACATCAGTGTGCGATTTAATCAACAGGAAGAATTTCCTTTTGACCTTAATCAAAGTTTCTTGATCTGGTGTGCTTTGCAAAGAGGTTGGGAGCATCACTAAATTAGTATCTGAAACTCTAGCTGATGAAGGAAAAACAATGAAAAATAACCTGGTTTTGTTCACAGCCCTGAGGATTAAATAGAATACTCCATTTTATTTCGTGTGCATATGTGATTCTAGGCTATTTTGGGGTATAATTCATATCCAGGCTAGCCTGGAAGAGTTGTTTTACAAGAAAGGAATAAAAAAAACTCTAGAAAGTCAAAAACTATTCCAATTGTTAATCTCTAATTTAATAAATAGTATTGTGAATTATCCTGATAAAGTTTAAGTATTCAAGCTGCTGGGGACAAATCTCATTACTAGTAATAATTAACCTATATTATGAACTAATCATCTTTGAAATTTCAATTAGATTTTTGATTTTAAAAGAAGAATATTTCAACCAGAAAACCTTTGTTTCAATACCCCCTATCTTTAAATGATTAACTACTTTCCTTTTCTTAAAAAAAAAAAAAACTTTAAAAGAATGCTTAAGTAAACAAAGACATTAGATATTCGCACCTCATTTTATGCAATCACATGGCAGACATTTCAACTACTATAATACAGAAATACAGGGAGACATCTGAGCATAAGGCAAGAAGAAATGAAGAGTTGAACTGTGTGTTTGTATGTGAGACAGAGTGATCATCTGTTAATGGGAAGCAGTAAAGAATTCAAGAAGTTCTGCTCTATCAGCCTGTGCAAGGAGTGGAGAATAAACCTATTATTTCCCCTCTTCTTTTATTTTGAACTACCCTCAGCTACAACTTTAAAAGTAGTGTTACCCATTCGTTATTAACAATTATATTAATTTCTGTCAGAGACCCCTAAACAGGGTGTTCTTAAATGAATGCTCACAGTAGTGACTCTCAAGTCACCCAATATCTAAGAATCAAAATCTTTATTTTGGTCTTCTCTTGATTAGAATACATGAAAAGAATTACTAGTGGTTGAAGAAACCCTAAAGTGTAACTCTCAGAAATCTCTCATTCACATCAGCCAAGCTTAAGAGTGTGTTCACTTAACCTTGATCGTTACACAACACTCAGACCCCTAGCAACCCAAGGCACGTCTGGTTTTCCTCTACCTAGAATGAGTATCTAGTTGGTACCCAAGGGGGTCCACTCATGAGACTTCAAGGGGAGTCAGCTTTGTTCCATCTTATCACCAAAAAATTTACATCTAGTTTCAGCATCTTGCAAGTTCTTAAGGGAGACTGCATGAGGGTGTGTAGATAGATGAATAAAAGCTACAACTACTCAATAGCAGAAAAACAACTCAAACAGCACATGGATTATCAATAATAGGTCACTGGAATTATCTCCCTATAAAACCTATGTACCAAGTAGATACAATATTTAGGGAGCTTAACAGTCTTGGAAAACTTTCTTAAAAACACTGTTTATTTTTTGGAATAGTTTACAAAACTGGTGTATGAATTTCTTATCAAGCAAGTTGAAAAGCATCTAAGTGAAAAAAAGCATCTAAATGAAAAAAAAATCTTTCCAATGTGCCTTAGATATATGTTATGGATATCATGGATTAGTGCTCACGTTGCATTTGCTGATCTTTGCAGCATACCTTTCTGAAACACAGAGATGAGAAAAAGCTAAAAAGTGCATTTCCCGGAATTCTTTGCAGCTATATGTTTAGATGTTATTTATAGTGTCCAATTGGAACTTTTCAGTTATATTTGGAAAGGAAAGGAGCTCAAGGCATTCAGTTACTTGACAGCAGTGATGGAAACTTCCTGAATGTAGCAGCTTCTGGAGCCATAGAAGAGGCACTGCTTCCTTTGACATGATGATTTAACGCTAAGTCTTTAGGGGTTCCTCCTGTCAACCTGGTCTAAAGTCGACCTAGTAATCCACCCATGGGTTTTATAAATTTCTATTTTCCTATGATAAAGTACTTCCTGCTTCAAAAAGCTAGAATAGATTCTATTCTTTGCAATGGAATTTGGATCACCTTAATAATGTTTTTTAAAATTCCTACATTCAGATTAAAATTATTAATCCATTCTTTTTAACACTTCCTCTTCTGTTCCTAACATCTTACACATTGGTGTAGGAGTGACCCTTTCTATTCAGCTACTGGTGGCCTGATTGGGGAATCAACTTGGAATAGTCTCTTGGGACTAGGTAAAGTAATGTCCTGCCTAAATTGGTAATCTGGTCATTTAATCAATGTACAAAGTTTTCAGGTTTGTAGACTTCAGATTCTCCTCCAAATTTAAGTTTTACTCATTTTTTTGAAGAACCTTATATAAGGTCAGAGCACACGGAAATTTTAAAAGATGTTGTAGAAGAATATAAAATGAGCTGGAAAAATGTTCTTCACAGATCATTCCTTAAAAAAAGTAGGCTATCAAATATACATGTAGAAGGATTCCATCTCTGCAAAAGAAATGCTTATATATTTATCAAAAGAGACTGAAAAATACACCAAAATATTAATAACAGTAGATATAGTTAGGTGGTGGGATTATAGGTGGTTTTAATGGGCCCATTTTGCACTCATAATAATGCTTCATCCTTCTCAAACAAAAATACTGAAGACAAAGGTGTTCCAATGTTTTAAGTTGTCTTTAGTGTAGTACTCACAGATGTGTTTAATCTATTTTATATTCAATATAGAATGATTGAATGGAAGCACCCCCAGTTATTGTCACCAGGGCAATGTTTAATGATGTCACCTGGAGGAGACAAAGCGCTAAAGAAACAGGGGATCCATTTTCAGTTCAGACTTAAGCAGGAAGAGTCATTCCCCCAAAGAGGCTTGAAAAATACCCTTTGAGGGGCGCCTGGGTGGCGCAGTCGGTTAAGCGTCCGACTTCAGCCAGGTCACGATCTCGCGGTCCGTGAGTTCGAGCCCCGCGTCAGGCTCTGGGCTGATGGCTCAGAGCCTGGAACCTGTTTCCGATTCTGTGTCTCCCTCTCTCTCTGCCCCTCCCCCGTTCATGCTCTGTCTCTCTCTGTCCCAAAAATAAATAAACATTGAAAAAAAATTAAAAAAAAAAAAGAAAAATACCCTTTGAGTATCATCATCTGAATACAGAATGCAATTATCACTGAGAACACAAAGAAAGGCCTTGGACTCCACAGATGAGAGGATGGGCCAGAAGCCTCATATAGCTTTTCTGTATGAATAAACTTGTGCATCCCAATACTAAAGACATATTTTGAAAAAGTCAATCACTGGGGTGCCAGGGTGGCTCAGTCAGTTAAGCAAATGACTTTAACTCAGGTTATGATCTCATGGTTTGTGAGTTCGAGCCCTGCATTGAGCTCTGTGCTGACAGCTCAGAGCCTGGAGCCTGCTTCAGATTCTCTCTCTCTCTCTCTCTCTCTCTCTCTCTCTCTGTCCCTCTCTCTCTCTCTGCCCCTCTCTCTCTGCCCCTCCCCTGATCATGTTCCATCTCTCTCCCTACCCGTAATGAATAAACATTATTTTTTTAAGTTAATTCATTAAATGTTTAAACTTCATATGGAACCCTGAGGGAAGACACAAGCCTCATAGTACATGAATGGACTGCCTGAGAATCTGTACTTGAATATTCTCAAAAAACACACAGATGAAGATACAGATAAAGCAAGAGAAAATTCTCATGTTTCATCTGGTAGTCATTTTTTATTTGTTTCTGAGAGAGAAAACTAGACAGTGTCAGAGTCCAAGGCTTTTTTGTTCTCTGATATTGTATATACAATTTTAGAGTAAATACCGTTTCAAATTCTTTTAACAGTCATTTTCAACATATTGTTTTGAGATTTTCATGGGGTTTAGATATGAGTATCTGTCTTAGCATTTTCAACATAAAAATAACTAGAATGATTAGTCATTTTCTATCAGTGTCAAAATTTTGCCTTTCAAACTAAGCAAAATGAGGCAAAGTGTAACCACTCCAAATGCTGTTATATGGAGGGTTATTTTTGTCTAGGTATGTTATGTATTACAAGTGCATTAATTCAAGCACATTACGTTTCTTGGTAAACTGTTGTCCATAAAGTTTATTTTGAGGCAACTGGTCAAGAGAAGACAGAGGGATATTAACAATGAGAGTTAACACACAAAGGGACTGAAATATAAGCCAAAAATGATAAATTTCAGTCTTTCTAACTACGCTAGTCAGCAGAAATTAGAGGTTGCCATAAAAATTAAAAATAATCCTTTAATCCAATAATATATAGAGAAATGGTATGACAAGAAGTAGAAGTAGAACATTTCCTCGCATTTACTGTTAGCCTCTCTTTAGTAGAAACCTGATGAATTTCAGTAGGAATTGTGGACGTTTTCAAAACTTTGAAGGACTATGGCTTTGTGTGGATATGTGGGGTTTCTTTTAGGGGGGGATTTTTTCCAGAAGGAAGACTTTAGAACTTGGAACTTCCTGAGAATTTGGGGGCATCTCTTCCTAGGATTGCTTTTTCTTAGAAATCCCTTTCAATTCTAGTAAGTTGGAGGGAAAAAGAAGATTCAAAAAAAGAACCTAAGAGTTGGTTGCCCATAAAAGGAATTTATTCCTTTTCTATTTAGGTTATACAGCAAAGGTTATGAGGGTTAAAAAAGGCAGGGGTGCAAGGTAGTCTCTTACCTAGCATTAATATAGAGCAAATAATCGAAGCTTCCTCCAAATGATATGGCCAAAAACTGCAACGGGGTTAAATAGGCATAGAAGGCTGACAAGTCCCAACAACAAATCTAGCTTCCATGTATAGTCCCATATAAAGTGTCACCAAGCATCATTTCATTCTAAGTGGCTTTCTCCTTTGGGTCTCTTACCATGTTTTCAGAATATGGACAACAGTCCCCACTGTGATCCTATGCTTAATAAGCCCTGTGTAATTTCTACTATTCATGTTTCAACTGGGTTTGGAATAAGCCAGTGACAGAAGCATTGAGCATGGTGTCAATCTGCAAAACTAGGTTTGAGAATATAAACAACTCATATTTTTTAGGGAAATATTTTATCACCTTACAACTGACATTAATGAGATCATAAATAATTCAAGAAACAACTCTAGGAGACAGAGACATCTACCTTCAGAAAGCCTGAAACAATAATGACAAAATACCAGATAACTTATATAATAGCAATAACATTAATAAATTAATAAAAGTAACAGTGAAAATAATAACAATAATAATTAGTCATCCCCTTCAGGATCTATCCTACTGCTCACTATGGTAGTATTTTGGTTTTCTTTCTAAAACATCTCCGTACATCTAATCCATTTCATTCAATACAAAAGCATTTGCTGTTTTCAAATGAACCATTCATACTGTTCCTTCAAAAGTCCATACAATTTTCCTTGTTATCTGCTTGATATTTAATTTAGTCCTAAGCTTTTTTTTTCCTACAGAAACTCTGAAAAATGAAAAGATATTCCTTTCATACTGGTGTTCTTATAAGCATGTCATCTGATTTTAGTCCCCACAGGAGCTTTCCAGACTAGGCATCTCACGGAACACGAATGGAGCAAAACACCTTACGAGTTGTAAACTTCTGACTCTTCATTACCTTTCCCTATCTCATACATTTTATGCTTAATAGTTATCTTCACATTTTCTTTCCTCTGTGCAGTATGTTCTGGAGCTTTCATATTTGTCTATCAGTTGCTTTCCAAAACATTCTTGCATCTTAACTCCCTGTGGCCCCCCACATCACTACCTGCAAGGTGACACTTTTCCAAGTTTCTACTTGCCTGCCTCTTTCCTCATGTCCCCTCACCTCTCAGTCCCCTAGACCCTCCTCACTTTCTCCTTCCAGTTCATTCATGTCATAGCGCTCAATCTCTCCCTTCTCTTCACCACCACCTCCTTCCTTGTGCTCAGTGTAACCAATTCCCAGTCAACTAGGACCTTCTAGATGGACCTTTCTGAAGATGACTGTGGTTTCAGTCCTGAGTTGTCTGGGGACTGCACAGCTGGGTGGGACTGGTTTCTGCCTTGATGGTGGCAGCCAAATCAAGTTTCTGTAAATAAGAGGTGATGATAAAGGAGACTGATTTTGGTGGGAACAAGGACTGCCAAGAAAGCGGGAACGCAATATGGAAACTACTTGTTAAGCAGAAGGCCAACTTCAAATGATTGACAGAAACGCAGAGTGAGAAAAATAATACCCCTTTAATATGCTATGGAGGAGTCATCCAGACAGACAATGTAATAAAATATAGACAAGAAGAGAGGCATCAGAAGGGAAGGACCAGGCTAGACAGAGGGTGAGCGTGAGGGAGCCCGCCATGCGGTTACCTGAGGACTTGGATCAAGGACAGAGGCAGACAAAGTGCTTGTGTCTGTGTCTGGGGACACTAACAAATAAGATTCAGGCAGTGGGAAATGAGTGAAGGGGGAGACTGGCATGAGGAACTGCAGCAGCTTATCGAAGTAGCGATCACTTGCCAATGACTGTGGGAACGTGTATCATCTCATTTGTCCTCAAACATCCCCCTCCAAAGCACACGCCATCACTAGCTGCATCTTACAGAGAGGAACTCTAAGGTTCAAAGAAATTAAAGCACTCTGGTGACCACCCTGTAATTGGTGGAAAAGGGACTTGAACCCAGGCTGTCTGACTCTAGAACCCATACTTTGAGCCACTACTGTGCTCCGCGTAATGGTGGTGATTGTGCTAAGTCCATGTGAGTGAGAATAAGAGTAGTTGAGGGAAAAGCAGTGCAATATGAACAGCAGAAACAATAGCGGGAGTGGTTAGTACAGTTTTCTCCGGCTTTCTGATCATTGTGGAGCATTTGCTTGAGCAGAAGGCCCATCTCAAAGGACTGACAGAAAAGCAAGGTGAGAAAACCACTCCTTTATAAGTTACAGAGAAGCCATTCCCCGACTGATAATGTAATACATTTTTTGACTGTCCCTTCCCCCACCACATACCTCAGTGATCCAAAAAAACGGATTGATTTTATTACTTTCTTAAATGAGATATTACATTTTTGTAACCCTTAATTTCTTCATTAAGGTGATTTTAAAACCGTCCATGTATGATTTTCAATCACACTTTCTAATCACAAAAAGAAAGAAACATTGGAAATTGTTCAGATAGAAAAAATATCAGAGCAGACTACCCAGCATGGCCTTTCAGCTCCGTGCTTGGCATTATCTTTATGGATTATATTACAACTGTGAATACATCACTGCATTTCTAAAACTATCTTTTAAGTGTGAACTCTTTCCCTTATTTCCCCCTTCATTTACAAAGAAAATAATATGGTGTGTTAGCATAGGATGGATAGAAAAGACTTGTCCTTATACCAAATTGGCAAGCAGAACAAGAAACTAGAGGATAAATGATAACATCTTTTTTTTTTCCAAGTGCCATACGTCTGATGCGTTTTTTTCTTAATCTCTCAAATTTGCTCTGTTGCTTCGTTGGCAAATTCTTGTTAACAAAACTACCCAAGTGGGGAATAGGATTAACAGGAAGGAGAATTGATGGGTCTTCTTTAATTATTGTCAGGAAAAAATAAGTACCCACACAGTTCTGGAGTGATTCCTTTCTAAATAATTCTAAACATAATCAGTTAACTCCTTCTGCTTGAATGCCATTTAGTCATTCAATAAATATTAATTTTGTGATTCATAGCACAAGACAGTATAAGAATATGAAGATGAGTATGATGTAGCTTTCATGCCAGGGAAGGTAGGGGCCTGACAGGAAAGAGCAGAGAAGGCAACGCATATATAGAGAATATGAGTGAAATGTCAATGGGAATGAATGAAACACAATTACAAGAAAGTGCTATGAATTCAGAACATGGTATGACATGGCACAGTATTTTACTGTCGAGAAAAAGTAAGGCTTTATGGTGGATCTCATTTTTTGAGCAGGACTTTGAAAAGTGTGCTGAATTTGGATATGAGGTTCTATCTAGGTGTACAGAATAGCGTGAGCAAAGGCACTGGGTCAAGAAAGCCTTTGGTACTTTGGAGGAACAACGGGCTATTTAGTTTGGCCTGAGAATCCAGTGTGAAAAGAAGAATAAAGGCAGATATGAGGTGAGGTCTGATGGGATGTGACCCTAACATTTCTTGGACCTGGAAGTGAAGAAAGATAATCCACTTTCTAACTTAGGTAACCCAAAGCTAAGGCAGTTCACATTATAGTGCAAGTGACAACCTCTGAATATTTGGTTTCCCCTACTGCGGTGCCAGAAGGACTTCATCAATTTAAACATCTCTTCCTAGAATTTTATTTTTCAGGAACATTTTCTAATGACAGTAATAGTGGTTATAGAAGGTATCTTGGGCTGTGGTTTGTAGTTATTTTCACCCATATCATTTAATTAATTTCACCATCTGCCTCAGTATCTTCCATTATTATCAGCAGGATGAAATAGTCTGTGGTTCTAAAATCCACAGGAACACTCAGCTACCAAGTGGAAGGATTGCTGACCTTATGGAAGTCAGTTCAGAATATCCAGATATCTACCTCTGGTCACTGAAAGGACAGAAGAAACCTAGCACAGAATCAAATTGGTGGATGGCTCAAGTTTGGTATTTAGAATCACAGGTTATCTGATCTAGAAGATACCTTAAAGATAGTCCAGTCCAATGATACACAGCCTTCATTGACTCTTGCCTATTCAAGGATTTGTTAGGGTAGTAAAGAGGATCACATATTTACTTCTAATATTTCAAAGACTAGTAGAAATTAAGTACTTACCTTCATGTGGTCCTACAGAACCCCCCAAATAGCAATCACCTTATCTCAGTCGTGTATGCTCCTTCCCACTGTTTTTCATGGTTTTTAACATATATTTAATTTAAAAAATCATTGATGAACAAAAATAGGAAAGTAAGTTACTTACTGAAATTTGCTAAACCAAATATTCCCAAATAAAGTCTATGGGAATAAATAAAATAAGTTATTGTGTGGAATATGCCAGAGCTCCATCTAATCAAACTGCCAAATTATATAAATGGAGAAATTTAGACTAAAATAAATAGAGACACCTGCCAAAGATCATATAGCCAAGGTGGCATCAGAACCCAGATCTTATAAATGCCAAATCAATGTTCTTTCTGCAGTTCACCATACTAAGTGGCCTTCTCAAAAAGATCCCAGAACACAGGCAAGTTGAGGTCCAGAGACCATAGGTAATAAAAGCTAAGATGATCTCAGCTAATTCTTTTTGATTTGTAGAGAATCCCACTCATCAAAACTGCATGATAATGAAAGACATGAAATAATATACTTGATTTATTGGTGCCTTGAAACAAAGACTTCAAAGTGCCTGACGGGTCTTAAGAGTTTGGTTTATGTACTTGTAATATCTTTGCTAATGTGCTATTTACTTTCCAACATAGCACTGATACTCACATGGGAAGTGATTTTACTCATTTGGCAAATATGAAAGCTGAGGCCCAAGAAAGCTATGTCAGTAGTGAGACTGTGACTGGGCCATAGGACTCCTTAATTTCATTCCCAATCTATATTTTTGTTTCTTGGAAATCAGTTTCATCAGTTTGTGAGCTGTTCTTGGGAATAACAGGGGACAGCTGAATGAAGAGAGAGGGGAGACATAAGAGAATTACAAGGCTATGTAAGGATTTTCAACATGCTGTACTCTGCTTTGATATCTTTCTTCCAACAACTTGAATAATTGAGAACTGCCTGTGGAACACTCACCAATTCCCAGAGGAGCTGTGATTAATTCATTATCAGCCAAAGGTGTTGGGAACCATAATATGCCATATCAATTCTGATGAATATTAAGAGAGAAGGGTAATGTATATCCCAGTTACTGCAGCCTTCATTGGAACTGACAGAAGAGGTCTGTGCCCTTTACTCTTATTGTTATTCTGATCTGAATGTCATTAAGGAGAGTCTAGTTCACATCAATAGGTGGCTATGAATTCTAACTCCTGTCGATTCCAATAAGGGCTTTAGATAGGGACCACATAGTACTTACCTCTACTAATGAAAATATGGATTTTCCCCTTCTTATTTTTGAGGCACCTTGATGCCTTTCCTTAATCTTTCTGAATCATCTTATATATGCACCTGTGCAATGGCTAGATATGCCTGCTAGGGGAGGCTGAGGAATAGTTTGGACCTGGACTTTCATAGTGGCTATAGGAATTGTACTGGTGGCCATTCATAACTATTGTTACTTTCAGATACAGTTACACTGATATGCATTTATAACTGTCTGAAAATTGACCAGGCAGCTCTGGAACTGGATGGTCAAAGAATATGCTTAGATGTCAGAAGGTAAGAATATTATTTTGATGGTATCTTCAAAATTAAAATAACCAACACCTGAAATGAATTCAACACTGGAATTTAAAATTAAAAATTTTAAATAACCAAGAAAGCTTTATAAAAGAAAAGATATTTAATAATTCCAATATACATTTAAGATAACATAACTAAGAATAGAAATAAGAAGATGCCACTAAATTATATCTATCTATCTATCTATCTATCTATCTATCTATCTATCTTAAAAGAAGCACAAGGCAGATTTTCTGGAGGAGGAAGGACTATTAACTTTTAAAATATGTTGACGGGGCACCTGGGTGGCTCAGTTGGTTAAGTGTCCGACATCAGCTCAGGTCATGATCTCGGGGTTTATGAGTTCAAGCCCCACACATCGGGCTCTGCGCTGAAAGCTCGGAGCATGGAGCCTGCTTCAAATTCTGTGTCTCCCTCTCTCTCTCTACCCCTCCTCTGCTTGTACTCTGTCTCTATGAAAAAATGAATAAATGTAAAAAAAATAAAAATAAAATATGTTGAAAGGTAGAATCTATAGTTTGATGTCATAAACTTTCCCAATTAAAAGCTCATAAGGAAGATAATCCCAACTTCAACTTACTTCTTTAAAAACCCAGTCTTGGGGCACCTGGGTGGCTCAGTCGGTTAAGCATCTGACTTTGGCTCAGGTCACGATCTCACGGTCTGTGAGTTTGAGCCCCACGTCGGGCTCTGTGCTGACAGCTCAGAGCCTGGAGCCTGCTTCGGATTCTGTGTCTCCCCCTCTCTCTGCCCCTCCCCTGCTCATGCTCTGTCTCTCTCTGTCTCAAAAATTAAAAAAAAAAAAAAATTTAAACTTTAAAAAAAACCCAGTCTTTAAAATGGTAATTAGCGAGTTCTATGTATTTGGGTTGCTCAACACATTTCCAAATGCACAACATGCATTATGGAGGCATTTGTATGGAGGTATTTGTTCTTCACAATGTCTAAATGAACAAAAATGAATCAGTTATGGTGAATGTCCAGGAATTAGGAATTTTTAAATGTGGATAACTATGTGTGAATTGTCCATGCTGCACTTATTAGATATATTAGTTAAAATAACATATTTTGGAAAAGTAAACATCTTTAAGAAGCAATGGCTATACAGTGAGAACAAGGTTTTCTAAAACAAACTCCCAGATATAACCTGCGAATTTTGCCACTGAGCACATCTCAGAGACAAGGAAATACTAACTCTCCTTTTTCATTTAAAAACTCACCAAACTACCCCTTACAAGGTAAGGGCTAGCTATCAGAGTCGAGGTATTATTTATTTACTCCAATACTATTATCCTACCTACCCCCTTGTCTGCTTGCATTCTATGCAAAAGTTAAGCTTTCTTGGGCTAATGTAATTTTTATTAATATGATTTCTCTTCTTCTTGGCAGAAGCATCAAGAGACCCAAAGCAGTGTCATTAGTATACTTACTTGCACTGGCAACATAGTTTCAATTTTAATAATTAATATCTACTCAACTAGATTGTAAAACCCAACCCAAGCCAAGGATGTAATATGGTTTCTTTATTAATGTCCTAAAAAACAAGTTTAAGTAAAATAAGTAGTGCTTTCCTGGTCAAAAGTCAAGAAAATATTGAACTGAGAATGGCTTGCTTGAAACTAGTAATAAAGTATAACATGATAAATAACATGGGTTGATATCCGTAGTAGTGCTCCATCAACATAAGTGATTAAGGGTTTGGGCCTGGGAGTCAGAAGACCTGTGTTCAATCATACTTCCACTGTTTATAAGCTAAGCCATGTGACCTTGGACAGATTACATCACTTCACCAAACCTCTATTTCCACACCTACAAAGTAGGAGTCATGATAGGATTTAGCTCATAGAATTGTTAAGAAATTAAATGTGATGACATATATAAAGTACTTAGCATAGTGCTTAATATTAAATGCTCCTTAAATATTACATTATCAGCTATTTTTACTGATTTACAGAGGGTCACATATTCTAAACAAGTGTAGCAGCAAAGAAATGCTCAAAATAGTTAATGATAAAAGGTTCTGAAAACGTTAAAGTCATTTGGGTAAGAGTTGCAAGGTTTGATGTTGATACATGCAAAACCAGCTCAGACTTACAAAACACATATAGACAAGCACAAAATGATTAACTATAAAATCCACAAATAAGAACATCAGACAATATAGACTGTGTTCAGTTATTCTTACAGCCTTTAGGTAATTTCCTTTGAAAATACTCTACTGCAAGTGCCAGATAGTAACAGAACTTCTCTTGCACGCATAAACAGCAAGGCCAAACTATTTAAAAGACACGAGGCATCATTTAGTCTGCAAAAACCTTGTTTTGCATCAGATGATCGGAAGATGGCCTCCAAATTGAAGAGGTGATACTAAATATCTGGAGCACATTCCATAAAAATGTAAGAACTCAGGCCCAGAAAGTCACTGAATGCACCTATAAATATTTTGCCTTTGGCTGTAACTCCCACTACTTGGAAACACATTAAAACTTTTAATCTGTGGTCATCTGAGGTGCCCACATACCATTACACTTTGGGGAGTTTAACTTCACTAGAAAAGAAGAGTATTAATAAGAGGAATGTTGTGTGATGCCTACCAATTCCTAAAAACACATCTCCATAACTAGGAGATGGATAAAAAAGTAAGTAGCCTTTTGGATTACAGTTCCAATATATATGGTGGTAGTTTGAGTCAAAGGGTAGTAATTTCATGTAGAGAGGCAACTGGTAGAAAGCATCAGCAATCATTTACAAAAATAAATCCTTTCCCTCCCTAAAATGGTACAGCATGATCTTTCTGACTTGATGTTTTATGACAGACCTCAGGGATTATGTCATTTACTTTTGGGGGGGGGGTGTTGGGAGTTTCTAAAAAGTATATTTTAGTTCCTTTGCAGACATAACTCATGCTCTTGAACAAAATCAAACATCTCCCATCCTGCTATAAAGTAAATACTGACGTAAGACAAAAGGGCAGTATCTGGAGACTCTAAATGCCTCATACTTTGATTAAAAATGCTTTTGTCAATTACAGATTGATTTTGTAGCTCATTACAGTGATGGATGTCAGGACTGGCGGAGGTGGTATTTTACCACTTGGCCTGAGGGTGTACTCTGTTAGGAGAAGATGGTAAAATTACAATTATTTTCCAGCACTCATCTGCGTGTCTACACTGACCCAGTGGGTACTGCTGGAATAATCTGAAAGAACAGCACCATGTTGAACAGCCAAAAGAACAGGACATCAGCCTGTCTAGAAGGAAAACATATTGAACAAATATTTCCCCACAACCTGCTGAGATTCTTGCCACACAATAAGTAATACTGAACCACATCAACTGGGTTTTGAAGTAAGCTAGGGTATTTAGAAGAGGCTGCAGCAAGGAATATGCAAAATGTCTCTGTGTGTACAACTATGAATATTAAGACTATACATATTTTATATAATATATGTAGGCAGGTTCATCCATACATATAAATACAAATGCGCTTTTTCTCTACTTAAATATCGGAGGTTGTTAGGAGCTGTGGGGAAATCAGAGGATATAGAGACGAACTGCAGGGGAAGAAATCAATATTCAGTAGTGACTGAAAAATGAAAAAAGGAAATTCATCTCACTTTGTAATACATTCACATCATGCTCTAAAGTGACCCATATTTCTGGAGTCACTTTGTGGCTTCTTATTCTGATATCCCTGGTTTGTTCACAGGGCATTCTCCTCTGGTAACCTATGTACAATTATACCTCTATAATAGCTACATGGCTGAAGCAGCAACATCCATCAGATATCAAACATGCAAATCTTATATGTTGTATACCTATCACCTGCTACAACAGTACAGTGACTTAGCCTTCGCTTAGAATTTTAAAACAATCAATGCTCAATATAAGGAAAGAAGATATTGTATGAGCTTGATATCACTGAGACTTGGGACCAGGGAAAGAAAAAAAAATCATTTCAAATTGAAGATGAGGAGGCTTGGTTACACTATGACTATACCAGTATTGGCCATACATCTGCACAATTGCTTTTTATAATAGTCCACCATGAACACAAACCTATTTGTGGCCTACTGTCATGGTCATATATCTCTTTTCTCCTAGTTGTTTAGAATCTCAACACTGTGAAATGGAACCATAGTGACAAAAAATAATACTTCATATAATGAAACGTCAAGAAATGTAAGTTAAAGTAAGGTAACCAGACATAGGTTTGAGGCATAAAACCTGATCTATGCTGATAATCCAAGCATAAATGGAGAGTAGAACATCATTAGAACATCTGGATCATTTTAGAAACTGGTTACATTTGCCATCAAGAACCAGGTTGAAATCTCATTTTTCTTACTTATTTTATTATAGTAGTGGTAAAGAAATAGAAGGAGCAGGTACTCACAAAACCTGAGAAAGGTATAAGCTAGGTACCAAGGCTCTTTAAAAAAAATCAGGGACACCTGGGTGGCTCAGCTGGTTAAGCGTCCAACTTCGGCTCAAGTCAGTGTCACGGATTGTGGGTTCGAGCCTGCGTAGGGCTCTGTGCTGACAGGTCAGAGCCTGTAGCCTGCTTCAGATTCTGTGTCTCCCTCTCTCTCTCTGCCTCTCCTCCACTCATGCTCTGTCTCTGTCTCTCTGTCTCTCTCTCTTAAAAATAAATAAATATTTTTTTTAAAAATCAGATAATATATAATCTAAAACAGAATTTGGGACAACCAGAATGTAAAAAAACAAAACAAACAAAAAACATATTTAGATACTTAAAATTAAGTAGAATTCTAATCATTACAATAATGAGATTTTATATGGGTTATTTTTGCCCCAAGGGGCCAAAATTAGAGTAGAAATGATGTTATACATGTAGTCTTTGTCATAAACAATCCCAAATAAGTCCTGCTGATAGGATAAAATTTCAGAGGAAAAGCAAAATCAAACAAACAAACAAAAAGAAAACATTGTCAGGAGAAGAAAATGCTTAGGGAAGCAAAGATGGCAGTTCATCTTAATGGTCCCAGGCCTCTGGCTCCAAGTGTTGCATAGTGTCTATCCCATACTCAAAGATGATTTTAGGTATTATTTGCAGGCAAGAAGGAAATATCATTTAGAAAAAAAATGAGTATCTGTTCCAGTGTTATATATATGGAAGAGAAAAGCTCCCAGGTACTCAACTCCTAGGATGCTAAAGCCAACAGTCTATCTACAGAGAAGGAAAGAAACATGGGTGTAGACACTAGTGGTTCTGTATGGTGTTAGTTATTCCATATACTGTAGTACTGCCAGACCATGGGATGATCTCATCACCTCCTCTCTCTTTGACTAATATCCCCATTACAACTCCACCATACTTTTACACTCCTCTCTCCCAGGGTTCACCTTCTAAACAACCAAAAGCATGTACTCAAGTGCATCAGGAGTTCAAAGTGAAATACAAAACTTGTTTTGCTCACTCAGGCTTTAGACTTGATTACAGGTAAAGCTATGAGGACCCTGTATTCTGCCTTTGTAGCAAGACAACCATGAGAACATACCAAATGGATGTGAGTTGGCCTTTTCCCCCCCCATGGTTATACTATCAAAAGATAATCCAAGAGACCATCTTGAACTCATGTCCTAGTATCTAAGAAACTGTCTGCTGTTTGACTCTGTAATAGCATTTCTCATGCCACATTTGTTACTGGTCTCTCTCCACTTCATCCTCCATGAGCTCTGTGAAAAAACTATTTTTGGTTCTGTACTTACAACATGTAATATATTACCTGGGTCACAGGAAATGCTCAGTAAATGCTAAATTCTTGAATTAACATCTATTTGAATGTCAATCCCTAACTTTGTAACCACCTAAGCATCCACATGATCAACTAAAACAGGAATCTAACTCTTATTTAAAGCATGTGTATTTTTTTAATTTTGCATTTTCAAGACCTCTTAAGACATTTAATATAAAGGAAAGTTAGGGGTGCCTGGGTGGCTCAGTTGGTTAAGCGTCGGACTCTTGGTTTTGGCTGAGGTCATGATCTGGTGGTTTTGTGAGTTCGAGCCCCACATCAGGCTCTGTGCTGGCAGCAGGAAGTCTGCTTAGGATTCTTGCTCTCCCTCTCTGCCCCTTCCCTACTTGCACTGTCTCTCTCTCAAAATAAATAAATAAACATTTAGAAAATAAATGAAAATTAGAAATAGAAATTTAAAGAATATAGAAAGCATATTAATGATGCTGTTGATAATGATAACAAGAATACGAAAATAGCAGCCAAGATTCTATCAAGCGGTACATGCTAGCACAAGACACATCTCGAAGGAAGCCAAGTTTATAGTGGAATATGACAGTTACCAAACTCCTGCCATTCTTATATTACACACAGATCTAAGACAATTGCCCCCCAACCAGATTTATGCCTCACTAAACTAAGCCTGTCACAAAACCTCCTCAGCAACAGTCCCTCCAGTTGCAGTAATGGCTGTACAAGTAATGAAAACACTCAGATTAGAGTTGAATACACCTGTGTAATTACTGTATACCAGAAGCTCAAACAAACCATTCTGCTTCCCCTGTATGTGCCCTAATGCTTGATTCAGGAGACAAGTCGACAACCCTTACAAGTTAGCGACAATTCTCTCCCCAATAAAATACCTACATGTCAGAGCCACTGAGTAGGTGTTGGGTAATTTCAAACTTTAAGACAATCTGACCTCACCTGACAAAATAATCTGATTACATGAACTACCCAACCAAGTATATAATGAACTGGTGAGAAAGTATACAATTCCATGGAAAGGAGTTAGGGATCTCATTTAATGCTGTTTAAAAATGTAACAGAATGATCAGAAAATCAGCCAAACCCAAATGTACAAATTTACACTAACATACTAGGATTTGTAATTTGTTTCCACTTTGACATTTGAGTCTTATTCTAGCATAATATAAATTCAGAAGGAAAAGGGAAAGAATAACACCAGCTGAACATGATCAGATAGCTACAACTCAGTGTGAACTCCCTTTATGTTTATGTGGACAATAGAGTGTAGCACATAGAGTGGGGGCTGGCATCAGAATGCTGGCTTTCACCACCTACACATCATGAGATGTTATGAAAAATTACCATTTTCCACATCAGTGTTGTCATCTGTAAAATAGGAGAAAAAGTCACTTCTCACAGGCTTGTACCATACCTCAAGAAATGCTGACCTTTTTAGTCACGGGCTAAGAACAGAATGGTGGCTCTCCCAGGGCAGGCAATAAGGAGGTACAACAATCCTCCAAAGGTAAGGAATTGTAAAACAATAATAAAATCAACTAAAAGTCATTCTCCTCTTTATTATAAACATATGCTTGGCAATTCTAAACAAAGCCAAATAAAATACTCCTGTTCCCAGGGACAGAAGTTTCCAGTCTCTTTCTCTTAGTACAACACTGAAGCCTTATGGTAAGAATACGCAAAGAATAATGTTGCAAAGAATCAAAATGCATTACATAAAGGCAGTAAATATCCTAATTTATCATATTAATATATTTTGGGATAAAACCATAGATATTTGTAGAAAGATAAAATAGTATCAGCACTGATCTCATGTAGAGATGCATGATCCCTTCCATATATGTTATTCCCCAGCTAATCACTAAACTGCTCTACACCAATCTTTGACTTTAGTTTCTCTCCCTGACAACTCTAGTTGAAAACATTTACTTCTTGGTTTATAGAGATATAAAGGAGACAGCTATGGTAATGTTGTCTTGGTGTATCGTTTTCCATTGCTACAATGAAATGTCCTAGATATGTAGAGGACATTTTAAGTTACAAATAACAAAGGCAAAATACGATTACATTCACTCAATGGAAATTGTGACAGAAATAAGGGCACCTCCATTTATTTTGTATAATACTCTCCTCTCCCATCATTGCCTTGTTAATTATTCTCAAGATCACTTACTTTCTACTTGGTATTTTTTAAGTTGATGAGATCATTAAATTTATCAGCTATCCAAATACATTTGAAGTTTATTAAGACTCCATGCTGCCTTTGAACTGGAAATAGAGGAGGAAAAGAACTCACTTTTAAAGAAATTAAAGTAATAAAGCAAAATGGGTACCACTTTATTTTAAGTACCCATTAACTAGAGCATAAGAGATAGAGTCAAAATGGAAATCTCAGAGAAATAAGCATGTGAAACACACGCTGTTCTTACACCCAAACATGAGGACTTTAGTCTAGCCATCAGCCCATTCCAAATGTGTGTCGAAAACATTCCAAAGGGGAGTATTTTAAAGATATATATATATATATATATATATATATATATATATATATATGTATATATATATATATATTTTTTTATATTTTTATATAATTTATTATTAAACATGGAGTCTCATTGAAATCTCAGTTTGTGTGAAGGAGTCATTTAAGTGATTGAGAAAAGCTTTCATTGATTGACAATAAATCTTAATTCATTTTTATCATTAAGCAACACAAGACTTTGGGTTGAGGATGACACAAAATGCTTTACACAAAATGATCTGATTCATGACATTTTTATTCCTCGTAAATTGGGTCGACACAAATTTTCTTAAACTGTGGATATTATTCTTGGTGTCTTGAAGAACTGCTAGTTGCTTCCTAAATCTTCAAAATTTGCTTCATTTAAATATGTTGGCCAATTGCTGGAGTTAATGATGATGAATGAAATCAGGATTAAATTTTTAATAAACCAGATTGGCTCTAGACTAGGTTTAGCCCAGCTATGTACACGCTGGGATCTGAGTTGCATGAAAAAGCTCTTGCATTAAAAATATTTTCCCATTAAATACAAATCAAAACCACACTCAGGTATCACCTCACGCCAGTCAGAGTGGCCAAAATGAACAAATCAGGAAACTATAGATGCTGAAGAGGATGTGGAGAAATAGGAACCCTCTTGCATTGTTGGTGGGAATGCAAACTGGTGCAGCCACTCTGGAAAACAGTGTGGAGGTTCCTCAAAAAAAATAAAAATAGACCTACTGTATGACCCAGCAGTAGCACTGCTAGGAATTTACCCAAGGGATACAGGAGTACTGATGCATAGGGGCACTTGTACCCCAATGTTTATAGGAGCACTTTCAACAATAGCCAAATTACGGAAAGAGCCTAAATGTCCATCAATGTATGAATGGATAAAGAAATTGTGATTTTGGGGTGCCTGGGTGGCTCAGTCAGTTAAACGGCCGACTTCGGCTCAGGTCATGATCTCGCGGTCCGTGAGTTCGAGCCCCGTGTCCGGCTCTGTGCTAACAGCTCAGAGCCTGCAGCCTGTTTCAGATTCTGTGTCTCCCTCTCTCTGACCTTCCCCCATTCATGCTCTGTCTCAAAAATAAATAAACGTTAAAAAATTAAAAGAAAAAAGAAATTGTGGTTTATATACACAATGGAGTACTACGTGGCAATGAGAAAGAATGAAATATGGCCCTTTGTAGCAACGTGGATGGAACTGGAGAGTGTTATGCTAAGTGAAATAAGCCATACAGAGAAAGACAGATAACCATATGTGTTCACTCTTATGTGGATCCTGAGAAACTTAACAGGAACCCATGGGGGAGGGGAAGGAAAAAAAAAAAAAAAAAAGAGGTTACAGTGGGAGAGAGCCAAAGCATAAGAGACTCTTAAAAAGTGAAAACAAACTGAGGGCTGATGGGGGGTGGGAGGGTGGGTGATGAGTATTGAGGAGGGCACCTGTTGGGATGAGCACTGGATGTTGTATGGAAACCAATCTGACAATAAATTTCATATATTAAAAAAAAACCACTTATGATTATTTAAAAAAAATAAAAAAAATATTTTCCCATTAAGTACTAAGGTACTTAAAACTTTCTTTAGAGTTATTTCTTTAAAGCACTGGTTTTGTAAAATCACACTAAAATACCCACCAGGAAAATGTACAGTAGCCCCTCTCATGCTAGGTTTTGCTTTCCACAGCTTCAGGTATCCACAGTCAACCATGGCCCCAGAAGCTGATAACGTATCATTAGAAGGTCCACATAGTCTAACACTATACCATAAACTGTATGTCCTTCACTTCAACTCATCTCTTTACATAAGCATTTTATCATCTCACATCTTCATAAGTAGGGTGAATACAGTACATAAGATATTTGAGAGAGAGACCACATTCACATAATTACATATTACATTTATTACAGTATATTCTTACAATTGTTTTATTATTAGTTATGGTTGTTAATCTTTTGCTATGCCTGATTTATAAATTAAGCTTTGTCATAGGCATGTATGTACAGGAAAAGGCATAATATATGGAGGGTTCAATACTACCCACGGTTGCAGAAATCCACTGGGGGTCTTGGACTTTGTCACCCCATGGGTAAAAGGGGACTACTAATGAGGTAGCACTGTAGTAGTTATTAGGCTTATTTGTTTTTCTTTATATATTTTGAGAGAGAGAAAGAAAGCACGAACAAGGAAGGGGTGGAGAGAGGAGAGAGAGAATCCCAAGCAGTTTCCACGCTGTCCGAGCAGAGCCTAATGTGGGGCTCAATCTCACAAACCGTGAGCAGAAATCTAAAGGTGGATGTTTAACTGACTGAGCTACCCAGGCGCCCCTAAGTTTTATTTATTAACTTCTCACACCACATAGTGGTTTGTCAATTGAGAGATGTTGAAAACATGGGGTACTGCTTAAGTCCTAAGTGGGAGTCCCTGAGGAGCAACTTAGAACAAAGAATGAAGGCTTTGTGATGATAGAAGAGCTGGATCTACAGAAGGCTAGACCTACTTCAAAATCCTTCCCAAGGCTGGCTTAGATGCTAAACTAACAAGTAAGAAATGATTTCATAAATAGTTGTCTTTTCCTCCCTTGGTCATTTCATTTTACTTTTCTTTTAGATATTGACAATGCAGTTGACCTGAATGCAATGGAGAGTCACTTGTGTAAAAGAAAATGCTTAAATTCTGTCACAACCTTACACAGGGACTAATTACAGACCTCTGTAAATGCAAGATAACAGATGATTGAAAGTTTAGGACAAAAGACTAACCTCAATTATGAAATTGAACTGGTAAGTCACATGTACGTTTATTTATATTAGGATCATGACTAAAATTTAAAACAAATATAACAACAAAAACTCAGTATCAATACATTTGAAACTTGCACAAACTTTTGTTTTCCAAGAAGACATCTTCATGTATTTACAAGATTTTAGACTCCTTTCTGGAAATGTGATTCTGATACGGCTTCCACTGCTTCCAAATGACTGCCATTTAAGTAAAACATAATCATTTGGTTAGACATTTGTTGAGATTATGACTTCATGGAAGACAAACAAAACCAACCAACATAAATGAATGCACTACTGTAGAAAAGAAAGCGTTCCAAATCTTGTAGTGATCACAGGTGTAGGTGTCCTGCATCTAGTGATTGCAAATGTATTTGATGCTTACATATTATGTGCTGATTTCTTAACTGATCCTCTTTGGGCATAGGTGGAGCCTATGCTAGAGCCTTGGTTAAAGACCTTGTGGCTACAGTGTGGCACGAATCTGGAAGCAGTTGTTTCTCTGGAAGCTACCTGGCCAGTGTAGCCCCCCTGGATTAGCATGGCTGGGAGTGGAGAATCTGTAGAAAATCACCTGTTTGGTATTCTGTGTCCTACTGGGGACTTAATATGACCTTGGAGGTTAGCAACCAGGAGCACCTGGCAATTCCGCTCTTGTTGAGCATACTTATTTCTAACAAACTTAGGTAGGCCTTTCTTCAATGAGATTCTTAGATGATGCAACAAGTGTGGAGATAGGCATGTGACGTTTGTAGTGTGGCTACTATTTTCTCTGTTGTCCTGGATCAAGTTCTAAATAAAGACTCTGGTCTTTGAACTGCCCAACCCAGCTTTTTCCCTTAAGAGAGGTCAATAAATGTGGTCATATAAAATAATAAGTTATGATGCTCGGGATTAAAAACAAATACCAAACTAAGACTGGAATTAAGTCAAAGCCAAGTTTGATATATAACAGGTTACAGACATTATGAGACATGATTATAAATCAAAAACCTACGTATATATTACTACGTTAATGTTATTTACTTAAGGTGCTTTTTTTCTTTTCAAAAAAGTGAACTATCTCAATTCTTCAAAAATAGTGAGGAGATATTAATTAAATCCTATAATTACTTAGTGGATATATTTTAATAGAAAAGATGCACATTTGAGGGGATATAACCTCATTTCAGATAAGAGAGGTCAAAATAATCAAGGTCTGATGGCAAGAGACATGTAGAATATATTTCTATTTTTGCTTCACAATATCTGTTAAATGTATAAACTATTTTCTCTAAAAAGTCTCCAGACACATGAAAAAAGGGCATTTAAAAATGATATTCTATTCCTTATGTTCCTGAAGCCTAATGGCATCTGAATGAAGTTCTAAGAGAGATAACTTGGAGTACAATGTCAGAAATCTTTATATTTGCTGTATACTCATGTTTTAAAACTTTTCATTACAGAATATCATAAGCAAATGCTCCACTATTATAGTTGTACAGCCTAACGCATGTTCACAAACTTGATACATTTATGTAAATACTACCAGATCTGGAAAGGAAATACCACCCTTACTCACTACCTTGAGTTTCCTTCCAGTCACTAAGCCCCACTTCTGACCTCTATCAACACAGATTAATTTTCTCTTTTAGGTACTAAAATAAATGGGATTCGGGGTTTCTTGCTCAATACATATTATGTCGCAAAATTTAGTCAGATTATTGCATGTAGTTCTAGATCATTCTTTGTGCTGCATAGTATGTAAATATAACCCAATTTATTAAAGAATGCATTTTAAAGTTATATATTTGGCAAAAACATCCCCAGAATTTTTGAAGGGGGGCCTACATACCTGAATATAATACAAATACATAAATTCTGTAAAAATTAAAATCCCATTTTTAAATACAAGAGGGTTAGGGAGAAGCCACAAATGCAACTCCTTCCAATAAAACCACATGAAAAAAAAAAAAAAACATTCAATGCTCAAGACCAATTAAGAGACTTTAATTAATATCTGTAAACACTCTGAAATGAGTTTTAAATGTGATAAGCCATATCAAGTTTTCTTTGCTAAATAAATGAGCAATGACATGGATATTAGTGAAATTGATAAATATTAATTGATAATTAAGTTGTTAGTGATGATAAAAAAAAAGTTAAGAATCATGATGTCAACCTCAGAAGAAGTCCATCAGAATCAGATAATGTCTAAATTACATATGTCCGTTCAAAATTAAAAGCAGCTTTCGTCTATAAGAAGTCATAGAAACTCAAATTAATGACCATCCAAGCATTTCCAAAGCAGATATCCTGCTTTAATTTAGTTTATTACATAAATAAGCCTCATTTATAATCAGGAGTTGAATTTCCACATTAAGAATATGCCAAAAATTCTTTAAAAACTATTATCTTTAGTTTAAAAACTTATAAATAAGTTCCCCAACAATCTTGTTTATAGTATTAACCTTTTTTTTTAAATGCCCTGATCACAGATTTCAAACTTAGAGCTCTGAAATTAATGAGATGTGTGGAATGCCTTTAAAACACTTGTTATTTCTCTAAATCTTTATGAAGTTTGGGGAATTTTATGAGAGGAAAAAACCTCTTAACTTCCACAGACACACCATATCTAAATGTCTTGGCTCAACTGTGACTATTTCTGCAGAATCTCCATCCATTTCCCACTCCTCATTTTGCCACACCTTGTATATATCGTGCTGCTTTAATTGCCTTTGATATTTCCTGCATTTATTCTATACCATATCTCTATAAAATCATCCTTCCCCTATATTTTCACAGAGAAGATGAAAAATGAGTCTCTGCCAGTAATCATCCACCTCACAACTATTAGAACAGACTCAGGAGTCTAACACATTTCCAAGAGCTAAGTGTCATTATTATCACAAACACAAAACTGGAACTATAAATCCAGCAAATGCAGAGAGCTTATATTGACTCAATTCTGTAATAAGGTTTCATGCCAATGGCATTGCCTCTCAACAGACAGCAACAAAATGTCCAACAGCATGCAGCTAATGAAGAACTTGGTCATATGGGTGCCTTTGTCAATGACATACGTAAGGCTTCTGTACCCATTCAGCACAGCAGTGCAGGGAAAGAATACATAGCTGCATGTCCAGGGCTACTAGGCTTCAAGGGAATAGTACAAAAAAAAATCAGTTTTATCAATGGGACAGCTGTTGACCTGAGGGGATTTTTGGGAGAAGTAAATATTTCCTATGGGTGAAATATTGAACCCAATTACTAGAAATTTACCATATATAAAATACCGTCGACAAACAACAACAAAAAAGTCAACCTCATTCCCTGTTGCGAACAGTATGATGAGGTTTATATTTTGGTGTAAACTACAATTCTCACCAAAAATATGATCGAAAAATGTGTAACGGTAGGGAAACAATTTCTAAATCTAAAGCACGGCACTTCTGAACTTGAATCTTGAGATGTGATGATTTCTGATGAAGCTAATTTGTGCATTTTAATTATGGCATTTACTGAAAGTGCTCATTGAGAGGAAAAGGAAGCTAAAGAGTCTTCTGTTAAAGTGTGTCCAGAACGAAATTATATTGGCAGCAACAATCAGTTAATGAAGGAAGTAGAAAATGAAAAAAAAATTATTTCCAACTTGAAATGTATTTCATAATCACAGAAGGCTTTCAGATAATGTCCTGGCTATAAAACCCAGAAGTAACAGTGAAGGGAAACCGTTGTCGCTCTTTGTTTAGTTTCCTGAAGCTCAGTTCATGTGAAAAGGAACGTCATTGGTTTGGGGATAGTGGAAAAAAGATATCATCATCTCACCTCTGCCCACGTTTAAAATATTTCCAGGAGAAGAACAATGACTCTTTAGAATGTCTTCAGCTCAGCTTGAAGCTGCCACTAATGGCATGGCAAACAGAAACTGAAAAAAGCATCCTTGTTACTGAACCTGGGACTTTGCTAACCTCCTGTTTCCAATTACAAGAACAAGCTGAGCCACAGTCCAGCCAGGTAAGTTTGCGTCAGATAGGAAGGAGGAGGAAGGGCAGTGAAAGAGGAGAGAGGTCAAAGCAGTGAATGATTGGTCCTGAGGATTGGTCTGGTGGCTGAAGAGAGCCTAGAGATTTGGCTAAGGATTTTAAGGAGTCTTAAAAAGTTACCTCTGCTATACTTCAAACTCACAAATAATAAAATGCACTGAATTTCTAGCCTGGGAATCACATTCCATTTCCACCTGCATTCTGATCCCATGTCCCATTTCCTATGCCACCTTCTTCTATTAGTAACGTTTTCCTTCTTTTATTGTCAGTCTCTCTGGTTCTAACAGCTACTTTCTTCTGCCTGCAGATTATACTCTTCTCAAAAAAACGTAATATAAATTATGCCCTTAACTCCCAGCTGACTGAAATCTTCCACAAGCAGGAGTCTAAGGCAGTGAACAGGGCTGAGGTCTCGGTTGCCCGAGCGTGTTATAGGTGTTGAGGGGTGGAGTAGAATGAGGAATGGTGGGTGGACCTAGTATGCAGGCTACACAAAATGACCAGTGAACTACATGCAGACAGTGCCCCCAAATCATAAAAATATCAAAGGAGGACAGAATGAAAAAGGATAAAATGCTCCTGAAATTAGGGTAGATAGGAAATCTCAAGAGAGTCCTGAACCCACAGGCAATTTTCCATAGGCACATTTCTTTTTTGGAAGATGCTAAGTGGCCCAAACTTATTCAGTGTGTACTTGAACTGCCATCTCATTTATGCCATTCCCTTTATCACCAAATTTTACAAAACCAATTTACAGAGAGTTCTTTTTTGTCACATATGCTTTATATAAACCTTCATAAGCGTGTGTCTTTTCACTTTGCCTTTGAGATTGTATTTTCAGTCATTGGTAATTCCAAAGTAGCCAAATTCAGTGATCCTTTATTTTATGTCCCTTAGTATTTTTTTTTTTTTTGCATCATTCAATTTATGTTGCCTCTTTTCTCAGATCTCATGAAAACCTATACTACCTTAGTTTTCTCTATATCTCTCTATTCACTCACTCTTGACCTTTACAAAAGAAAGAATCAAAGAGACACGGAGGGGAGCAGGGGGAAGAGGCAAAGCACACATCTATTATGAGCCTGCCTTTGGACCTGAAATGATTAATGCTTATTCTTCTATGTTGAATTGGATCACTGACTGCTCTGTTAAGTGTAACTGTAGGGAGTCAGGAGTCAAAACAGAGAATTCCTTGGGGCGCCTGGGGGGTTCAGTTGGTTAAGCTTCCAACTTCTGTTCAGGTCATGATCACATGGTTCTTGAGTTCAGGCCCCATGCGGGGCTCTGTGTTGACAGCTTGGAGCCTGGAGACTGCTTCAGATTCTGTATGTCTCTCTCTCTCTGCCCCTCCCCTGCTCATGCTCTGCCTCTCTCTCTCAAAAATAAATATTAACAAAAAATGGGGCACCTGGGTGGCTCAGTTGGTTAAGTGTCCGGCTTCAGCTCAGGTCATGATCTCACAGTCTGTGAGTTTGAGTCCTACGTCAGGCTCTGTGCTGACAGTTCAGAGCCTGGAGCCTGCTTCGGATTCTGTGTTTCCTTCTCTCTCTGTCCCTCCCCTACTTGGGCTCTCTCTCTGTCTCTCAAAAATAAATAAATGTAAAATAAAATAAAATAAGAAAAGAGAGAGAACACCTTTAGGAAACCTTTGAAGTACTACAGACAAGTATTCACAGTAGCTCAGATAAAGACGATAGCACTAACAGTGAAGAAAGGTAGTCAAATTCTGGATATACTCTGAAGGCAGAACCACAAGATATAGTGGTATCTTTCACAGGTTGTGAGGGGGGTGGGCAAAAGATCTTGAATTTTGGGTTATACAACTGGAAGGGATTTGCTACCAACTAAAATGCTGAGGCATGCAGGAGGAAATTTGAGAAGAAGAGTAGTTCAGGTATTTTAAGTATGAAGTATTCATTAGATATTCTAGCAGGATATTAAGTAGGTACTGAAATAATAAATCTGGACTTCAGGAAGAAGTCTAGATTGGGAATTGCAATTTGGGATTCAATGGCCTTTAGATGGGACACATGAGCCAGACAGCAGATGTCAGCACAGAAAGATCTTAGAAGAGTTATTTTATATTATATCAACAAATATTTATTAAGCACCCACTGTATGCCAATCTCTGGGCTAGGCACCTTCAAATATATTATCTCACAGAATCCTCACACCTTGGGACAAAGTTCTAAATAAAAGGAGGAAATAGAGTCTTGAAGAGGTGGACTAATTTTTCTAAACAACAAAGCTAGTAGGTTGTAAAGAGAGGATTTAAACACGAGCTTATTGCACCACCTTATTTATACCACTCTGGGGGTATGTATACATACCTACACCCATAGGACTCATAAATCCTGAGTACTTGCCCCTCAGATATTTTTCTCAGAGACTAGCATACAGTGGATGCTTAATAAATATTTATTGACACAATGTAAAATAACTCTTCCAAGATCCTTCTGTGCTGACATTTGCTGTCTGGCTCATGTGTCCCATGGCATGGGGACTCAATTTGCCCTCGCGTGACCTCAGGACCCTGTAGATGTCAAGCGGGCCTGAGTACCCCATGACATGGATATGGGGCCTCCACCATTTTATGTAAATAGGCTGCCTGGCCTCAAAGTGCTGTTAAGTCCATCGGGAGTCCATCTCCCTCAGCTGCACCCACTCAGGCTCACTTCAGAGCCACAAGCAGCTCATGGGCTCTGACGCTTTGTGCCTCAACATTTCTGCAAAAGGCTCCTCATCAGCTTCTTTTCCTGAGCTTTGGATGTTCTTTTTTCATTTCCTTTTTTTTTTTTAGGTTTTTTTGAACTGAGAAGGAAGCACTGTCATTAAAAGAAGCAGATAAAGGGCACCTGGGTGGCTCAGTTGGTTAAGCATCCAACTCTTGGTTTCAGCTCAGGTCATTATCTCATGGTCGTGAGATCAAGCCCCACATTGGGATTCTCTCTCTCCCTCTCTCTGCCCCTCCCATGCATGCTCTCTCTCAAATAATAATTTGTTTAAAAAAAGTAAAAAGTAGATAAAATCTGAAATGATGGAGACAGATGGGTGCGGTGTAGGGAGGAAAAACACAAGGCAGCTAGACTCAGTATCAGGACACAGGAAGACAATGTCAGGTACTTCCTGTGGAAGACAGAGCTGCCACTTTGGTTTCTGTTTATACTTTCACTTTTGAATTAACTGAAATATTTGTGATCATGGAGCTAGTATATGAATTTTGGATTCTCCCATTTAGTCTACCATCTTAATGTCTCTGACCTGGAGGCACATCTGCCTTCTCCTCTGAACTTTTGGAAATTAACTTCCTCAAGTCTAAGGTATTCTTCAGTCAGCCTCCTATCCCTTCCCTCTCCCCCACCACCATCCCTAATTCCCTATTATATACAAAACCCTGAGCCAGGTATAATTTCCTAAATGTTGTCTATATGTACATCTTTTCTCCCACTAGCTTCTAAGTTCAAGGATAGGACCTACCTTAACTTCTCTGTGTTTACCAGAACGTAGTCCAATAATGGGCTCTCAGGAAGCATTCCAATCATACCTGCCAACTTGTTTTTTCCAACACTTTCTGTGGATACTGACAAGGCCAGGGAATATGGCTCATAATGTCCATAAATATCCCAGACTGTGGGACACAGACTGACCACAGAGGGTACCCTCTGAAGCCTAAAGCAGAATCAACAACCCTTCTTGCTTACTGCCTTTTACTGAAGCTCCAAGGGGTTAGTTAACCTTCACCAGAAAAAATTTTTTTAAGTTTATTTATTTATTTTGATGGGGGGGGGGGGGAGCGGTGGAGAGAGAATCCCAAGACGTGGGGCTTGATTCCATGACTGAGATCATAACCTGAGCCAAAATCAAGAGTGGAACACTTAACCAACTGAGCCACCCAGGAGCCCCTCCTTCACCAGAATTCTTACTGCAGTTCTTCCCTGACCTTGATGTTCAGACCCACCTGCTTCTCACCACAACCTCTGGTATCTGCCTGGTGCTAGAAGGCACTACCATTATCAATTGTCTTTTCCATATGTCACCTTTTCCTGGTGCTTTATATACATTTTTTTTTCAATCCATGTTCATGAGTAAACATGAACTGCAGATGAGTAAACAGGCTTGGAGAAAATAAACCTACAAGAGCCTACAGAGAACAAGTGTTACGTTGAGAAATGGAATCCAGGTCTGTCTGCCTGAGTCATTCCTCTTTCCCAAAATCACACTGCCTTTGTGATCCAGGCTGATGTAACAAAAAGTGAACCCCACTTCCCTTTCATTCTAGATTTGTTGTTATATGCTCTCCTTAACTTAGCTTCAATGGTGATACTTCTGTGAGCTTTTCTTCTACATTTGATTCCTATTTGGCATCATACTACCCTCTTCACTTTTCTCCAGCTGTCCCTCAAATAGTGGAATACATCAGAGTTGAGTCCTTATCTGTTTTTGCCTCATGGGAAGGTCACCTTGGTAATGCCATTTGCTACCAGAATTGCAACAGCCATCTATAAGCTGATGATCTCCAACTTTGTGCCTCTGGTCCTGCCCTTTCTCATGACTTCTACACCTTCGTACTGGACCTCTTACTTGGATGTTTCACAAACATCTCAAACTGCAAATATCCACAACTAAATTACATGTCTCTCCAAATGTGAATGTTCCTTCCTGTAGTGTTTTAAATTTCTGTCAAAAACATCTGCATGCACCCAATTATCCCCAGGAGGAAATCTAGGAATAGTGACCCCATGCCAGCCTCTTACTCAGCAATCTATCCAGTGACCCAGTCCTTTCCATACTACTCCGCAAATGTCTCTGACCTTCTTTTCTCCTGTCCTCATCCCTACTACCATCCCCTTATTTTAGACCCACATCATCCTATAGATTAATTTCTATGGTTTCAATCTTTTCCCTCAATCTGTTTCTCCCATATGCCATCATTTATGTTTTTAAAAACAATCTAGTATCGCGTCCTCCGTCTTAAGAGATTCATTGGCTGTCATGTGGCAGAAGGCAGACAAGGATGCTCAGAATCCCCTGTCCTGCTAATCCCCCACCATTCATTGCAGCGACAGCACTTTTTTCCCCCCATTGAATGGATGTTCCTGCAATCTGTCTTTGTGCCTTCCACTCTGCATTATTTTTGCCTGTACTCCCCTCCTCCTACTCTTCACTCTTGGAAAAACCTTAAAGCATCCTTAACCGTCCAGCTCCAATTTCGTTTCTGTGAAGGTTTCCCTGACCCATCTGAGTGGAATTAATTACTCTCTCCCTTCCGCTTCTGTAATAATCGTTTCATACAGCCGTTCTAGCATGCAGTGCGTTCTGCTGGAGTTAATTTTTGAGAGGCCTGATTCTCCAGCTAGATTGCTAGCTTCTTGAAGGCAACAGCTGCATCTCATTCGCCTCTGAAGCCTATACATTCAGCACAGTGCTGGGCATGTAATAGGCCTTCGGAAGATGTTTGCTGAATTCAACTTAATTTAAATGATACATAATGGAGAAAATAATATTTCATATATAGAATTGGCAAAACTCACTTTACAGACAACTGTTTAGAGTCATATCTATTCCAAAAATGAGATGCTTCAACAATCACAGTGCAAAAAGGAAATAATTAGGTCTGCCATACACACAAACTTAAGTTCTATACTTCCAAAATGACTTCAAAAGGGAGAGATTTTGTACGGAACCATTTGTATTGAGCAGGATGTTGCTTTCCTTCCAGTAAGCATGATGGGGGTGGGGGGAAGCCTCCAGAGTGTCAGTAATTTGTTCTCATGGAGGAAGGTGGCTGGCAATCCTTGCAGCAACTGTTAGGTAGGATATAGACATCTTGACATATCTATAACCTTGTAGATTTGCTTGTCCCCAGGGATGTCATCCCTGATATGCAGCTGGAGAGTGTTGCTTAGAAATCTGTATTGGAGACTGGCTTAGAGGTTTGCATGGAATATCTCACTAAGTGACTAATGATCTCCGGAGCCCTGATGCTTGCCACATCTGTCTTTCCCTCAGACCACAGATTATTAGGCTTGCCATTCTGCAGCCTCAATGAAAGAACTCTGGCCAGGCAGGTGAGAGGCTTTGAAATGGGACTAAACTTAGTAATGGCTTTTTAGCAATAATATCAAAGCATTAAAAATGAGATAATGCCTGTGTAAACTCATGCATATATATAATTTATATTAAAAGTCTGCTTTAAATTTAATCTTGATTGTTGAGCTAAAGTTTTTACATTTATTCCTATATTATCTCAGTTACTACTGTGTCCTCCATGTTTTGCCTCATATCTGTTTTTAGGTTTGGGGACTAGCAGGAGTAATCAGATCTCCTAATCCCTAGCTGAGGGCTCTCTGCAAGGGCTCAGTACTACTCAACTCACTGTCATCCCAGATATAATCAGTTATATCCCAATAATTTTTTACCAGGTCCTGGTCAGAGGGAAAGAACAAAGCATTCCCCTTCAATGTCATAGTTAGAGAATGCAGAGAATCCAGAATTGAACTCAGATCTCTGGGTTCCCAACCTAGTGCTTTCACATACATTTTGAACAATGAAATAAGGAATATAAAAATGTACGCCAGGGCCAATGGGAGGAAATTTCAAAGGGTGTGTGTGTGCAAGGAATCAGATGAGAGCTGAAAATAGAATGAGTTGATGAAGAAAGCCATAAAAAAGCAAGCCGCTCTCAGGTGGAATTAGCCATAAAGAGCAATCTTGCTGGTCAATCCACCAGTGGTACTTGAACGTTGGTAGAAGATGATTAAAGGGAGTTTCAGGTGTGCAAAGAACTCACATGGAAGACATAATAGATTCTAAATCATAAAGTGAATTTGAAATCAGTTTTTTGTTTGTTTGTTTTTGTTTCTTTTAAAAGCACAGAGGGAATCTGACTGAACGGACATCTTAGCTTGTAGCCCAGCCAGGAGTTCACAAGGCCCTGAGAAAACCCTCTGCCTGCCTCTCCCCGGGCCTCGGAGGGTTCCACAGGCCCCAGAGCTGACAGGAGAGGCTGCTGGAATACGAAAAGTGGTGCCAAGGCTGTCAGCACTGGCCCAGTTAGGGAGACTCGTGTTCATTCACTGTCTCAGCTTAAGGGGCCTTTGTGGGGAATGGCAATTCGCAGTGTGAATTTCAATAGGATCTTTAAATCTCTTGGAGATTTTTCTCTTTTCCAAGGAAATTTCCCACTGCCAAACACTTGTAGATTGACAGCCTCGCAGGCATCTAATACAGCAGTTCCTTTCTTACTCCTTACTGTACCTAGGGCCTAGTTTCCTAAAGGTTTAGGGATACATATGTATTGTAAATTTTATTTTGATGGGTCTTTCTTTTCTAACTGGTCTCAACCTTAAATTAAAATGAATTGGACCCTGGCACCATACAGAAATATTGTTTTTATAGGTTTCTCAAAGTAGGATGTATTAGAGAAGACATATCAAGTTTCTAGGGCTTGTGTTGCCATAGTAACCAGTTCAGACCCAATTTAGAGAATGGGGTTGGGGGGGGGGGGCGTGAATAAGAGACCACCGAAACATGCTTTCTTCAACCATAAAACCTCTGAGTGAATTAGGTTCCCACTGTTTTTGTGGTTTTAAGATGTAGAACAAGCACAAGATAGGTGGGTGAGCAGATTTGCATGCATGCCTTCTTCACTGAACAAGGCGGAGGTGAATTACAAACGGGCACGAGAGTGTTCCAGTGTCACACAGAATCATCAAATATCAGAGTTTGGAACACAGGAGGAAACAAGGCTGAGAGAAGTTAAGTAAATAAGCCGTCAAGAGAGGGCACATCCGGGACAGAAAATAAACGATCTCGCTTCCCCATCAAATGGAACAGTTGTGTTCCAAATGCAAAAAGAGTACGATTTCTTTTCAACAACCACAATTCCTCTGAGGAAATACTGACCCAGTGGAATGGCAGCCCCCATCTAGATTGGAAAGTCAACAATAGCAAATATAATATTTAGGCACAATAAAATCTCTCTGAAGAAATAGAAATTCTACAGGTAAAATTACTTAACTTTTTCTTCCCCCTCATGGATGTGCCCAGGAAAGGTTCAAAGTTCCGCATTATTCCTTTCCATTCTCTTCAATGTAGCTGACTATGGGCTCTGAAGTTGGCAAAGTTGTATCTCAGCTAATTAGATGTATATGAGAACGGTGAAGAAATTCCTTTGCCCTCTCCCACCAAGCTGGAAGCTTGACCCCCACCAAATCCACAATAAAACTGTTCTGACTTTTTAACACCATCACTTGCTTGCAACCTTTCATGGGGTTCTATGCTAGGACTGCATGTCTAGCCCAGTACTCTCAAATAGAAATCTGTACCAAGTAACAAATGAGAGGGAGGTGTATAATTTCAAATTTCCTAGTGACAACACTAGAAGTAAAAAGAAGCAAGTAAATTAATTTTCATAAGCGTATTTTAACTGAATACATATGAAGTGTCATTTCAATATATGATCAAAACAAAAATATTAACGAGATAGCTTACATTTTCATAGAAATCTTAGAAACCCTGTGTGCATTTTATGTTACAACACATCTCATTTTAGACTAGCCACATTTCAAGTACTTAGTAGACACATGTGGCCAGTGGCTCTTGGATTGGGCAGCACAGATGGGGTCTGTGACGACATATGGTTTATGGCTCTCAAGAGGAAGAAGAAAAAGAAGTGAACTTTTCTCCCTCCCTAAAAATTCTTGACCCTACCATAACATTGTCACCTCTCAACTTTATACTAGATGACCTATTTCAAATCACAGCAGAAGATAATTTACCATATCACTCACAGCTCCTATTCATCTGATTGTGTTTCTCTATGTTTAAGTGTATGTAAGAGAGCTAAAATTTAAATCTAGAATACAACACACACGTACAAGCACAAACGTGCACATTATATATACGCGCACATCTTTTCCTAAAACCTGGATTATTTACTTTTTTGCTGTTTTTGCTTGCATAATCAGATAATTACCTTGGTTTCCACTCTAAATCTTCCCTGGAACAAGATGGAGTATAAATAAATAATCACTATATTTTTGTATCTCATTTTCCCCCTCTAGTCACAGCGTTAATGTAAAAACTCTATCCGCCCAGTGAAATATTTCATCAGAACGTGGGTACCCTGTTTTGTCAGAGGGTTTTTTTTTTTAGCCAAAATACCTTACAACTTTTTGTTACTGAGTCATATACTAATAATATGAAAAGTTATAAACAGGAAATTTGGATCAGTGGATAAAGAATGCCTGTAGCAATTGATTCAGTCTCACAGTCACCTCACCCCAGGCGTAAGCTTGAGAGAGGCAGTTTGTTTTTGGTGCTAATGCTGTTTTCTCCAATGCCCCATTTCCATTTTTTCTTCTGCCTCAGATTTCAACACTTCCATGTAACTAGCTAATCTGATATATCCACACCTGTTTATGTGTTAATAGAAAAAGTCTAGAAAAGCCCATTTTGGGGCTCTCTCTGTCTTTCTAGGTCCTAGGTGTCAAAGGATATTTCAACAGTGTTTGTATGTCATGGCGCCATTTTCTTCACTTCTGTGATCAAAGAGAGAAGTGATGCCAAATGAGAACTTCAGTTCAAAAAGAAAGAAAGGTTGCAGCAAGGTAAGTCAGGGCTGGGAGCATCTGGGAGTCTTGTGTGAGCACTGTGTGTGTGTGTGTGTGTGTGTGTGTGTGTGTGTGCACGTGCACGCGCACATGTGCATGTAGTCATCTCACCAAACCTCCATCAGAATGTCAAATGTGAGTAATGTTATGCAGGGTGTACACACACTGTAGATCATTACATTTAACTCAGTGGCTAGGACCAGAGTTATTTATTTCCTTCATCTATATATTTTTTAAAGTCTATTTTTTATTTTGAGAGAGAGAGAGAATGAAGGAGTGGCAGAGAGAGAGGGAGAGACAAAATCCCAAGCAGGTTCTGTGCCATCAACACAGAGCCCGAGGTGGGGCTCAATCCCACAAACCGTGAGATCATGACTTGAGCTGAAATCGAAAGCTGGGTGCGTAACAAGTGAGGAACCCAGGTACCCCTCCTTCATCTATCTTTAATTCATACACAGAAACAAACTAAATAAAGGGGAATATTTTGCAATAACTAATGAACAATCCCAGCTTGTAAAATAATCCTTAAAAATACCATGATGGAAGTTGGTTATTTGGAAGGTGGCTCTATTATTTCCCACAGAAGTAGTCTTATAAAAGCATGATGGATAATAATGACTAATCTCCACTGAGTTCCAACATATGCAAGGCATATTACCTCTTTTTGTCATAACAATACTGCACAGAAATTATCTCCATGTTACAGATGAGAAAAGTTAACATTATATGACTTACTCAAGGCTGTTAAGACCAAAACTAGGAAGAATCAGCATTTGAGAGGAAGCCTCCTAGGTCCCCAGGTTTATACTTGTCTGTTGAACCAGAGGCTTTATTGGGATTGCAGTTCTACACACAGAACCTGATTTAACTCCCTCCTGTCCTATCACTAAGTTACAATGTTCATGATAGCAGAAACTTTAAGGCTCATTGTACCAAGTTTATTCTATATCAACCTCATTCTCTTTATAGATAAAGCACAAAAACATATCTATCTTTGGTGCAATCCTGGCTGCGCTTATGTAATAGAGAAGGAAGAAAAAGAAGAAGGGAAGAAAGGCAATAGCTGTGGTGGGGAAGAAAGCCAATATGGAACTCCAGTAGAATAAAAAATGAGAACATCTTCAGTTGTGATGGGAAGGAACCAGGCCACTAAGACTTGTGAACTAAGGAACCGTTCATATGAAAGAGATCTTTGTAGGTAAATTGGCAATTTGTGAATTGGAAACTGCTTGTATTTCCTACTGTAAGAAGACACCAAATGACTTGAACTCCCTAAACTTGTCCATTCCAATCACTTCTGACTCAATAAAAATTGCAAGTCAAGTCTACGAAGTGATAGCTATTTAGCCCAATTTGCTGCCACCATAGAATCCTTTCCCTCAGGCCTGGGAAGGACGAGGAACTCGCTACTACAGTAGTTATCCACCTGTCTTGAGTAAGCTTTTCCAAATTATACATCCCTCCCCTTCTGGCAATGTTGCTCTTGGAGAAGAATATCACAACCTTGATCACAGAGGTAGGGAGTGGGAAAAACAAGGGGCTACATAATTTGAAAGGCTTCTGAATGATTAGTATACAAGCTCTCTGACACCACCCCTACTCTTCCCTCTACACTTGCTGAAAACACTGAGATCGACATCCCCTGCAGAAGCCAAGAGTCTATCTCTAGAACCAGACCACCTAAGTTCAAAGCCAGTTAACAAGTAACAAAACATCTCTGTGTCTTCATTTTCCCTGTTTTAGGATATGCATAATACAATATATCCATAAGGTTATCACTTTAGGTTAAATAATTAACATAAATAAGGTACTTGGAATAGTGCCTAACACAAAGTTTGCTATCATTGTCATTATTGTTATTAATTTACAATGGTAAACTGAGGGCTAGAGAAACAAAATGGCTTACTTTCCTTAACTGATAGCCTAGAAGAGAATGCAGATAACCTAACTTGAAAACTAGTTAGTGTTCTTTTCAGGACACTAGTTGACCCCTAAACTGAAGTTAACCAATGTGTTTATTTTCTCAGTTTGTTTATATCTATTCAATCTTGTGCACCCAACAGGATCTTTAAACCAACATTTCTGGGAAGCAGATTACTGAACTAATTTAAGGAACTTAAACTAGTGCACTTTGTATTTCATAATATTTTAGGATATTTTTCATCCAACAGCACAATCAAGAACATCAAAGGAGAGAGAGACCTGTATGGCTCAGTGGATACCATCATCCAGGACAGAAAAGAGTATCTTCTGCCTTTCCACCCATCTACTTCTTCAAGCTATAAAAACTGCAGTGGGGGAGCCAGTCCACTGAACTCGTATAAGCAATCATTTATGTATCCACTAAAAGCAGAATATGGCAGGGGGAATTTGGGAGGAGTGAAATGAGTGTTGTCAGACTAACAGTGACAAATGGGATGCAATTGTTCTCCACAAGGTTGGAGCCAAGGGGTCTTCCCTTTTCCCCTCCCCTTAATCCCCACTGCTTCCACTCAGCCTGAGCACAGAGAAGGTGGTTAACAGAGGAAAGCCCTGTGAATAAGCCATGACAGCCGTACATTCGGAAACTGATGTCATTTCCCTAAATACTGTTTGTAAAATGGTAATTATCTGCCAAGCAATGACAGCTGGCACTTAGCATAGAGACACAGAGAGACAGAAAAAGAGAGAATGAGAATAAAGGGTCCCTGCGTAATTTACCAAAGGGCTGAAAGAGAGAAGGAAACATAATCAGAAAAATAAAATGATTACCAGTGTGTGATGGGGTGAAAATTGCTTTGGGCATTTTCTCTTCAGAGAACACAAGATTGAATTGGAAGAATGAAGCTACAGCTTCATGATATACACTGAAAGAGAGGAGGTTGTTTTGAGGCTATGTTAGAAAGGAAAAATGCATCAAGGGTCCTGGGCTGTGACAAAATAGCACACCCAGCCTCCCACACAGGGACTAGTCTGTCCACCATTACTGGATGCTCTATCTAAGATTATCACCTGCATTTCACTTGGGCCTGAGGAATAATGTAGTTGCCTTCTGCCTCCTTCCCTGTTACTTACTGTCATGGGAAGGTTTTGGGTCAACCTCGCTATGCTCTCATACGTGATTATTTAATTGAACAGTACTCCAGGTGTTGCTGTGCAGGTGTTTTATAGATATGACCAATATCTGCAATCAGTTGGTTTTATTCAGAAGAGATTATCTTGGATAGTCTGGATGAGCCACACTCATTCAGTCCAAGGCCTTAAGAATGCAAGTGAGGTTTCCCTGGGGAAGAAGGAATTCATCGTAGACTACAGCATCAGCTCATGACCTCAAGTTTCCAAACTGCCCTTCCTGGTGGCCTGCCCTATGAATTTCAGACTTGCAGATAGTTCTTATAATGATAGTACCATTCCTTACAATCAATCAATCTTTCCCTTCCCTTTTAATCTGTGTGTGTACACACACACACACACACACACACACACACACACACACACACACACACTCTACTTGTTCTGGCTTCTCTGGAGGAACCTTGTTACACTTATCAAGTACATGTGCGATGATTTGCTTAGCTAAGCGGATACACAACAGGTTGAATTCATGATAAATTATTACCCCTGTCCCAAATTCATATATTGACTTCCTAACCCTCGGTACCTAAAAACGTGACCTCATTTGGAAATAGCGTCATTATAAATATACTTTTTTTTTTTTTTTTTTTTAAGATGAGGCCCATTAGGTGGGCCCTTAACCAATATGTCTCCTGTCCTTATAAAAATGGGAAGTTTGGACACAGACATGCACACAAGGAGAATGTTAAGTAAAGATGAAGGCAGAGATCACAGTGATGCTGTTATGAGCCAAGGAATGCCACAGACTGCCAGCAAACCACAAGAAGGTGGGTGACAGGCATGGGACAGATTCTCTTTTGTAGCTCTTAGAAGGAAGCAACCCTGCACATACCCTGAACTAGGGACTTCCAGCCTCCAGGATGGTAAGACTATCAATTTCTGTTGTTTAAGCCACTTGGTCTGTGGTACTTTCTTAGAGCAGCTCTAGAAAACCAACACAGGGCATTACCAGGAAAATTAAGGGAACTCAATTGGGGAAAGTTAAGGAGAGGACAAAGTTAATGCTAAGAAGTACATAAAGCTCCATTTCCTTAATGTCTTTGAAATCCAAATTAATTCCTTTTTATACTTAACTATTTTACTGCCAATATCCAATCAGGATAAGAGCTGGATAATGACACTGACAGTTACAGAAACTACAAGTGTTCCAGCAATTTCTGTATATAGTTCTTCTGTTCAGTCCTGCATTGTAGTCTCCTTTTGGATACTGGATGCTATGGAACCATCCATAACCATTCATCCCTCTATGTGTGACCTTGTGGAATGGAACTCTGTAATACCTCGCTTATGGGGAAAGCTACCTATCACCACTTGGTGCCCTTTTCTTTTCTCTAGCAAGTGAAGTTAATAGAGATCCCATAAAAGGGAAAGCAACGAGTGTGTCCAAAGGGTCCACAAATAGTTTGCAATATGGCATAACTAGAACCCAGGTCTTCTGATGTCCCACCCAGTGATCTTTCCAAGGCATTGTTTCTGTCCAGTTATTGAGCTAGCAGTTTAGGTAACTTCTCACCAATTATCAGAACTTATCAGATTTCAGAATAAGCATTCCTTCCTTAAATACATGTGTCTTCTCCAGTACTCAGGAATGTGGCTTTATATCAGTCACATCTTTTCTAGATATGAGTTTCCTCATTTATAAAATAAAGGAAAAACTCACTGGATAATCTACTTTTGACATTCCGCAGAAATAGAATCAGCATCAGCATAGTGGAAAGACCTAGATTTAAGTACAGCTATTGTCAGTTTCAACATAAGTAATAGTGGTCAGGTAACTTAGCTTTACTGGGTCCTCATTTGTAAATTGGGAAATGGGGGTGATATCTCTTTCACTGGGCCATTACAAGAATGAAATAAATAGCACATGTGGGAACATGTTCTAAACTCAGATGTGTATTAAAGAAGCTAAAAGTAAAGTAGCACAGTAAAGATTCTGTAACATTACAACCTGCTTTCCCATTCCAAGTTGTAGAGGAGATATGTTGCAGTATCCTATCAGGTTTCACCAGACTGATACTAAGTGTATAGTCCACTATGTTTTTACAAGCTTCAGAGTCTGACCTAGCAAAAAATAAGTACATCAAAGTATTTCAGGACCTCATAATTAGTGGATAAATTTGGGTATCCCCATTATCCTAAGCATTTACGTCACTATTTTTATCTCTTGCTTATCCAATTCCTTGACTTCATAGTAAGCATCTATGACAACAAAGAGTATATTTTGGTCACCTCTATTCTCTGGAATCTACCTGTATTTTGAATGAATTAATATTTAAATAAATACTACAGTCTTGTTCAATTCCACCTGGGCCATAATAATTTTTAATGAAAAGTTTAAGGGCAAAAAAAAAAAAGAAAAAGTTGACCTAAGGTATCATTTAAATATAATAAATATAATATACATCTAAAACAAGTCCATTTCTGAAAACAGTTGATTATTACAAGCAAAAATATGTAAGCCCTTGGAGTTTATATACTATTAGCCTATTAATTTACATAATTCCCCCATGTCTAGCAGAACCCATTGATTATAAGGTAATTCACAGACATCAACTTTCTAGGCTGTAAAGGCTTTTGAAATTATAAGGAAGAGACAGTTGTGCCGAAATCGTGTAGGTAAAGCTGTCACAGTTTGAAATACAGTTATAGATTTTAGAATGTAAATGGTTGTCATCAGAATAAGATTACAAATTTCATGAGCTCTGAGAAACTTAGCTTATTTAACACTGACTCAATGATTTCACAGCCAAAGTAAGTTAAAACACTTCAGAGTCTGAAAGAATATCCTCGTTAAATTTATCGAGCAGGATTTCAAAATGTCCAACATGTTTGCCAAAGAGTAACACAACAGGCTATTTTGAGAACATGTAGAGTAGCCCAGTTTTCCTCAAATTTAGTCAACCTTTTCCACAATTTTTGCAGCATTCGCATGCCATCTGCGCTCTTATTTAATATTTTCTTTTAAATACATACATATTTTATTTCACTATCTTTTAATTGGAAAATTATAATATTATTATTATTACACATTTAAGGTAATCATCACTTGTTATACATAAACAAACATGAAAATACTCCAAACGCAAAACAGTGGTATTATCATCTGCTTAGATTCTGTTGAAAGCTCTGAGCCTAAGGGCCGATGCTGCATTTGTTGTTTCACTTTCTTAAGAGGAAATCACGTAAGTGTTTATAAAGGTGTTAAAGCCTTCTTAGCACCAAACCAAGACTCTACTTGGTATGATCAAATAGTTGAAAAGATATGAAAAGAGAATAACCCTTACCACCACGAGGTTCAGGGCTATTACGATAGCATTGTCACATGCCACTTTGGAAAAGGCTGGAGTAGTTCACTGCAAAAGACTCAATTTTTGTGCCCCCTCATTTTCATATGTTGAAATCTATCTGCCAATGTGATGGTATTAAGAGGTTGGGCCTTCGAAATGTGTTTAGGTCATGAGGGTGGAGACCTGAATGAATGAGATTAGGGTCTTTTTCATAAGAGCTGCCTCATCCCTTCTACCATGTAAGGACACTGTAAAGTGACCATCTATGAGTCAGAAAGCAGGCCTCATCAGACACCAAATCTGCCAGTGCTGTGAACCTGGGCTGCTCCCAGAACTGTGAGAAATGTTTGCTGTTCCAGCCGCCCAGTCTCTGGTATTTATTTCTGTTACAGTCACCAAGATGGACTAAGATGCACATTAAGTATTGGAACTTTTATATGTTCAAGTATATGGGTGCTTAAACACTTACTCATTACATTGAATATACAGGATGCAAACTGGAGGTGCACCTGGGTGGCTCTGTCGGCTAAGCATCTGACTCTTGATTTTGGCTCAGGTAATGATCTCACAGTTTGTAGGTTTAAGCCCTGCATTGGGCTCCATGCTGATGGTGCAGTGCCTGCTTGGGATTCTCTCTCCCTGTCTCTCTGCCCACCCCCTCCATACTCTATCGCTCTCTCTCAAAAGAAATAAATAAACTTAAAAAGAAAAAGAACAGGGGTGCCTGGGTGGCTCAGTCGGTTAAGCGTCCAACTTCGGCTCAGGTCATGATCTCTCAGTTCATGAGTTCAAGCCCCGCGTCGGGCTCTGTGCTGACAGCTCAGAGCCTGGAGCCTGTTTCAGATTGTGTCTCCCTCTCTCTCTCTGACCCTCCCCGATTCATGCTCTGTCTCTCTCTGTCTCAAAAATAAATAAACTTAAAAAAAATTAAAAAAAAAAAAACAAAAAGAACATAAACTGGAGAGGCATACAAGCAGATTATTCATAGCTAAACACAAGAGTGGGATAATGATGGTATGTGAGAATTTAGAACAAAGTCCTATCAGAGCAGGATAAAACCTTAGAGGCCTTCTGTTCCAAAGATGGGCAAACTAAAGCCTAAAGTGTTAGGTCTAGGCGCACCTTGCTGACTTAGTCCGGAGAGCTCGTACATGACTCTTAAATCTCAGGGTCTTGAGTTCAAGCCCCACATTGGGCATGCAGCCTACTAAAACAAACGAACAAACAAAACATTAATATCTCTATTTAAAAAAAAAAAAGTGTTAGGTCTAGTGTTAACCTGATTGAAGGTCATAGAGCTAAGAAGTGACTCGAGCAGAACTGAAACCCAGCTGGTCTCAGTGCTAGTTCCCTTCACCAAGATGATCCCATTTTATTCATTTATGATAGAAGCAGTTAATTTCATAAGATTTGATACCTGTATTTTCTATGTGAGAGTAAGAAAATTCTTAAAACAGAGGCCTTATGAAGAAAATGTAGGGGCGCCTGGGTGGCGCAGTCGGTTAAGCGTCCGACTTCAGCCAGGTCACGATCTTGCGGTCCGTGAGTTCGAGCCCCGCGTCGGGCTCTGGGCTGATGGCTCAGAGCCTGGAGCCTGTTTCCGATTCTGTGTCTCCCTCTCTCTCTGCCCCTTGCCCGTTCATGCTCTGTCTCTCTCTGTCCCAAAAATAAATAAACGTTGAAAAAAAAATTTAAAGAAAATGTAAAGTCAAACACAATAGGAAAGTATTTAACATTGCATTGGAATAAGGGTCTTAGTAATGGCTTAATAAGACAATGCTAGATGATGACCTGAGGTAAGAGAAAGAGATAGGTCCCAAATTAGTTTTTGAAGCTTCTCCTGATCCTTCTAATGAATGGGTCATAATTTGAACTCAAATAAGTAATAACTTTTAGCCATCCTTGGATGGCTGTCTACTTTAAAATACTGTGTGTCATTTGACTTACTGTACAAACATATTTCACAGGGTTGTTTATTTGTTTTTGGTATGTCAATAGTTTATTAGATTTCTTCACCAGACACCTATCTTTGATGAGATTTTATTCTCATTTAAATTGCTTTATTCTGAAACTGTTTAGTTTCCATTTATTTTTGAGAGACAGAAAGAGAGAGCAAGTGCAGGAGGGGACAGAAGGAGAGGGAGACTGAGGATCCAAAGCGGGCTCCGCAAGGACAGCAGAAAGCCTGATGCGGGGCTTTAACTCATGACCATGAGATCATTACCTGAGCCAAAGTCACACACTTAATCGAGTGAGCCACCCAGGCACCCCTAGGGCTTCCCACCTTTTTTAAGCCTTATTTATGTTTTTCCAGTTCCTCCTTTTCCTATTCTTTTTCATTTTCTTCCTCAACCACTGACCTATCTGATACCAGCCAGAGCTATGACCTCCAATGCCTCATGGATGGAGGCTGGAGCTGCCAACTTTTATGGTCTCTTATAGCTAAAATGAGTTATAACTATAAACATTTTGCTAATACAGAGTGCTACAGAATGGTGAATGAGATAACACTAGTGACAGTGGTCACTGGCCATGATTATCACTTCTTTTTTTTATTTTTTGGCAAATGCTAGTTTCGCTGACATTTTCCTCCCTAAATCCAATGAATCTAAAACAGAATAGAAAATAAGCCTATATCCAGCAGTCCTAAACAAATGATAACTTTCATGTTCAGTTAGCTGGTTTACACAGCATTATTCCTTTTTAATAAATTGGCTCTGTTTTTCTATTTTATTTTACTTTACATTTGAATAAAATAGACTTACTATGTGACTATAAATGCATCTGTGTACTCTTCTGTGACAGCAGAATCTACACCATTTAACCTCATATCCTAAAAACCACAGTCCTGGTTCAGTTGCAAATGATGATGTATGAAAAGAGTATGTATCAATATTATGCCCTTTAGCCAAGTTACCAATCAAAAAATTTTAACAACACAGTTTGTATCAATGACATGCAGGCTTGTTAAATATTAGGCACTGGATTATCTTCATGCCAGAAGAGAGATAATAGTTTAAGTATGGAGAACACATTCTAACTTAACCTCTTTTACAACATTGCTGTGTGAACTGAGAGAATCACTTAGGAACTCTGTTCCTCTGTATCTTTATCCCCCAACCTCAAAGAATACTTAACTAAGTCAAGGCATGTGTGTATGTGTGTGTAACTAATAACTAATATAATAACTAATATTATACATATAATACACTGTGTAGTATACACTGATACAAGTTAATATTTCTATCACTATCACTATTATTTGAAGTGAAAATAACTACTATACAATGTTCTGATAAATTATGTGCTGTATTTTTCATCAAAAGCTTATGAAACTCCAGGGCTAAAAACTGTACAATTATCTATACAGACACCAGAGTTTAGGATTCCAATAAGCTCTTATCATGTTTAAACAAAAGCACTGATTTAATATTCCAGGTTTTGATGTCAGAAGTGAATTACAGAATGGAATCATGGTTTTCTAAAAGCAATGGAATACTTTGATCACAAAAATATTTACTCTTTCATACTGAATATGGAATAGGACATTGCAGGGGATCAATAAAATAATTATCCTTCATAAGAAGATAAAAACCGTAATTCAAATGGACACAATCCTCCAGGCTAGGGGAATTTAGACTGGATCTAAAACCATATTAAAACCTTAGCATATACAAATTCCATTAAAATCCACAATTACATTCTATAGAATAATCTAACTTTATATTTAAAAAATAAGTCAACATATATATTATTCAGGTATGAAAGAGTAAATATTTTATGTCAGGAATTATCAGAGCACCTTGTTAGTCTTATTTTGTTTGTTTGTTTGTTCTATACTTTTCTGTTCAGACTGAATGACATAAGAAGAGTAGGTGCATAAACTGGGAGAATGGAGAAAAAAAGTGACTTACAAATTCTATCTTTTCTTTTAAGTTTTATAATCCTCCCCAAGTATTAAAGAAACTCCTATACCATCAGTTCTTATTAGCATTGATATTAAACTGTTTTTATATCTGCAGCTAAATTTGGGAGTTTCTAGTGAGAATGTATTCTTCTTAGTAGAGAAGAAATTGCATCACTTATATTTACTGCAATTTGTGAATTATGAGCCATCAGAAAGAACCTGAAAACCTAATGAGACTAGTAACATGTGTTGTAATTAAAAAAAAAAAAATGTTTGGAGGAGTTGAATTATTTATTCAGTCTAGGCTATGTGAGTCATCTACACTTTACAATTAAGTTGAAAGCTCTGTAGGAAAGAAATAAGTACTTGAATAGTGAGTAAAGGATTTTTGAAACAAGGTGAGACAAAGAGTTTCTTACTCTTGGTTTGGATCAACTTTGTTAGAGACAGATTCCAATAAGATAAAAAATGAAAAAGCCCAGCATGAACAAAGAATAAAACAAGCCTTAAGGGTCAGTTGATAATGGTTCAGGCACACTAACCTAGAGACCTAGGCTACAGACTAAGGGCTTAGTTTGTGAGGTTGAGTTTCAGAGATTCAGTCATAAAGACATGTATTTTGTACATTCTTACTGGTAACCAGATACTGTTCAAGGCACTTGGCATACAACGTTGCAGCGGAAAGACAGAAATCTTGTCCTTACAGTGTTTACAGCCTAGTAAAAGCAGCAGACAACAAAAAGGTAATCCAATCAGTAAATATCAAACCTATTCACTATACGGCATACTATAAAAGTATATATTAGGTGCTGTATTAAAAATTAACAAAAAAATGCACATCCAAAGATAGAGGTACAAAAAGAAACTTTGAGAAACTAGTATTTAATACGAATCTTCAATTATTAAAAAAGAGACAGCACACAAAAGCCAGAAGAGAGCATTTCAGACAAAAACAAAGAAAGCACACGGGAGACCCTAGGATAGGAAGAAGTTCATAGATTTGAAGGACTTAAGGTTAGACAAAATGTGTGGCCCTTTGGCAGCAAAGGGGTGAGAGGTTTTATGTAAGTTTGGATATATAAGATGCAAATGATGAAGAAATCTTCTGCTACGGTTAAGAATTTGTGTTTTGTTTGTTTGTTTAAGGAAGCTACAGAAAAGCTTGAAACAGAAGAATGGACTAAAAGCTCTGGATGTTTCGCAAAGAACTGAATACAGGTGGATAAAGTGGAAGCAGGGTGACCAGCAAACAGTCCAGGTTACTGCAGATAGTCAAGCCAGGAAGTGATCCGTTTTCTACCTGGCTTTTAATTCTTTCCCTTCCCTCTCCCCTTTAAAGATTCTTATTGTTTCTTGAAGACAGCCTGAGCACTCAAAGACCTCATAGAACTTATAGAACTTATAGAACTCAAAGCACTCAAAGAACTTATAGAACTCATAGAATTTCCAGGTGTTTGAATCAACCGTTTGGGGTGAGTAGGATTAAACACATACTGTTAGCACAGCGTTCAGAGGCCAGGTAAGATTCTTAAGGGTCACAGTGAGAAAAGGGAATTTCCTTTGTAAGAACATGGGAAACCCAGAGCAACTGAGGCAGTCAGTCAACATCTGCTGGGAAATAAAACTTGAATATAAAGAAGACAAAGTCCAAACACCAATTTCAGAGATCAGAGGTATTGGTACTTAAATCTTACAAACATTATAATCAAAAATGTGCATTCCCCACTGTTCCTGCTTGTTGTACCCACTGAAGGAGCTGGGTGGACTATGAAGTCAGTGTCTTTAAGTGAATGTGTATAAGCACTGTGATGGAAAAAATAAATAAGAGACCTGAAAGTGCCACCTAAGTCCTATGCACCATCTGTATGCATAACCATATCTCATCCTGGCGGCCATTCTTCAGTAACCTGCTCTCCAGACAGTTCTAGGTTTTGACTATTCCAAATATGGTTTCTACATCAACAAAACTCCTATTCAACCAAGAAAGAAGCAAAGAATGACTCGAAAGGAAAAGCAGATTCATATTATAAAAAGCCTTGAAAGCAGTTTCATTGAGACTGAAATTTACATGGGAGACAGCGGCCACTACTGAGTTTGTGCAGAAGAAGTGACACTCAAAATGTTTTTAAAGAAAGGTAAGCAGAAAGAATAGTTGTTTATTAAATCCCTACTCTATGCCAGGAACTCTAAATAGTCTCATTAAATGCAGGTGTTGTTTTTCTTTAACAAAAAAAGGCAATTGAATCTCAACTTGCTAATATAGTGTCTAGGTTCACATCGTACATTGTGGTGCTTATTTAATTCTACATTAATCATAAGTATAATGAAGGTTAATACAAAAGGCCTAATTATCTTGCATTTGGAAGCCCATGACCTGCCCCTAAGGAGTATTTTATGTCCCTTAGTTTACCGAACCTGCTCAAGCAGGAAGTTATAAAAATAAAGCAAGCCTTATTATAAAGTTTTTGACTCAGAACGTTTGCTCACATCATTTAGTACCATGACAGTTGATCAGAAACTGAATCTAATAAAAGGAAGAATATGAAGAAGAGGAATCAATGGGAAAACAGTGATGGAAAAAAATCAACACTTCCATCACCTAAATTAAGTCAAAACATCCCATAAAGTAAAATGATTAAGTAACAAAGAACACATTTAAAAAGTCAGATTATGGGGCGCCTGGGTGGCACAGTCGGTTAAGCGTCCGACTTCAGCCAGGTCACAATCTCGCGGTCCGTGAGTTCGAGCCCCGCGTCAGGCTCTGGGCTGATGGCTCGGAGCCTGGAGCCTGTTTCCGATTCTGTGTCTCCCTCTCTCTGTGCCCCTCCCCCGTTCATGCTCTGTCTCTCTCTGTCCCAAAAATAAATAAACGTTGAAAAAAAAATTTAAAAAGTCAGATTAATCATGACTTTATCTGTAATTGTGTCAGCAGAGGCACGAAGTTATAGGGCATATTTGTAGAGTTGTGATATAAAAATGGCTCGGGGATAAGCTGAGTCATCATGTCCTTTTCCCCATATCAAAATTACCAGAGGATAATTCCAAGTTTGACACTTGAAATTATGTAATAAGTAAGTTTCATAATCACTAAAGGCACCTTGTTTCCGTGTTAAACTGCTCTTTACTCACAAAATTGTGTTTAATATTTACACTAAGTTTTATCTACTGCAGCCCAACCCCTATTTACTCAACTCTGAGTGACTGGTGGGAATAAGTGATCCCTTCTCTCATTTACAGTATCTTTCCTGTGTGTTAGTAGTTACCCTGTTTCTCTGTTATCTTTCTTCTAGTCTGATCATGCCCAGCTCCCTTAATGTTTCCAAACAGATCTCATTTTCCAAGCCTTTTATCATTTTTGTTGCTCTCTTCTGAACTCATTCAAATTTATCTATGATTCTCTTTCAACTGAGGAACAAATACTGAACACAGTTATCCAATTGAGGCCTAAAGAGTGCTGGTAGAGCAAAATAATTACCTCCCATTTCATCCATGCTCTCCCTATTAATATACCCCAAAGCTGTATCTGGGATTTTATATGAAAGCATCATATTGTTGACTTATACTCAATTTATCATTCATTATAGCTTACATCTCCATCCCCATGGAACAGTTGTTTGTGTAGTTTACATTTGTTTTTATTGAATCCCTTTTTTTATTGATTTCAGCCCCACGTCCTATTTATCAAGATGGTTGTTTGCAATACTAACCTCCAATTTTCCTCCAATGGCACATGATCCCCAAGTTCTTAACAATATAAATGATGCACACATTTCCTGCTTTATCTCACTGATTCTGAGCACTCAGCTGGGTGTGAGTAGGTGTATGTGTGTGTGTGTCTGGCAAGTTACAGTAGGATTTAAAATTTCTCCCTCTTACTCCTTACTCTGTTGACCTCAAAAGCTGATTTACTGAGTGCCAACTATATTGCCACAATTGTTTGCATTAATCGTAAAAATATCCTTGAGCTCTGATTAACCCAATTTACAGACAGAAAAACAAACAAACAAACAAACAAACAAACCACTCTGAAGGCTATGGATGTCCAGTAATTTTTTAAAAGGAGCAGAACTGGACCTTAAACTGATCTATTTGATCTCTCAACCAAGCATTTCTAGCACACAAGTAAATAAGGCACTTCAATTCATATACAAATGCTTATTGTGTCAACAGGTACTCCAATCCTTCTGCTATCACTAGACAGGACCATATGAAAACGATGGCAGTGTCTTCACTCCAGGAAGTCTTTCAGAGGAGCGACGCTGGCGCAATGAATGATGAGGCCATTGTTCCTGGGGAACACAGATGACACCAGCAACAAAATTATTGTTTACCATGTGCAAGCCCTGGTATCTGAGAGCCTACTGAATAGAGTTGATCATAGGTTGTTTTCCCACTCCTTTTTCTAAATTAAAGAAAGCATCTCAACTAAGGCAATATGATAATTAACTTGACTTCTATTTGTTCCCTTATTTCAAAGTAATTGAATCCAAACACTATCCATCCAAATCACTGGCCTAAGTCAATGGTTGCTAAATGAGGTGCTAAGGCTCTGTTGGGTATTTTAAATGTTCCTAAGGGATGCTGTAGATTTTACTATACCAGAATTAAGAAAGCACAATGTTTATTTAATTAAGGCTTTATGAGCTGACTGTGTGACTTGCCCACATCAGCAACTTAGCCTCAATCTTTTCAAATCCAAAGTGCACATATGCTCTTTAACTGGTGAATGCAGAATTCAGCTGCTTCAGGGAATGGGTACCAAGACCTGTTTCACAAAACTGGCTTGTTCATAAGGTTAATATAAGCATGTCTACGTCTGAAAGAAGGATATGTGAATCAAATTGTAAGGGACAAGAACAAACGATGGATAATGATGACGGAATTTTATTATTGGGAAGTTTAGGTAATTTAAAATAATTAGCAAGACTAAATGAACTTGATATTCTAGGACAGTTGCCTAGCTGTGGGGTTTCTTTAGGATCTGAACATACTTCATCCTTTCCTTGAACACATTATTGGGTGAAGAGAACGTAGCAGACGTTTTGATCTCCAATAGATAGGTAAGAAAACTACCAAATATAGGTACTTTCTAGACCAATTTTGCAGATTGAGTTGTGAGTTCTGATTTGGTTAAAAGTGTGTATCTGTTGTTGGTGGAATATAAAGACCGTCCTGGGTCAAGATCACTGCCAAGGCAATTGGTAAGTAGGAGGAGGCCAAAGAGTAAAATCCTATACCATGCAGATGTTGGGTGGTTTAGAGAGCATGTGTGAGAAGAGGGCTGGTCTGAAAGGATATGTCCCTTGGGGCCTAATTGTAGGTTATGGGCAGATGCAGCCTTTGAGTTTGGATATGGATTATTCCCCCAAAGACTTGAGACTAGTATACACATGAAATGGGAAAATCAAAAACAAAAACACACAATGGAAGAGAAAATAAAGCAATCATTTCCCTTTTAAGAGGAAAGAATCCTCCAATTCCATTCTATGAGGCCAGAATTACCCTGTTATCAAAATAAGAGAGACACTACACATAAAGTAAAACTACAGGCCAATATCTCTGATATACATAGATGCAAAAAAAAATCCTCAATATTAGTAAATCAAATCTAACAATACATTTTAAAAATGTCAATCACAACAAGCAAGTGGGATTTCTTTCTCAAATGGCTCAATATTTGCACATCAATCAACATGATACATCACGTCAACAAGAGAAAGGATAAAAACCATATGATCTTCTCAAGAGATGCAGAAAAAGCATGTGACAAAGTACAATATCCATTCAAGACAAAAACTCTCAACAAAGTAGGTTTCGAGGGACATACTTCACATTATATAGGACAAATGAAAAACCCACACTAACACCATACTCAATGGGGAAAAACGGCGAGCATTTCCTCTAAGATCAGGAAGAGGAAAAGGATGTCCGTTCTCACTTTCATTCAGCAGAGTAGTGGAAATCACAGCCATAGCAACCAGACAAGAAAAAGTAATAAAAGGCATCCATGTTGGTAAGGAAGAAGTGAAACTTTCACTTTTTGCAGTTGACATGATACTATATATAGAATACCCCAAAACTTCACCAGAAAACTACTAGAACTGATAACTAAATTCAGTAAAGTAGCAGGATATAAATCTTTGCATTGCTATACACTAATAATGAAGTAGTGGAAAGAAATTAAGAAAACAATCCCATTTACAATTATACCAAAAGTAATAAAATAGCTGGGAATAAACTTAGCCAAGGAAGCAAAAGATTATATCATCTGAAAAGTTAAAAAACATTGATGAAGGAAATTGAAGAAGACATAAACAAATGGAAAAAATTTTCATGCTCGTGGATTGGAAGAACAAATGTTAAAGTGTCTGTACTTACTACCCAAAGCAATCTACAGATTTAATGAAATCCCTATCAAAATACTAATAGCATTTTTCACAGACTAGAACACAATCCTAAAATTTGTATGGAACCACAAAAGACCCTGAATAGCCAAAGAAATCTTGAAAAAGAAGAACAAAACCGGAGGTATGACAACCCCAAATTTCAAGATTTACTATAATGCTGTTGTAGTCCAAACAGTATGGTACTGGCACAAAAATAGACACAGATCAATGGAACAAAATAGCCCAGAAATAAACCTACAATTATGTGGTCAATTAATCCATGACAAAGGAGGCAAGCATTTCCAGTAGGAAAAAAGACAATCTCTTCAGCAAATCGTGTTGGGAAAACAGGACAGCTACACACAAAAGAACAAAACTGGACCACCTTCTTATACCATACATAAAAATAAACTAAAAATGGATTAAATATTTAAATGTGAGACCTAAAACCATAAAATCCCTAGAAGAAAACATAGGTAGTAATTTCTTTGATATCAACCTTAGAATTTTTCCAAATAAGCCTTTTTTTGGCAAGCAAATAAAAAAAAAATAAACTATTGGGACTACACCAAAATAAAAAGTTTTTACACAGAGAAGAAAACCATCAAAATAAAAAGGCAACCTATAGAATGGGAGAAGGTATTTACAAATAATATATCTGATAAGGGGTTAATATCCAGAATATATAAAGAAACTATACAACTCAATGCAAAAAAAAATTCATTTAAAAATGGGCAGAGAGGGGCACCTGGGTGCCTCAATCAATTGAGCACCCAACTTGGGCTCAGGTCATGATCTCATGACCGGTGAGTTCAAGCCCCAAGTCTGGCTCCATGCTGACAGCTCAGAGCCTGGAGACTGCTTAGGATTCTGTGTCTCCATCTCTCTCTGCCTGCCTCTCTCTCTCTCTCCCAAAAATAAACAAACATTAAAAAACAAAATTTAAAAATGGGCAGATCTGAATAGAAAGTTATTTAAAGAAGATATACAGATGGCCAATGAACACATGAAAAGATGTTCGACATCACTGATCTTGGGGAAATGCAAATCAAAAACACAAAGAGCTATCACCTCACACCTGTGAGATGGCTAGAATCAAAGACAAGAAATAACATGTTGGTTGGTAACGATGTGGAGAAAAAGGAACCCTCATGCAATGTTGGTAGGAATGCATCTTGTGCAGTCACTATAGAAAACGGTATGGAGATTCCTCAAAAAATTAGAAATACCATAAGATCCAATAATTCCATGACTATTATCCAAAGAAAATTAGAACACTAAATTGAAAAACTATACGCACGCCTATATTTATTGCAGCATTATTTGCAATAGATAAGATATGGAAGCAACCCAAGTATCCATCAATAGATGAATAAATAAAGAATATGTTTTATATATACACAGTGGCATATTACCTGTCCATAAAAAAAGTGAAATCTTGCCATTTGCAACATGGATGGATCTAAAGGTATAGTGAAATAAGTCAGTCAGAGAAAGACAAATACCATATGATTTCATTCATATATGGAATTTAAGAAACAAAAACAACTGAACAAAGAAAAAAAGAGACAAACAAAAAACCAGACTCTTAAAGACAGAGAACTGGTGGTTGCCGGAGAAGAGGTGGGTGGTGAGATGAGTGAAGTCAGTGAAGCGGATCAAGAGTGTGTTTACTGTGATAAATGCTGAGTAATGTGTAGAATCGTTGAATCACTATATTATAAACCTGAGACTAATGGAACACTGTATATAAATTATACTGGAATTAAGTAAATAAATATAAATAAAAATAAAAAACCCCTTTTATTTATTCTCTAAACACCTCCACCCACCAATTCTTTTCTTACTAATGAAGTTTATTCTCATCAGTAGTTAAGTCAAATTTAAAAAAACAAAACAAAGCAGTTATAACCTTCCTAGTATCGATCATTTTAACCTACATTAAACATATTAAAATAGGTTCCCAATAGGTAGACTATAATATTCTTTCCAGGATTTAAAATAGGTCTTCATTTAAAAACATTTGATAGCACTGAGATTTGATTTTAATTCTATTATTCTGTTTCTTTAACTTTTTCCATCATTTTATCTTCCCTTGTTACCCATCTTTTAACACAGATTCTCTCAGAAAGAGGTTTTTGTTTGTCTGGTTGGTTTGCTTATTTTCCTTTCAGTAATGTGTGTAAGAAAGTGTATTAAGGGTCCAAAGTTGTTACAAATATCTTCTTAAACCTTGAAAAAATAATAGACTAATTCAGAAATTACCTATTGCAAATGCCAAAAACGGTTCTTTTGACGTGATGGATGCATCATGTGACAGGACTATCAGAGGGACTGTTAAGTAAAGAGAGAAAGAGTAACCCCACGTTAGTTGGAAGACTAGGATAGTTCACATCCAGATAACTTCAGTTAGAGTAACAGGTTCATGAGAAGTTAGAAGGGTCGGGGTGCCTGGGTGGCGCAGTCGGTTGTTCGAGCCCCGCGTCAGGCTCTGGGCTGATGGCTCAGAGCCTGGAGCCTGTTTCCGATTCTGTGTCTCTCTCTCTCTGCCCCTCCCCCGTTCATGCTCTGTCTCTCTCTGTCCCAAAAATAAATAAACGTTGAAAAAAAAAATTAAAAAAAAAAAAAAAAAGAAGTTAGAAGGGTCAAAATCAAGGCACAGTGAGGTTTGTCCACACATAAGGGTCAATGAGTTAGTGAGCTGGATTTGAGAGCTTCAACTACTAAGTTAAAAACACCAGAAAAAAACAAAGCAAACAAAAACCAAAACTAAGCATGTCAGCTACTTCATTTTGAGCCTTATCAGGGAAAAACAAACTCAAATGTACCAAAAAACACACCTAAAATTTAAAGCCATAATTAATTTATCATAATACATTGTCGGGATTGTCAGCAATAAACTTGTTTCCAAATACTGACTTATTTATCATATAATTCTATTCAATGGTAAATTGGTATTACTCTTTTATTTGGCTTTTGCTTAGAGTTTCAAGTGGGCTGAAAATTAGGAAGTGGTTTCTATCTCCTAACTTGGATGACAAAACAGTAAACGACCATTTTTATTCTGTTGACAAGAAAAATATACTTTATGGTTGTATAAATTGCTTGAAGGCAAAGATAATTGTATAATTTTCTTATCTGAGCCAATGCTAATAATTTATTATTAAACATTATTTTTAATTTGAATACAAGTAGAAGGTATCTCAGAGAAGGAAGCATTGCAAAATACTCAGAAGGAAATTCTAATCCTGTGAAAAGTGGAAAATCACTGTACCTTTCCTGGATTTTTTTTTTGAGCTAAACAGACAACATATTCAATAGAGATTTTACTGTCTCATACTCAGCTCTCCTGTTTCCATTTAAAGATTTATTTTCTATTTGGAAATTTTTTTTATTATTATTAACTGGCAGTATTCTGACAAAGTGTGTTTCATTATTAAGCACCTACTATCAGAAATGATAAAACATTTTCATTATTAGGCCATTTATTTTTGGTGATAAAAACTTTTTCTAGTTTTGCAGTTAATTACACATTCCCCTCATGCATTGGCCTGTTTAACTGATTGCATCAAATCATGCTATACAAGAAAATTAATACACATTCCATGAATAGGAGTGAATATTTAAAATCAGTCCTGACCATCTTATACTTTCAAAAGTTTTGGTAGGTACAAAAAATAGATTTTTTTTTTAAGTTTATTTATTTTGAGACAGAGACATACCATGAGCACGGGAGGGGTAGAAAGAGAGGATCCCAAGCAGGCTCCATGCTGTCAGCACAGAGTCTGACATTGGGCTTGACCCTAGGAACCATGAGATCGTGACCTGAGCCAAAATCAAAAGTTGGATGCTTAACTGACTGAGCCACCCAGGCGCCCTAGATTTTTTTTTTTTAAAGAAGGTATGTCAACAGATATAAACAGATGAAGCAGAGTATCAGAACGCCACCAAAATATCATTTAGCAAAACAAAAGTCTAGCTTAAATGAGAATATTAAATATTTTACAGATCTTCAAATAAAAGATAATGCTAAACATTCAGTGGCTTATGGAAATATCTGTCATAAAATGGGTTCAATCTAAACAGATTTTATGGACATTTAGGCTCTTTCCGTAATTTGGCTATTGCTTGACAAACAGAAGACCATAGGGGAAGGGAAGGGAAAAAAAAATAGTTACAAACATAGAGGGAGGGAGGCAAACCATAAGAGGCTCTTAAATACAGAGAACAAACTGAGGGTGGAAGGAGGGATGGGAGAGAGGGAAAAATGGGTGATAGGCATTGAGGAGGGCACTTGGGATGAGCATTGGGTGACATATATAAGCCAATTTGACAATAAATTACATTAAAATAAACAGATTTTATTATACTATTTCCGATAGGTAGCACTAGCAAGGTCTAACTGTCATAAATTACCTGGGATATTATAATATTGCTATGCAGAATCAGCTACTGAAGGATGTTCTTCAAAATAAGAGTTCATACCAGCTCTATCAATGGCCACCATGGCAAAAGTCCATTTAATTCTAAAGTATTAAAAATAAAAGATGCACATGGAAATAAAGTATTTCTCAGGAACGTGAATTGTTTATTATTCTTTTTTAATTTTTATTTTTTTACATTTATTCATTTTTGAGAGACAGAGCGCAAGTGGGGGTGGGGCAGAGAGAGGTAGACACAGAATCAGAAGCAGGCTCCAGGCTCTGAGCTGTCAGCACAGAGCCTGATGCAGGGCTCGAACTCACAAACTGTAAGATCATGACCTGAGCCGAAGTCGGACACTTAACCAAGTGAGCCACCCAGGTGCCCCTCTTTATTATTACTTCTGATAATACTTTATTTTTGGAGCCAGACAAGTGAAGTTTGTCCTTAATATTTCCTTGTTACCTGATTTTCAGTTAGACTACAAGTCCTTCAGGACAGAGGACTAGTTTCTTTATTTTTTTTAAGTTTATTTATTTATTTTGAGAGAGAGCAAGTGAGCGAGTGAGCATGCAAGCAAGCATGAGCAGGGGGGGTAGAGAGATGGAAAGAGAGAGAATCCCAAGCAGTTCTCTGCTGTCAGCATCGGGAGCCCAGTGCAGGGCTCTATCTCACAACCATAACCTGAGCAGAAACTAAGAGTTGGATGCTTAACTCAAGCAATAAAATAATGTCTTTTGAAATGCATTTCAGCATATTCCAGCTGTGTTTTTGTGGGACACATACAGCTGTCTTCCATAATCACTGAGCATGTCCAGGTATGTAAATAAAAACATTATTTTCCTTAAAAAAAAAAACAACACTCTTAATTCCTAAGGAAAAATGAAGCACACTCCAGTCTGACAATACAGTTCACTGTTATTGGTACTTTATGGTTAGTTTGTACTTAGTAACTTCACGTTGGATATCAGCAATGGATATTCTTCTTCACAAGAAATTGTTCAGTAAAAATGCCCAACTTGTATCTTCAGTTGTCAGCCCAAATAACTGGCAAAGAATCAAAAAGCATGAAAACACCCCAGTAAATACAGTTATATATGTTCCAGAAATAATCAAAACCAGGCAAGGGAAACCTGAATTTTTAGACCTAAATAGAAATTTGCTTCCTTGTCAGGTCTCCTGATAAAGAAGTCTTACTGCTTTGTGGATGTCTTGTTATTGCTTGGGCCTGGAATTTAATAGTAGGTACATTACACCTCTATAATCATTTCTTAAATCAGGCCATGCCTTTCCATGAAATAAGCCACAAAAATTGAGCATTTTTCTCAAGACAATAATGGCAGCTGAGTTTTCCACAAAATCAGAACATTTTTAGTTCTCTTGGTAAAAAGCACAACTGATACTAGGCTTGCTCTGAAATAAAGTGCTCCACCGGCGGAAGAAATAATTGTCTTGTGCATACAAAACAGAATTCTGTCCACCATCATCAAAGCGTAGATGTGGCTACTTTGAAGATGATGTCAATGAAATAGAGTTCCTTGAGGGGGAGGATCTTATTTATTCAACTGGCATAAACACAAGCAGAGAGAGAGCACTCTAAATTTTATTAAGTCAATAAAGAAGTGTAGTGAAGAAATGAGGTACATTAATAAATGTTTACTCTTTGTACAAGAGTATTATATAAGTGCCTCAAGAAGACTTCAGGTGTTTGAGGCCTTGGAGACATCCCTAATCCTTGCCAGCACCAAGTCATAGGTAAACATTCCATCTAGCAATTTCTCTCTGTGTGGTCTGCCAACACCTTAAGCCCAAGCCACTATTGCTTATAATAGTCTTCTGTTTGGCCTATATCCGCTCTGGTGCCCTCCTCCTCATTTTCACACTTAGTCAAAGAGCTATTTTCAACCACAAATGAAATCATTGATCCCTCACCTTACCACCACACCCTTACACTACTCAATGGCTTCCCATGACTCTCGTGATAAAGAACGAAATCTTGGAGTAGACTAGAAGGCACCTTCTGTCTCTGCTTCCCTTCATTCTTATGTGAGACCACACATCTCTATGGCTCTCATGTCAGGCACACTGGAGATTCCTCTGGTGCAGAAACATGCCATATTATAAGGAAGTACCCACCAACTTTCTTCTCTGGGTCAAGTGCTGCTCCTCAGGATTTCAGCTGATCATGCATTTCCCTAGGCAAACCTTTTCTGACCCCTCAGTTATATATTTTGCTATCAATTCTTACAGTACTACATTCCTCTTCTTCAGAGCACTTAACTCAATTTGAAATAATGAATTCATTAGTGTGATTACTTGATTAATGTCTATTTTCCTCTTAGACTATAATTTTCATGATGAAATAGACTGTGGCTCCTTTTGCTCACCACTATGTACCTGGGATATAGGACAAAGTCTGGCACATAACTCCAGTTCCTAAATAATGTTTCTTGAATGAATGAAAAAATGAATCTATGAGCCTCTGGGTCACTTTTACAGAGTGAGGTTGGGTACTGAGCACCCTGCATGCAGATTCTTGACTACTTTTGTGTCCAGTGTCAGCATATTTAAGAGAGATTCTGGAGAGTTACTATAGTTTATTAGGAGACATTAAATTTTTATGAGAAATATAACATGGATCTTCATTAATATGAATTGACTATACTGAAATGTGTTTTGTTTTTATGTTTGTTTTTTACTTTCATGAATAACTTTCCAAAAAATGAGCTATGCTCATTTACTATAACCAATACCTATTGTCTTGGGAAAGATACAGATCTACTTAAACAGCCTTCAACACTTACAATGGTTTTTGCATTCATAGAACACTTCTAATTCCAGAATGCCTTTATAATTATTGTGTTCTTTACCTAAAACAACTAATGGGGTGGGTGGGCATGGATATTATCAACTCCGTTGTACTACTGGCCAAAAAAAAAAAAAGATAAAACATACTTTGGAAAACAGCTTGAGACATGAGTTTTTGTTTGTTTGTTTTGGATTTTTTGTTTTTGTTTCTCCCTGCAATGCAGTCTTATAGTCAACTCATAAAGGCTGTTATACAACAGAACACTGGCATATGATATTGCTACCTTGATTTATAGCACTTTGAAGAAACTGAAGAATAAGGCAGTAGTAAGCAAGGATATGTACCATTTTCAGAAGCTTAGGAAAATCACCAAGGAGCTGACTTGGTGTTAAACGAAATGAGGGCAGATTGTAGCCCTGCAAGTCAAAGCTCTGAGCAAGAGGCTTATGGAAATTGAGGCCAATAAAGGGCTGACATAATGAAGGAACAACAATCCTTGCTTCCAAGTATTAAAAATTCACTCTACCATAAAACTATTATCTTTTAATTTTAAAAGAAGAGTGGTAATAGAAATATGAGAATATGAGCCATGTATCTGTGGGCCCTATATTTTACTCATGTGTGTTTACTTGTTGCCCTCCATGAGTCTAATGGCTAAAACTTGAGTTCTGCAGGTGTATGGTCAGAGTTCAGAACCCTGCTCAGTTTTTCCTAGTTTTTTTTTTTTTTTTTTTTTTTTTTTTTTTTTTTTTTTTACCTTGAATTAGAGTTCAGTTTCTTTATTTGTAAAATAGGGATTCTAATGTCTTTCCAAGTTTCCAGAACAGATTCAGGAATTATATGGCCTGAGGCTTATATAATTGTGGGGTGCCTCCTTATGAGAGAAGCATACACATAAAAATACACACAGCTTAGTTCCCAACCTGGGCCTTGAAAGGTGGCAGTGCAAGTAAGGGCCCTGAAGTTTAAGCTTCAAAAGTGTCACTTCTGTATTCTTTTTCAGTTAAAAAAGAACTGAGGTTGGGTACTGAGCATACTACATGCAGATTCTTGACTACTTTTGTGTCTAACGAAGACTGAAAAAAAAAACCATATAGCACAGTAAATACACAGTGTTAGTCCACATCCTCATTATTATTTTTACTATAACTCACAAAGATGTCGGAATGAATAATATCCATTTCCCACTCCTCAGATTTTAATTTTATTCTTCTGAGGCTACATGCTAGTTAGGTCTAAAGAGATTAGTAAAACAGAGACAAATGTCCAGAAACTAGTGCATTCATTCTTTCATTTGTTCACTACACAAAGTATATCAAGCAGCTGCTCTGTGCCAGGCATGGAATGGGGAGTGAGACAGGCAGGGAGTGCACATAGAAAAATGCAACACAAATTTTAAAAATGAGGAATAACAAGCATGTATGGGTGTTGTGGGGGTAATAAGAGGGTGCTGGAATAGAGAACAATGGGGGGAAAATATTAATTGCATAGGGCAGCAGAGGGACCCCTATCTGTAGCTGTCAATCAGTAAGTGGAAATTTGAATATTTTGATGGTTCCAGGGAGCCTGGGTGGTCCAGTCAGTTATGCATCCAACTCTGGCTCAGGTCATGATCTCATGGTTCATGGGTTCGAGCCCATGTTGGGTTCTGTGCTGACAGCTCAGAGCCTAGAGCCTGCTTCAGATTCTGTGTTTCCCTCTCTCTCTGCCCTTCCCCCGCTCCTGCTCTGTCTCTCTCAAAAATAAACATTTAAAAAAAATTGAATATCATGACAGCACCTGTAAAGAGGAGTTGGGAAAAGCATTCCAGACAGAGGGAATATCCTATTTGGATGTTACACAGAAAAGAATATGAAACATTTTAGCAACCCAGTCTCGATAAATTAATTAGATGTTGCAAGAACGATGTGAAGGTGGTGACTAATGCATCAGAGATTCTATAGTGAGATAAGCTCTTTAAAAAAAAAAAAGGACAAAACCAATTTTGATGAGGACAAATGCATAAAGTATGGATGTGGGCTTCTGCAAAAATAGTTTTCTCCATATAATTATGAGCTTTTAGGGTAGACCTCCCTTAATTTACCTTTTCTGCTGTTATTGAAGCAAACTGCAACAAGGAGGCCTCAACTCAGTTCTAGACCTAGAGTGTTCCTGCCCCCCTCACACACTCAGGCACACTGAAATGAGCCATATGATACCCACCTAAAGAACGCTTCTTAAGTGTAAAATAAAGGATTCTTTGAAGGAGTTTTTAAAAGGTGGGATTATATTGTAAACAATAATTAAATGTATTAAAGTTATAAACTAAGGAATATTTTATTCTAGTCTAGAAGAGTGCAGAATTGATATCAGTAAAGTCTTCTGAGAAAAGATGTACCTAGGAAGAGCTGAGAGATATGAATAGCTAACAAGAACAGGGAGAGGGTATAGAGGCTAAGTCTACTTACAACTTCCAGCATTTTCCTTTCAGCCATTAGGCTAGGCAGAAGAGAGTCTTTCTGAGTCCCTTTACATTTTGTACAGCTTCTTACACAGAAAGTTTCCTTAATCTTTGTTTAGGAGGAAATCCTAAAACAATCTGATACCCATCTCATGGTCTAAACCACAGAAAGAGACATCTGCCACTGAAAGAGCTGAAGGTCTGGGAATGATTAAACCTTAAGGGATAAAAGTGAACATCCTTCCTTTGATCCTCAGCCTTGTGTCTTCACACCAAAGAAAACACCTGTGAACATGTTCTCTGAAACGATGACCCAGTTTCAGTCACCATCTGCTAGAGACTGAATTGTGTCTTCCCACAAATTCATATGTTGAAGCCCTATCCCCCAATGTGATGGTATTTGGAGACGGGCCTTTCAGAGGTCTTATGTTTAGATGAGGTCATGAGAGTGAGACCTTCATGATGGGATCAGTGCCCTTATAAAAAGAGACACCAGAGAGCTTGCTTCGTCTCTCTTTCTACATCATATGAGGACACAGTGAAAAGACAGCCATCTACAAGCCAGGAAAGGGCTCTTCTCAGAAAGCAAGTCTGCCTGCACCTTGATCTTGGACTTACAAGCCTCCAGAACTATGAGAAATAAATGTCTGTTGTTTAAGTCACTCAGTCGACACTATTTTTTAATATCAGCCCCTGTTTACTAAATGGTGTTCAACAAAAATAATAGAGGCATATGGCACCTGCAGAGAACCCAATTCCAGAGATGACCCTATTAATTTAAATAGGGCCACAATGGCAAGTTAATTTATTACCTATGTCCAGGGTTACTTAAAAGATCCATTCAAACATTAAGCATATTTTGTTGCCATGTGGAAAATACATCTCTTCTTCCCTCTCCACCCTTGCTTTGAATCAATCATGAGATCCAACCAGGAGATTCTAACTGTTGACAGCAAGGTCACCGCTCTGCTCAGCATTTCTGTTTTATTTCAACATCTTTCCAAACTGTTGAAGGGTCTCAGTAAGATTGAGAAGTGGCTGGAACTCTTATTAAGTCAGGAATAGTATGAAAATGTTACCAATTTCTACCACTGCCTACTGTTAGAGAAGGCCGAGGCTTCGTCTGACCATCCATGCCTGTAAATTCTATAAATATGCATGTTCTAGGGGAGTTCCATGCCTGCTCATATCTGTCAGCGTAGCTTGAGAAAGGACTTTGGGTTATATCAATAATGAAATGGTCTGGCTCTAAGGAACAAGGCTACTATTTTCCTGGATAGAACATTCCCCTCCAATTAGACAATTCAAAGCACTACCCTGCCTGTTTCCTCACTTCAGATGAGACCAGGATCTGCCTGGTCTAAATATATCTTACTTACACATTATAGGTACTCAATATGTGCTGAATTAAACTGTATTCCTATGTATTATTATACCTAGGGTGAGATCATCAGTAGAGCAAACACACATATCTCTGCATGAGCTATTCTGACCATGAAAACGTGGCCACATACACAAACCATTTGGTTCTCAATGAGCCATAACATCTGTGCTGGGTAAATAAACACAAAAATAGTGGTTCAGAAATAAGCACTGCAAACAGTTGTGTTTGCTTTGCCTAAAAGCCCCACAGGTCCTGTATAGTTCATTACGAACATGTAGTAGGTCTTCTATTGAGATGAGGCTTAGTTGTTTTCTGTAGGTTTTGAACAACAAATTACATCTTCACAAGTCAGGAAAGCTTTCAGAGGCATTTCAGGTCCTAACATTTTCACATATATTGTCTTGGCTGCTGGACAAGTAATTTTTGTCTTTTTAATGCCAAACCAGTAAGGGAAAGATTTCAATAGATGTTTCACATTCTTGTCCTAGAAATTTTTAATTCATAAACATCATTTTCTGAACAACTTTTTCCTTTTCTCCCTGTGGTCATCACCTGCCATTTATCTGATAATGATTCAAAGAGAAGCATAAATGTGTGCTGATTTAGTCTGCTTGAGCATTCCAATTCCAATCGGAATACATCTATCTTACCAAATGCAATGTTATGCAGACCTCTTGTCCTCCCCTCCTGCTTGTTGTGGCAGAGATTTATACTGCAATCTCCCAGCACATTTGAATTAGAGATGGGAGTCCTGATGACAACTGTCTACAGGTTGAAATTATAAAGGTAAAAACTTGGTCCAGCAAATCTTCCTCTCCTTTCATTTGAGGATTCACTTTCCTTAGTGCCAGAGTAATATTTATGATGCCCTTGTTATTTAGCAGCTTCATTTTATTTATGTTAGATTTATTTTTAACAAATTCCACCGCATTTTCATTAGTTATTCAGCAAAACCTCTCAATAAGATGGTAAATAATGATTAATACCTGATACACGAAAAGTCTTATACCTAAGTCTTCAGTTGTCTCATTTCTCTCTCCCTTCCTCTGCCACACACACACACACACACACACACACACACACACACACACACGTGCATATGCATGCATGCAAGCAACACCAGTATTTGGTCTGCTAAATAAAAAGTTATTCTTTAGAGAAGACGTTTGCTCTCAACTGTTTCTCCTCCTCACACATACTTATTTGACCCATTCAGCCACAGTCAATACACATCTTTTTTTAATCCACAGTTGTATATGCTAAAGTTCATATCTCTCTGTAAGATTAATTAATACAGTCATGGCTAATTATCTGTATCTGTTTATATAAGCAAGTCCATTATACACAGTGAACATCATAAAGATAATCAGATTTTCGGCCTCTCAGTACAGGTCAGGATAAAGCCTTACTGTCCTTCAATAAACAGGAACACTGGCCATCACTGGAGGGTGAAATGACTACTGGTCCAGACTGGTCGATGTTCCTTCAGAGTTACAGTCTTAAAAGATGTTGAGCAAATGAACCCAAGGATGGGTCAGACAGGCACACAAAGGCTTAGAGAATTTCTCTCAGACCAAAATACCCTGGAATATTCTGAAGCAGAAAAACATCATAATGAACTGAGAAGGTTCTTGAAGCAGTTCCTCATTGTAGTGACCCAAAGGGCTGATTTAGAACGTGGCATATGAATGTGTGTGTTTGCCTGCATGTGTGTATGTGTAGTTGGGAGAGAAATTCATGCTTTAACATATAACCTCAGTCTACAAGTCAACGTTCATATCTAGGGTGCACAAGATGTGTCTGGAGACATTATCTTAAGATTCCTGAAAAAATCTACAGGTCTGGCATAGGTTCTGAAATCTGCATTTTAGTTTATATTCCAAGAAATGTGTAAACTGAACTTTCTCTTTTGTTCCTTCATAGATGATTAAGAGCCTGATGTTGAGGGCAGCAGTTTGGAAAGGCAAGGCAAAGCTCTAATCCATCAAATGGGCTGTTAGAAGTTGGGGTGGACAAATGCTCAACAACCAGTCTATCTAGTATATGTCAACCCTAATTTAAAAGGTTTCTAAACCTTTGAAAGGTCAATGTATATATTGCAATATATCATGGGAGGGCACCATCCATCATGACCCGTCGGTGACTCCCCACTGCTTGTCCCTTCAAGGTTTAAAACTGAGAAGCTCAGAGACCACATTATCATCAGGGGCCATGCTCCCTCTCCAAATATATTTTTCATTCCCCGATTCTAATGCAGTGCTCCTTTCTATATCTGTTCATCTTTCTGATCCCCTCAATCTGGAAGCCTTGTATCTCTCCCACTACCCACATGTGTTCTTAAATAATCAGAGCCTAATGGTGTGTCCTTTTCAGAGATGCCTCCTGCTATTCATGTTCTTCCTGTAGAAATTCCATTTCCACATTTTCTGTTTTGTTCATTTTTATAAATATTACTGTTATTTTATTTCCTCTTATGCCCTCTTGGATGCAAGGGGAAACTATACTTTCATGTTTCCTCAGTAGCATCTACAGTAGACACTTTACAAAAATCAAAATAAAGCAGGTTTGTCAAAGAGGGTTCTATATACCAATCACAATGGATTACCTGAAGGACATGTTTAATACGCAGACTTCTGGGCTACACCCTAGACATGCTAAACCAGATTTACTTTTTTGTTTTAATTTATTTATTTTGACGGGGGGGGGGGGAGAGGGGGAGAGAGAGAGCATGAGAGCGAGCAGGGGAGGGGCAGAGAGAGGCAGAGAGAGAATTCCAAGCAGGCTCCACACGGTCAGCTCAAACTCACAAACCATGAGATCATGGCCTGAGCCAACACCAAGAGCTGGACACTTAACTGACTGAGCTACCAAAGCACCCCAAACCAGATTTACTTTTTAAGCTACCAGGAAATACAAGTGCACACTCTAACTGAATGCTGTTGGCCTAGAGACATGTCTTCCCTAAGATGCCTATGTGGAATAATCATTTGAAGCTCATATAAAAATTACACATTCCAGAGCTCTTGTCAGGCCTTCCAAAGGAAGGAGAATCTCAGGAGCAGTGGGCTGACAATAGGTATTTTTCATAAGCCATTTGCATCCCTATCCTTGCCCCATCAGATAATTTCAACCATAATCCGAGGCAGTGAAATTTCTTCTAAACTATTAGCAGTGCTTTCTTAAACAGATACAAGCACATTTTTTTTACAGAATAATGTAAGACAATAATAATTTTCTCAACATTTTACTTTAATTATAATTACTTTCATTATTTAAAACCTTCCTAGTTTGAGAAATGTAAACTAAGGAATAATACATTCATTTGCTAAATTATTTCTCCCTGACTGAGATAATAGCCATGCAGCTAACCTGGTACAGTGTAAAATCAGCCGAATTTGTAGTAGCCAGCCCTCACTGTGACATTTGTTGACTGGTGGGCATGGGAAAGTTACCCAATCTTAAGAAGAATCAACTTCCTCTTTTAAAAAAACAAAAAAGTGGAGGGATGATCACAATACCTAACATGCAAGCTAATATATGTAGCAGAACACAGGGTGATCCACAGAGCATTATTTACCTATGATTCTAGAATTCCAGCAAAATGACGAAAACATGGAAGGTGCACAGGATGGGGTTCCAGAGCCCCTGCTGAGAACATGATTCTTGTCTATATCAGCAGAGAGAAGACCCTTCCTCTTCAGGAGGCTGCCCAACCACTTCTGTGGGCTGGGTTTGCATTAAAGATCTGGGATTTCTATGCTTTCTCTCTGCAGCAGATAATAACCATACTGAATGCTCACTGAGAGAAAAAACATATATGAAGCCTAAATTTAAAACTATCCGAAGTAACTATTGCTGCTTTTAAGTATGTATTTCCATTTTTCCTAGAACTACACACTGTTTTATTTTTTTTTTAATTAGTATGATCATTATAGTGTTCACTTACTATATCACGCACATTTTCACATTTGTTCAAATATTCTCTTAAAATATGATGGTTAATAACTGTGTAATATGTCTTACTATAATAGTTCCAATATCCATTTGAATACTCTATTATTGGATATTTAGTTTCTTGTTTGGCTATTATAAGAAGTTTTTAAACAAGAATTTTGTACACAGATCTCTGAGTGCATCTTTAATTATTTTGTTAGAAGTCATTTCTAGGAGTAAGATTAGTGGGTCAAGGGAAGGAAGGTTTTCAAATCTCATGATCTATATTGCCCCCTACTACTTTTCAGAAATGTTGCCAATTTAAACTTCATCACCCTCCCTCCTACCTAAGAAGGAATCTTGGTGTATACAACACCAAAGTCTTAATTATTATTTAGTTAAAACTTTGCCTGAAAGGGGTGCCTGGGTGGCTCAGTAGGTCAAGCGTCAGACTCTTGACTTCAGCTCAGGTCATTATCTCACCATTTTTATGTTCGAGCCCCACATCAGGCTGTCTGCTGACAGCCTGGAGCCTGCTTGGGACTTATCTGGCGCTTTCTCTCTGCCCCTCCCACACTCATGTTCATTCTCTCTCTCTCAAAATAAATAAACTTTTAAAAGAATAAATAAAAATTTGCGTTATGAATAAGCCCTAAGGAAATTCCTTTGAAATTTGCTATCTCTGATTACTATTGAGTTCGCTCCTGTCATTTTATGACACTGTAGTCAGTGTCTATTGCAGTTTTCTGCATATTGCCTCTGCTCCTTTTTCCAACGCAGCACCAATATTTGTTTTCAGTGATTTTTAGTCACACTGTGTATTTTGGAAATAAACCATTTACTACATTAGCTAGACAAGTGTTCCCAGAACAAAATCTGCCTCTAAATTTTGTTTAGTTTAAATAATAATTTCTGTTCTGATACATTCTTTTCTTAAAAATATTTTTGAACACTGTATTATTATTTCTTAAAACGTTCAGAAAAGTTGAAAGGTTTATATAATGAATACCTAATACCTACAACCTACACTCTAAAATCAATTTTTAGTAGATTTGTTTTATCACATATATATAGCTAGTGGAAATAGGTTTAACTATTTATACTCTATTATTTTATAGGATCCCTTCTTGGAATTTAACCTAATGAAATAAATCACTAAACCCTAAGTGCCATTAAAAAGTAGATGTTTTTCTTCTATATATATATATATATATATATATTTTTTTTTTTTTTTCAATTGTATCCACAGCATCTAGAACAGGGCTCATCATATTGCGGCCTTCCCTGGATATTTGAGTGAATGACTTTTCCAAGTGAGGAGAAACTTTTCCTGCTCTAGGACAATAAAAAAGATTCTTTTTTTTTGCTGTGTTCTGGCCCTATGAGAATAAAATCTGTTCTGTATAAAGCAGCAAAAAATATTCTAAGAGCCAGTCAGATATAACTGGCTTGTTTAATCAGCGTGCTAAATGGCTGAATAAGTATGCTCAAAATATTAGAAACATCAACTATCTTTTATCTACAAACAAGCAAAGGACCTGTGGATAAATTATCATAAATTCTGGAAAATGGTTTGCAGCATTTAATGACAGCATCTCATATCTGGGAGGGAATTAGAATTCAAAACATTTTCACTTCCTTCCAGAAGATGATGAGCTAATGCCGAAATGCCTGTGAAGACAGAAGAACAAAAGAAAACGTTGCAGGCTAAAGTATCTGACAAGAGGGGTGCCTGGGTGGCGCAGTTGGTTAAGCGTCCGACTTCAGCCAGGTCACGATCTCGCGGTCCGTGAGTTCGAGCCCCGCGTCAGGCTCTGGGCTGATGGCTCAGAGCCTGGAGCCTGTTTCCGATTCTGTGTCTCCCTCTCTCTCTGCCCTTCCCCCGTTCGTGCTCTGTCTCTCTCTGTCCCAAAAATAAATAAACGTTGAAAAAAAAAATTAAAAAAAAAAAGTATCTGACAAGAATGGGGAAAGTGTGCCATGGATTGCAGAATTTATCTCATTGAGATGGGAACAGAAAACTGATGCATGATACTTCAAAAGAGAAAAAAAGTCTGTCATGAATCTTCTGAGTCTAGAGAGCCCGGGTGAGCAGAAATGTAGAAACAAGCTAATTACTGCCTGTCTTTTACTCCCTTAGTTAGGAACAGCAGGAGGAAAGGAGCCATACAATATTTTTGACATTCTGTATTGAAAAAAAAAGTATTTTTAGTGTCCCTTTTCTCAGGAGTCTTGGAGCAAAGGTAACTCTGCCATGTGGTTGCAGTTAGAATCACTCGGGAAGCTTCTTAAAAAAGTCTAATGGCCAGATCCTATGTCAGACCAATGAAACCAGAATCTCTGCAGGCTTGGGGGTAGGACGAAGGGAGGCATATATATACAAATTTCTCCAAGTTATCTTGATGCCCAGCTAGGATTGCAAAATATTGGATGAAAGAACACGGCAAAGAAGGCACGGAAGAGTCAAATCTGTATATAAAGTGCTAAGCTCCCTTCCAGGGTTTGCTCCTCCATGAAGGTGACCATCTCATAGGGGCAAAGACAAGAAAAGGATTTCCAATGATACCAGATTTCAGCTGCCTCTCACCTAAATGTCCGTGCGCACAGTGCTTTCTGTGGAAAAGGCTGGGGGAGCTCTCAGCAGGGATGGTATTTTCCATGTGTATCTACTATAGTGTATACTTTATGCTAACATGATTTAAGAAATATCTGCTTTACATGGAACAAAATAAACCAAAACCAGAAATGAACTCACAGAGACTCCAGGTAATACTGGTCCCTAACTTCTCTGCTCTCTGCTTTAGATGTCCTGAGGGAAAATAAAACTCAGTATCTTGTGGTTGCCCTGAAAGAGCAGATTTTAGTTTGGGGCAGGGGGAGGAGACTTTTTTTTTTTTTTTTTTACCTTTTTAAATGTATCACTTTTGTTTGTAAGCACTTTACAAATTATCTCCACTTTATAGACAAGGATTTTTTTTTTTTTTTAAGAAAAGGAAACTTTTAAAAATAGAGGTAGGATTTGAACTGGAACTGCCTGACTCTACCTTGTGCCCTTATAATTCCTATTTTCCATATTTGCTCAGCCATTCACCCATTTTTGACACTTAGAGCATTTCTAATCTTCAACCAAGAAAAAACTGGTGAAGAGTTTCATGTGTGTATTTTCTCCTCCATAGTTAGACTTTTTCTTTCGGAATAAAATCTTGGATGTGTGTTGCCAGAGAAGTTGCATATCTTTACGATATTCTACATATATTGGGAAATTGCTTGCCAATGGGGTTTGTAAAGTTGACAATGCCTCCCAAAATATATGATGGAAAAATCTCAAGAGTATTCATTTATTTCCAATGTAATAGGTGAAAATGATATTTAATCTCATTACTTAATTTCCACTTGGTTTATTGATAAATTGGTACATTTTCTCATATGTTTTGGGGGGTGATTTATATATTGGAAACTTGATATATAAACTTTGATATGATTTTCTTTGTAGAATTTTTCACAGTTAAAATGAATATTTTTGTAGCATTACGTTTAATGCTTGTCTCTCCTACTAGATGGTAAGCCCCTTGAGGGAAGATGTCATACTTGTTATATTCAATGTTGACTTCTGGTGCCTAGCATCATGTCTGGTATATAATATATATTAAAGTTATTCATAAACAGAAATATTTATTTACCCTCCACATCTACTAGAAGAATCTATACAGTCTATTACATTGTTGTTAATGTTGTCTTATGGTGTTTATTTTATTGTTGTTTTTATGGTTTAGGATAGTGCAAAGGCAGGCACTGACCATCACAAAGTAATGTATTCCGGATGGAATTAACACTGGAGAATCAGAGAAGAAAAAAATAATGCAGTTGAAGGGGATGGGAATGATCTAGGAAACCTTCCTAGAAAAGATGGATTCCTTTACTACCAAAACCTTTGCATATGAAGGAGAGAGTTTTATGGTACTCGTTTTGTTGGGGGTCCTGCTAATAACCTTTAATAAGAGGTAATGGACCCAAGTGAAACAAACTGCACTCTCTAGGCTGTAATGAACTTCTAATCAGCTTAATTAACATGATGGTTTTAATTTGTAAGACAACTAATGGTTTAAAGTCTGATTTCTTGGAGACCCACTTGCCTCTAAGATGTGAAACAACAATGAAGAACAGCTAAAGCGCTCTGGGAGTGTCTAAATACTGTATTTACTCATTGTATTTCCAGTCCCTTCCTTTCCCACAATTATAAAGAGAAAATTAAAAAATATTTTTCCTCCACAGAAATAATCCTGGCAAGCCACTTTTGTTAAAACAACAACCAAGAGGAGATTTGGAGTGACTTTTTATCGTTTTCTTAACACCAGTCCAGTGAAGAACCCAATTGGTGGTAGTATGCATCCAGGCCAATGTTCCAAAGTATTTGAGGTTGCCCTTTTCTGTGGAAATAAATATTATGATTATTTTAAAAATCCTAAAGGAAACTATGATGCGTATGTCTGAGGCAAACCATTCTTGTCACACCCTGCTGGTTCCCATGAGCTGAGAAGCATCAGAATAAATTGCCCATTGTCACTGACTGTGGAAAGTCTGATTAGCTCTCTAGCAATTTGATCTATAGAAATAGCCCTTCCTTCCTATCTCAGCACCCTCTCTTGGAAACAGCAGCTTGCTGTTCTGTTCAGACTCCACTGTAATTTTTTTTTCAACCAATTCCCATGGGATTCTGATGCTTCTGAATAAGTAAAGGCACCAAAGATTTTCAAAAAGAACTATGGAGCCTGGCAGGGGCTTCTTGACTCGTAGCTATCAGACCTGAAGTGAGAATTCCCCTTTGACATTTCAGAACAATTGTAAATTATTTCCCTTTCCTTCTCTTTCCTTCCTTTCTCCTTCCCTTCTTTCTTAGCCCATTAGCATATATTTTCGACAAGTCCATGCAAATAAAATGAAAGCAAAATTGGGAACCACCACCAATCATTTCAGTATTTTGGCAAAGCATTTCATATATTAGTGATTAATAAGCCATGTATTTCACAATGCCCCAAAGTTACATATGATACCAATGTTTATTCAATTGATTCTAAAAGAATTATTAAAAACAATTTCTAATCTTTGGGAACTTCACTATCCAATATAGTAGCTACTGGCCAAATGTTGCCATTTAGCACTTGAAATCCCAGTGCAAACACTTAGGATCCAGCACTGCTGGAGTTGACCACTAACAGGATGAGTACAATACAGCCCTGTGTCTTGCCTCCCCCAGATGTCCAGACCTCTGCACAGCAGCAGGACAAGAGAGAATTATGGAGATAAACACCTGCTGGTCAATTCAAGAGCCCGACCCTTAAGGGGAGAACGCTAGACTAAGGGGGGAAGTCTCTCATTCCCCATGGTCCTACTGCCCCAGTCCTAGTTCATATCATCTCTTCCACAGCCAACATCTGAGACTCCAGGGGCAACTGACTTGTCATAGTTGGAGCCCCAACTCTTCCATCTTTAATCTCTACTCTTTGACTGACAACCTTTTTTGGAAGGGGCTTCAAGTAGGAATTTTGGTAGTATTCTTAGCATTTTTCAAAAGAAAAATCTTCAATAGTTATTGATAACTTATGCAAGTATGGTTGAATATGAATTTAGTGTTATTTGAAAGTCTTTGCCATTGGGAAAACAAATCTTCAAACAAGATTTCATCAAAGTGAGATTCTGATGTAGCAGAAACAACTCGAAGTTACTTACAATGCATATTACAGGGCCCTACCACCAGGAATAATGATTAATAGACCACAACCGAGGAAAAGGAATCTCAATTTAAACATCTTTACAGTTATTCCTATAAATAAAATATGTGATGCAAATCACCTCTTGAAGCTATTAATTGTTCTGTTTTTAAATATTACTTATACATTTAAAATTCTTCATTTCTTTTTTTTAAATTTTTATTTATTTTTGGAGAGAGAGAGACAGAGTGCAAGCGGGAGAAGGGCAAGAGAGAGAGGGAGACACAGAATCAGAAGCAGCTCCAGGCTCTGAGCTGTCAGCACAGAACCCGACACGGGGATTGAATCCATGAACCCTGAGATCACGACCTGAATCAAAGTCAGATACTTAACCAACTGAGCCACCCAGGCACCTCTAAAATTATTCAATAAAAAGTACTTAATACCTATGTTATTCTATTATTTTTCTGATTATAAATCCTTAAAATATTCCATAATATTTTCTGCAGATAAATTCTTAAGTTTAGAAAGATTGATTTTTTTTTTTTTTGGAATCCCAAAAATTAACCAGTCCCTAGAAATATAGTCAATAGGAATTTTTTGGAATTTCTTGGAATTATACCATGTAAACTGCCACCCATCTTGTCTACCTACAGGTATACTGAGGAGAGAAAGACTTAAAAAAAAATCAGTGGTTATGTGGAATGAAAAGTGAAATACTTCAGACAGCAAAATATGTCATTACTGTGCACGCAAATCCTAGTTAACCTGGAGCCATGTCATGTGACACAAGGAAGCAATAGTCCATTAGCTTTAGCTTGTCTGCATTCTGGTTTGTGCTCATCCACTAACAGTGATGTGGGCACCTGTGGCCTCAGCTAAAAATTAGAACTGGCAGACAAGATGAGTCAAGACATCCTTTTGGTTCTGACAGTCCAGGATATTAATCTATACTAGCAAGGCTATGGGCCTGTCAGGAGAGAATCAAGACCGGATTGTTTGGGCAAGATTTAGAGCATCTCAGAGACAAATTTGTGTGTGGTCACCTTATGGAACAACAGGAAATACTGTAGGTAGAACTGTGAGGTTTCTAGAACACTACAGCTGCTGCAGAGTAAGGATGAACTGTGGGTCCTGGAAAGGTGACAAGGCAGCTATGTTATGACTGAGGATGAGGCCACTGAGAGGTTTCTAAGCTGGGCTGGCTGGATTGGGGAGAAGACATGAGGGCAGGGTCTCTCCCTGGACCATCACAAGGCAGACTGCTCCTCACGTCCACCTCATGAGGACCACCATTTACACAGCACAGAAACAGGGAGACATGTGTGACGTATCTTTACATCTCCGTGGGAGAGTACCTTTTATGTTTTTTTATAATTTTCAAAAGAAAACATCAGAAAAGCTGGTCAAACCAGCTGTCTTCTGAGGAAACAATCAGAGTTCAGGGAGCAAGGATGGCAGTGAAGAAGGAAAAGTCAGAGGGTGAGGTATCTGTCTCCCAATGCAAATTGTGTGAAGTTTCTCAAAACTTACATTATAAATAAATGATATTGTACTAATGCTTTTCTTTTTTCTGCCTTCTCTATTGGCTCACCATGAGACTTCAATATCACTGTTCCTCAGCCTTCTGACGTGCTGTTTCTCTCCTCTGGCTGTCCAGGTTCAGAATAAAAGATCTGGCCTACATGGTAAATCCTGCCAGATGCAAAGGCAAGGACTGTTATGTTAGTGGAATATTTAATAAACCTCAAAGCTCACTGGTCAAGTTCCCGGAAGATCAGTTTCATTCCCGAAATCTCTTTTTACCTTGATCCCAGCTAATTATCTTTTTCAACTAAATAGTGTGGACCCATATCCTATGCAGTCTCCTCACCGTATAAGGATATACCTCACCTCTGAAAGCTTCTACGTATTACTCCTTTCTGAAGTATTCTTGAGAAACCTGTCTTCTCTCATGTTTGAATTCAACAATACTACTAAAATAACTAACTTCTATAGATTGCTTCGTGCAGTCAAAGCACTCCTCAAAGTGCTTCACGTTCTTTATTTCCTCATTAATCCTTATAATTGTAGGTAGTATTATAATCCCATTTTACAAATAAGGAATCAGACATCAATAGACATTAAGTGACTCATCCAGAGTCACACAAAGACTAAATGGCTGAGTCACTCCATGAAATGTTACTCTTGCACACGAATATAAATTCCACGATGGTGCCATGTAACAGGTATTTGACATGGAAGAGAGAATGGGCTTTGAAGGCAGAGGGACCTGGCTTCAAATAAAAATTCAGCCATATACTTTGAGGCCGAACCTTTTTTTTCCTTCTCACTCCATATATATATATTGCCATATACATAGTTATATATATACACATATATATACTTATGCTTATATATATGTATATATATACTTATATATATATTTATATATTTACATATATATTTATATATACTTATATATTTATATAAATACTTATATATAGGTATATATATTTATATAAATAAATATAGATATAATATAAATATATATGTGTATATATAAATATATATAATATATAAATATATAAATATATAAATATATAAATATATAAATATATAAATATATATATATAATATACACATACATATATGAATACACATATATTTATATATACGTATATATATTTATGTATATATGTATATATATTTATATATGTATACTTCTATATATTTATATATGTATATTTCTATATATATTTATATATGTATACTTCTATATATATTTACATATATACATATATATTAATACATACTTATATATTTATATATATACATGTATATATTAATATATATGTATATATATTTATATATACTTATATATATTTATATACATATACTTAAACATATATATAAACATTTATTCATTTTTGAGAGACAGAGAGGGACAGAGCATGAGCGGGGGAGGGGCAGAGAGAGAAGGAAACACAGAATCCAAAGCAGGCTCCAGGCTCTGAGCTGTCAGCACAGAGCCTAACGCGAGGCTCGAAATCAGACTGCAAAATGATAACCTGAGCTGAAGTTGGATACAACTGACTGCGCCACCCAGGCACCCTTCTTTTCATTTCTAAAAATGGACCTAATTCTTAAAAATGTAACGTGAGGGTCAAAACTAAGGTATGAGAGGTATCTGGTACACTGTAGTTGTTGACGTTATCATTATTTTTTCAAGTTTATTTATTATGCGAGGGACAGGGAAGGCATGAGTGGAGGAGGGGCAGAAAGAGAGGGAAAGAGAGAGAATCCCAAGCAGGGCCCATACGTTTAGCACCTAGCCCAATGTGGGGCTCAAACCCACGAAGCATGAGATCATCATCTGCCTGAGCCAAAACTAAGTCAGCAGCTTTACTGACCAAGCCACCCAGGCGCCCCTTTGTTGATGTTATTATTAAAATTAGTGAACTATCTAAAACTATTGGTCCCTATTTTTCTTTCTACTGCAAGGAGGTTTCGGCCATTCCCCCTCTCCATGAATGTGTGGTGAGGCAGCACCCTGGATAGGTGCAAGCAGTGGGAAGGGGCCATGCCAGGGCACAGCATATGTCTGAGATCCCCAAGACAAGCTTTGTTCGCTGCATGGAAGAATGGCTGGTTAAGTTAATCCCACGGTTGCATTCTCAGTAATGATACATCTCGGGCCATCGATCCATGGCTTTATTTTCAAGCTTATTTAAGCAGGAGCTATAAAAAGCAGAGCATAACACACATGCAATATGGAATTGAGTCTCACCTTCTCACTCCACTAATTCTCTCAGATAGCTACTTATTTGTTCTTATTTTAGGAAGCAGAACCCAATAAATTAACAGGTTTGGGACATTTTTTAGGGTTATAATTTTCCACATAATGATAAAAATGGTTCTGTGTAGAAAAGCCATCTTGCTAGTGAGAACCCAGAGCGTTTTCTGGAATAGCGTACCGGAAAGAGAAATCAGCATTTCTCCTTGAGGCAATTCCCTGTGACATTATAGCAGCTGTGCATTTTCTAGAAATAGTAAAATACACCTTTGCAAAAGTAGAAATGGTTTTAGTTTTCTTTTATCAATAGGCTGTAGGATTAAATGTATAAGGCCTATGCAATGTGAGGGGAATTATCAACATAATTTGCTATAAGGAGCAAGGGAAACTAAAACCTTCGCCATAAAGGAAAGCCTCTTTCCTTCTTCCTCTTCCCTCCACAGAGCTGCTGCAGTAAGCAAGAATGGCAGTGTGTGTCTGGGCATCCAGGATGGGAGGTGGGGCCCATGTGCTGGCCCAAGTGCATGGAGAACTAGGAGAACTGGGTTTTCTTCTTCGCACACATGCCTTAGATATTCCAGGAGCTTTCATGCAATTAATTTAAGCTCAAGGAACCCTATTTTCTTCTTTGGTGGAAGGTGGGGGGAGGTGCACTATAGCAATTTCCCCAGAAAATATTATCTTATTTTTGAATTAAAAAAAAAAAAAAAAAGCTTTGTATAAAACCGGTAAGGTTTATAATGTAAATTTTAAGTACATTTGAAAGGAAAAAAATCTAAAATAGTAGAGCTTCAAATAAATTGATTTCTTGAGTTCCACACCACAGGACTAAATTATTGGTTCTAAATTTTAAGACAAAGTTCTTAAAGTAGGCTGTTGGTGACAAAAACAAAAACAAAAAAACAAAAAAAAAAATCTCTTGAGTAGGATTTCAGCTATATGACATATCAAGCTGGCACTTGTGAAAGCCTGGGTGAATCAGATCCTAGAACACTTGCCTGTTCATAGTAATTCCTACACAGCTTATGAGGGTTTTCAACTGTACACATTATGTGAAATGCATATTTTAAGAGCTTTACAGAAGTCAGGAGAATTGGCTTCGGTTTCTCTGTATTTAACATTCTAAAAGTTCTTACACTGGAAATAGTCTGAGAAATCTCTTTGGAACTATATTTCTCAACTTCTAAATTTTTTTCTGTGTATTTATTTTTGAGAGAGAGACAGAGAGAGAGAGAGAGAGAGAGAGAGAGAATATGAATTAGTGGGGGAGGGGCAGAGAGAGAGGGCAACACAGAATCTGAAGCAGGTTCCAGGCCCCAAGCTGTCAGCACATAGGCTGGCATGGGGCTCAAACTCACAAACCACGAGATCATCACTTGGACCGAAGTCCGACACTTAACCGACTGAGCCCCCCAGGCACCCTCAATTTCTAAATAATCAAAACTATCATCAGCCAACTCTGAGTTTTATATTCCTTTATGCAAGTTTAAAAACATACATGTATGCTATTGAAACTGATTTTTTTTCCCAAAATTCATTTCATGAACCAATATGTTTGTTTCTAAAAGAAAAATAATGTTTATTTCCAGGATTTTGGCAGAAACAAATGCTTGCTTTGGGGCTGTTCAGACAGTCAAATGTTTTCAAGTGTTCTTGTTTCTTTATATTGGGGGAGCACCCCCTGGTGGAAAATTGTGAAAATGTTTGCCACGTGTTTTGACTTGCATTCAATAGGCAGATGCATTTTAAAAATATTATGTTTACACAAAGCACACCTCAAGCCATGTTTTCCAAAGTTAATGTCTTCAAAAATCCCTTCACTTCTTCCTAATCATCACGACAATACTTCGAATGTGCTCCTTTGCTTTAAATGCTGCAGAGAAGCAGTTGGGAATGTTGTAGTCTCTGAGTAACTGGAAAGGATTGACTTACCCTTATTCCTTATCATAGCTATTATGGGTTGAATTATATCTCCCCAAAATTCCTATGGTAAAGTCCAAATATCCAGTACCTGACAATGTTAACTTATTTTGAAATAGGGTGAATGCATATGTAATCATTTACGATGAGGTGATACTGGAGCAGGGTGGGCTTCTATTCCATTATGACTGGTGGCTACAGAAAGGAGAAATTTGGACACACACACACACACACACACACACACACACACACACAGGGTGAATGCCATGCAAACATGAAGACAGAAATTGGCATGACCCATCTATCTATAAGCCAAAGATTATCAGAGATGCCCAGAAAACCAAGAGAAGCGAGGAAAGAGATATGAAACAAATTCTCCCTTGGTGCCCTCAGAAGAAACCAATCCTGCTAACACGTTGATTTGGAATTCTAGCCTCCAGAATGGTGAGATAATACTTTCTTATTGTTTAAGCCATCAATTTTTGGTATTCTGTCATGGCAACCCTAGCAAGCTAATCTTCCTTTGAACGCAACTGTTGGGACTCCTCTCCCCATACCACCTCTCCGAATATAATTAGTTTGAATTGTCTAACTCCTTCCCATGGATCCCTGGCTATCTGTCCTTGAAAACACTGAAGACAGAGATAGAAGGCTAATGACAAACCAGGTGCTGGGCAATATCACGAATCTCCCAAGTCCTAAGTGGCGCTTCCTAAAACCATGGCTTAGCAATAATTATGTAGAGTCAAAATTATTTAATAGCAAAAAACCAAGAGCTCCTTATACTTATGTTCCTAATAAGATGGGTATGGTTATCCCAACAGGCAAACAAAATAAAACAAAATAATGGTGACAGATAAGTCACCTGGAATAGCTGTACTGGTTGGAGTTTCCTTGAAAATTATCCTTCAACTGTCCTCAATAGAATGGTCACGAATCTCATCTTCTACCATACAAGGCCATGATTCTCCTACCCAAGAGACTGTCCTCCATACTGTTCCCCAAAGACACTAAGGTCTTTTCTCCATTTGATTTGCTCATTGTACAACCTTTATCCCCAGTGACATTCAGCCCCACCTTTTATATGAAATCTTCCCCAACTGAACTAATACCTATTAATCTCTAAATTTCTGTGAGATTTGTTGACTATACTGCATCATCACTCAGCCTTGGTGGACTTTCTTCCCAAATAAAATAGTTAAGCCTGAGAAAGACAACTACAATCATTTTCTATTTCAAAGGTACACTTCACACATATGCTATGAAGCTAACCATACAGTGGGTAAGCAACACAGGCTTACATTTGGGAGTAACATGAATAATTTCTGATAATTTTGATGGATATCTCTGTCCCCAAATCATACACAAACATGTGAATAATAACTTTAGGGTTTGAATAATATTTTCATTTGTATTATGTCATGGAATCTCCCAGCAATTCTGAGAGATCAAAATTCTTACAGGAGCACTGATTGTTTGGGATTAGGTGATAGTCTAAAAAAGCTCAGGAGTGTATCTCCAGCCTATAGTGTTCAGGAGATGGTATTTTACAGAAAATTCTACTCAGAGAGGAACTTGCAAACCTTTGAAAGTTTGGAGGTTCCCCCTCACCTTTTTTTCCCCTTCTTCCTTTCATTTAAATTCCCGGTTAATGAAACTCCAGCCTATGATCATTCACACAACTATGCAGATTACACTTCCATTTTCCATCACACAATTTTAAACAACCCCCCAAAGAAAGAAAAATAAGGCTGTGCCTTCCTTTTTTTTTTTTTAATGATGAAACAAATCACAAGGAGAAAGAACCATCTAACAAAACTGCCTTTTCTACTCTGGCAAAATGCTGAGCTGCCTGCTGCTACCAGCCAGCTTGATTAAGGTGTCATCCCTCCTCTTTGTTTATATTTATTATTTTTGGAGGATTTTTCTCCCTTTAGTGTTTGTGTACCTTTTCCCATTTTTTAAGAGTCATGAATCATAGTTTGATTTACAACCTTTCTCAAGGGAGATAGGCAACTCTAATGAGGGAGCAGCCAGCAAGTGTAATTAATACCCGACAGACATTTTGCCACATTAGCATGCTGTGTCCTGGGCTAGGAAAGAATGGAGTTGTGTGCACAGGGCTGTGTAGTCATGCACCCAGGGCCTCAGCAGTGGTTAGTGCTCCAAAGTGGAGCCGGTGGGTGCAGAGAACCATGATCTCACTGGTCAGGCAAGGAAGACTGGGAACACAGAGAGATGAGAGTGGCAGAAAGCCGGGTGGGGAGGATGGGCAAGGTGCATCAGGGAGGGATGTGGAGACAGAAGCGCTGCGTGTGGCTGATGGATCACTTCCATTTAAAACACAAAAATAAGGCAGCTTGCCAGAGCAGTTTGGGCCAGTTTCATTAAAACTCTTCATTCATCATACTGGAATGAGGCAGAATTTGTTATTGTGCTGATGCAGGCCTAGTATCAAAGCTCTTCCAATACTGGGTGGAGACGCAGCGAGAGCAGAGTGGTAGGTAGAGAAGGAGAGAGAAGAATGACTGAACCCAGAATGCACTGGCATTTGTCCCATCTCCACCTCAGCTCTATATCCAAGAGACCACGGGCATGTGGAAAAGGCCCAGGACCTCGACACAGTGAAGAACCAGAACCCTGGCCCCTAACCTCAAGCCAGCCCCCTGGGATAAAACAATCAGAATTAGTTTCTCATCAGTGTGGTTTCTCTTTAGAGATATTATGGGGGAGCACCTTCATTTCCATATGTTGCCTTCACATGATCATGGAAGGTCAAGATTCCATTATGTACAGGAATGAATATAAAGCGTGTGTGTGTGCGTGTGTGCCACACACATGCATGTATGTTGGTGTTCTTGTCCTGCCCTAAGACTAAGCTCTGAGATAAAACTATGGAAAGAGTAAAGATGATAGCATCCCCAAATGGTCCCAGTTATTTTTCATTGCCTTCTCTAAAAAGGCAATTCTTTTTTTGTTTTTAAATACCTTAATGGGTCAAGTACACTCAGGGTCAGATCACAGTGTAAAAAGGGCCAGCGTTAACAGTTGGGTCTGGCTCATACAGACATTTCCCTGGACCTGATTACACAGAAGAGGAAAAAACAAAAACAAAAACAAAAAAGCACTTCACAAGAAACGCCTGACCGCTGTTTCTCATGCATCACTTGCTGTGTCCCTGGCCATGCTATGCCAATCTTTCCCAGGTACAATACTCACCCTGAGATATTTCTGACAGTCAGATTATGAAAGCTTATGTAGTAACGTTGTAGGTGCTATAAAATGAACAAAATCCCCCACAGCTGTGAGGACATGACTGGCAGTGATGTTGCAAGATGAGGAATGAACTGCATACATCAAACTTGTCTCTGGTCTTTTGATGGATTCTTTGTCTGCCTCCTGACGATGCCAAGACTCTGCATCGGGAGCCAACGCTCGGGCACAAGCTAACAGAGCCTGCATTGTTGAGTGACACAGATCACTTCTGTGGAGGGCTGCTACTTTAATGGTTTGTTTTCCAGGGTTAGCGTTGGCAACACCACAGAATCAACTTCTCAGCTTGCATTACTGACCAGAAATATGACATCTCATATGAAATATGAAGAGCTATTTAAATTGTGCTCTCATTTTGTTCCTTAAAAATGCCCTCATCATCCATTCATTTACTCATTCAGCAGCCACGCTATTTCTAAGGACGGCAGGACAAATTCTAGGCAATGGAGATGCAGAGATGAGTAAGATACAATTCTCTGCCAACGGTGTGCACAGGAGCTACGTTTACAAATAACGTATCTGTGGTAGGTGACATTAGAATGATACAGCTTCAGTGCTAGAGGGATTCAATGAAGGAGACAAAGTGCTGACAAAATAGATTCTCACATGAACACAGACACACACATACACACAGTCTGCCAGAGTTTTTGTTGTTATAACTATGGATTTGGCTTTAAATACTAAGAGCAAGCAGGCTGCAAATTATTTTCAACACTAAAATGGTGAACTAAGCTCCACTGAATATTCAATCTCATTTTAGCCCAGCATTTTATTTTACTTTTTACCATTCGGCCTTTTCAAACCCTGAAGTCCAATCATCTCTTAGGAGACTCACCTAAGCAACCTGCTTCCTTCCTGTTCCCTGGGGTAGAGCTATTGATGAATGGCCAATAGAGGGCAAGCAAGGGGAAACACTAGAAACAGAGAGCCTGGGTAATTATTAAACTGAATAATTGGCTTCTGCAAATATATGAAAGTTGATTGTATGTATAAACTAGTTAACAAAAAAAAATGTATAGGTCTGTAATAAAAATTATAACATTCAGAATAGGTAATTTGATGACCTGGAAATATGCCCTAAAAGTTAAATGTTAAAAACAAAAGTTATCCTTCATCCAATGTCAACTGATTAATTATAAATTCACTGAAGCCTAGAATAGCTCGCTAACAGGAAAGCAGTGGCTTCATCAGTTTTCCCTATCATTGTAAAAAAAAATAACTAAATAACCATAAAAGTGTGGAGCTTCCATGTAAAGTCTTCCTGGCCCATCATCAAGCTGCCCAAAAAATATATCTACTTGTCTTGCTGAACATAACCTCAACCATTTCTTATTTATTGTGGCTGGGAGGCTAGAAATGCTATAAATAAATCTGAAGAAAAAGCCCAAGCTTTACATTAGCTAATGGTTGTAACCTTCTCAGAATTTCCACTTTGGTCTTTGGTGACGGTACTTTTATACATATCTAAACATTTTAATCAAAGAAAAATAGATGAAGTTCCATTTTCTCTAGTCTTTCATAGTTAGCCCTCAAAGAAAAAAACAAACTAATAATCATTGAAATGAACAGGACATATAGTAAGAAAGATAGGATATAGTTTAGAGACATTATGCTGAGGTAGTATATTTGAGACTATTAAATTAGAGTTCCTTTTGGAAGAATGAGGACGTTTGGAAGAATTTGGAAGAATCTGGAAGACTGGGGAAGTTACAGGACCCAGGGATAAAGGAGAATTAACATAGTGTGTATTCAGTCTCTGTAATGTTCCAGGAGCTATATTACCTCACTGACCCCTTTGTGATATTTTATATTATTATTTAAGGTTTTTTTTTTAAAGTATACTTAACACACAATGTTACAACAGTTTCAGTTGTACAATAGTTTTTGCACTTCTCTAGATGTTATGCTCTGCTCAGCGCAAGTGTATCTACCATTTGTCACCATGCAACATTTTACAATATCAGTGACTATATTCTCTATGTTGTACCTTTTATTCCCTTGACTCACTCATTCCATAACTGGAAGCCAGTATCTCCCACTCCTTCACTCATTTTGCTTTTTTTTCCTACACTTTGAAAAATATTTATATAAATATATATAATATATATTATATATAAATATATATTATTTATATACATAATCTGTATTATATATATTTTATATAAATAAATACATATATATATATTTTTTAAGTAGTCTCCACACCCAACATGGGGTTCAAACTCATGACTCCATGATCAAGAGTTGCATACTCTACCAACCTAGCCATAGAGGTACCCCTTTTTTTTGATGTTTTTTTTTAAAAGATAGGTATCATAATCCACTCAGTAGGCAAGAAAAATGAGGCTTAGAATGTTTAAGTAATTTGACTAATTTTCATAGGTAGTGGATGATAAAATTGAAGTAAAACTTCAGTCTTACAGACTCCCCCATACAGTGCTTCATATTAGAACACAATATTTTAACTTTTTAACTGTTTTCCTATATTGGAGGCATCAGGAAACACTACAAACCCCTGCATAGTCCTGAAGAATGTAGTTTACACACTGAGGATCTGTAAGTGGGCAGGTTTGATGTATACGACCCACCAGGATGCAAGTTGCATATTCAAGAAACACAAAGGATTGATTTATTACAGTGGAGATGTGTCAAACTTCCTTCAGAAAATCCTTGTTTAGAGGAAGTTTTCATTTCATTCTGAACTACTTTTATTTGGATTGGCAATCTTATCTCAGTACTTTTGAGTTATTTCTCAACTCAATATACTTCAAATCATTCTACAGCCAACAAAGAAGACCAATCTTTTAAATAAGTTGAGAGGCAGTATCTCCTTTTATCCTGGGTTCAAATTTCAGCACTGCCACCTGCTAGTTTCATGACCTTGGAGAAGTTACTGAAATTCTCTGTACCACAGGTTCCCTATCTATAACATGAGAATAATATTAGCATACCTACCTCAAATGTTTGTGCTAAAATACATGAATTAATATATGTAAAGTGCTTAGGGGCACCTGGGTGACTCAGTCAGTAAAGGGTCCAACTCTTGATCCTGACTCAGGTCATGATCTCATGGTTCTTGGGATCAAGCCTCCCAACAGGCTCTGCACTGACAGTAAGGAACCTGCTTGGGATTCTATGTCTTCATCACTCTTTGCCACCACTCCCTCACACTCGCTCTTGCAAAATAAATAAATATGAAAAAAAATTTAATATATATGCAAAGTGCTTAAAAGAGTTTGTGTTACCTGGCTAGTGTTATAGAACATCTTGCTATTATTATACTGATAATATAGATAAAGCATATAGCCCAAGGCCTTGCCATTGAGCTCAGTTTCAATAATTCCTAATTTCCTTTCCTCAGATGAAAGCACAGAGTAGCTCTCTCACAGAGAAATTTAGCTGAATTAAACTCACTACATGCTCGGTGTGCTCTATATTTCTCCCAGTCTTCAAATTCCCCCATATCCCTGCCTTAGATATTTACTACCTTTGAGAGAAATATACACTCTTATTCACACATGGCCCCGAATATTCCCAAGATTCTAATTAGTGTTATTCATAGGTTCATCCTGGAGTTATGATGAATTAACTTTATGATAAAAATAGTAAATCAGTATAAATGTCTTAAATTTCACTGAGTGTGAATTTGATGTAGATATATATGTAAATACATATATGTATGTAAATATACATATACATATATGTAAATATATGTACATACATATATGTAAATTTGCATATACATATATAAAATTTATATACATATATAAATTTACATATATATAAATTTAGGCAGATATGTAAAATTAGACAGATATATGTCTATATGTGTAATATATAGATAATTCCTGAGTCAGGAATTATCTTAAATCCTCCTCCTTCCCTTTGCCCTCTGATGGTTAATACTTATGTAACAAAACACTACCCAGGCTCTGTTGGGATATTTCCATTCTAAAGCTTTTTAAAATTATGAAACTTGTGTAAATATATTTCCTTGAGCTGAAATCTTTCCCCTGTCCATTTATTGGCCCTCGATTTACCTTCTAAAGAAATGGTAAAGATCATTCATGTGATGCTGTTGGTAGTGGATGTTATGGTTCACTTCTAGATCTCCATCCACAGGATGAAAACATCCATTCCCTTGCTGAGTCTTTCTCACTACAGTATCAATTGAAATCTCTGCCCACATTCATGACCCTTCTTTGAGGACAGGCTTTGTCAGATGACTAGCCTGTGCAGGGGCATAAAGTCCTGGCCCCAAGTGGGGTCAGCTGAGGCTACTGTTGCAAATAACTTGTGGCTTAACCCCTCCTTAGGGCTAGGCACATGTCCCCATCTTCCCACAGGTGTTGATCTCATATAGCATTTCTAATAAACTTTGATCTCTGTTTCAGAATCTGTTTCTTAAGAAACTGTACATGCAATAGTGTTTCCAGGATTTTAAGTTTAAGTTGCATTGTTTCCAAAATATATCTTCTTCATTCATTTTTTTCACTCATTCATTTTTTTCATCATCCATTCATTCACCTCAGTCACCCATTCACACATTTCTTTGTTCAACAAAAATATTCTGAATAAGTTTGCCATACATGATTAAGGTCACATGCTGAGTTCCATAGGGATAGAGAATGTACAGACCCAGTCCTCTTCTGACCTTCATCCTAGCATAGCTTATTATTGAGCAGTCAGGATTGAACAAGTACACAAGAACACCAATAACAATAATACAAGAAAGAGTAAAGGAGAAAGAAAGGGAAGGAAGGAAGGAGATACACACATAAGTGAGTACATTTACTACTGAACATCTTTGTAGGGTGGTGTGTGTATGTGTGGTAACTACTTAAAGAAATAATTCCCCAATACTTTACTTTTGCACTACATCATATTATGGGCAATAGTTTACTTTTCCTCCACTCATGCCATTATGTTTCTTCCCACTTACAACTTCTTATGAATTCTATCTTTTCTGTATGCAACCTTATCTACCTAGCTTCTTATCCTCTTAGAAGTATCAAGTGTTTCAAATTTGATTTTATACTTGAAGGATCTTGACACCTTTCTTTTCCTCAAGCTTCCTACTAATCCACTTTCTCCCTTTGGTTTTTTTTTTTTTCTTTTTCCATCACGTGAATTTTGCAGAGAAATTATATCACCAATAAAAAGAGGGAGAGGGTGGTAGGAGGTCAGCCCTTAAATTTCTATTCAACTCTCTCAGAAAATTGTAGTAAGCTACTGTAGTCTTTCACTGAAAATAGTTTAGGATTAAAATCCAGTATTCATTAAACATTTTGCAGTTTTAGTAAAGTAAACTAACACTGAAAACAGAAACTAAGTTATCTCTGTGGACAATAAAACTTTCATCCATGTAAAAGGTTCCAAGTATAATTAATTAAAAAAAAATGAATGGATAAAACAACTCTCCAAAATCAAATAAAATTTTAAGTATTATTGGCAGATTACTGTTAAAATTTAATGAGATATGAAATATTAAGTATAAATCATAATTGTCAATCACTCAATTACTTTCTACTGAGCTCAAGATCACTGGCAAGAAAAACTACAAAACAAAGTTTTGGCAAGAAAAACTACAAAACAAAGATGTCCAGGGAATGTCTACTGACATTCATTCACAAATCCAAAAGGAACTTACAACTATTACTGAATCAGTCAATGAAGGATCACAGGTGCTTCTTAGAATGACTGCAGGTACCAAGTAGTCACTTGACAAATATTTGTTTATTTATGAATGAATGAATGAATGAATGAATGAATTCCCTCTTGACATATAGGTATATGCCACTTCAAATACACTAACCAACAAACTCAAAGCTCAATCCACTAAGCTTTTCTCCTACAGTTCTAACCTTTCCTTTCCCCTAATATTTTCCATAGTATTCACTGACATGCTTTCCAATTATGTGTCCGATTGTGTGTCTGGAAACAATCTGGAGTAGAGGACACGATATTTTAAATTACATTTATTTTAAATGAAACAATATTTTAACATTTCATTATTTCATTATCATCTTGATTACTGAAGTGGCTGTTGTGAGAGAGTTGTTTCATATTTTATTTGACCAAATTCAAATTAAAGAATCATTAAGATATAACATAATGAGATGGCCTTAAGGGACTGTAGGGAGGCGAGTAAGAAGAGAAATAAAAACAATAAAGTGCATATTTTCAAAATGCTTGAATAGGATGATACCTATGATTTGGGCTGTCACATAAAATGATGGAGCCAACAGGGTATTGTAAAAATTCCATTGCAAAAAGTATCCCCAATTAAATTTTTTGGTCTATAAAACTAGTGATAGTATCCCCCCCCCCCAATAATAATCCTTCTTCTGAAATATTACCAACATACATCTTATAAACCACTATTGGACTTTTAATTTTCTTCACAAAAAAGACTTTTTGGATTTGGCCCCTGATTTTGCATCTTCATTATCTTCCTTTTCTGGCTTCCTATCCATTTCAAACTGTGTTAAATTACACTTAATTCAGAATATTTTCCTCCTTGAGGGAAATTTTAATTTAACATCCAAGATATCATATTGCACTGGGCCATGACTCAATATATATTTGTTGAACAATGAGTAAATGGCCAAGGGTCGTATACTTATAACATTAAGTATGGGTGGGTTACTTTAAAAGAGAAAAAAGCTTTCTTTGATTTCATCACAATTAAAGCATTAAAAACAAAGACTACACTTTAGCAAAAGTTTGTATGTCCCTCATATTTCATACTATAGTTTCACATTCACACTCTAGCAGTACCGAGCTACTTCTGCTCCCACTGATACACAAGCTCTTTCTTCTACGTGTTTGCACATGCAATTCCCTTTGCCTGGAATGCCTTCCTCATTCCACCCCCAGAATATGGCTTTATGTTCTACTCTTCCTTCAGATCTCAAGTTAGAGTCGCACCTTGAAAATCCATAATAGACATTCCCACCCTTTTAGCTCTTCCAGTGTATTGCACACCACTTTATTCATATCCCTACAAGAAGACTTAGGTGACATAAGGAAACAACATTAATTATGTTTGTTCCTCTTTCCTTTATGATTGTGACCTCCTTGAAAAAAGTAACTGTCTCTTTCCCCACTGTTTTCTTTCCACATAACACAAAGCCTGACACTGGGTAGGCACGTCCTTGACAAATATTTCTTGATTAACTCAGCAAATTACAATATTTGTCCATTCAGTATATGCCAATTTCCTTTCTTTTGTTTCAATCCTAATATTGTATATTGCCTCTGCCAAGCTGACCTATGAAAGAAAAATGTTAACATTTTGTGGCAGGGAATTTTTACCTTGAGAGCCAGTGCATGGGTACTAACTTCTTGTTAGAAAGGTCACTGCCCTGTTTCTCTTAAGCTTACAGTTGACGTTTTGGGAAATTTCTCCAGGGCATGAAGAGGCCTCACAAAGATATTTATTGTGGCATTATTTATAATAGGAATTGTTTGGATAGCCAAATAAATTGTGTTATATATCCAAACTATGAAATACTACGCAACAACTAGGAAGAATGAGGTAGATACAAGTCTAATAAAATAAATTAATATCCTACTGTTGAATTAAAAAAAAAAGCAAGTAGCTACAAGATACTTTCAATACAATATCATATATCTTAAGCAAACTGCAGTATATTTTCTATTTCTATTATTTATGATAGAGGCATATAAATATACAGAAAATTGTGAGAACTCAAACTGAAATCAGTGGTTACATCTATAAAGGTAGAAAGAGGAGCAGAAATAAAGCTGACGTTCAAATAAACTTTACTTGAAATGTTTCACTTTTATCTGTACCATTTTCTTTTTTTTTTTTTCAAAGAAAGTTTAACCATGAGAATTAATCTTAAACATATTGAATCTTGATACATTTGAAAGGCAAAAAAATACATACTCTATGGGGGTGCCTGGGTGGCTCAGTCAGTTAAGTGTCTGAGGCTCAGGTCATGATCTCGCCATTCCCGAGTTTGAGCCACACGTCAGGCTCTGTGCTGACAGCTCAGAGCCTGGAGCCTGCTTCAGATTCTGTGTCTCCCTCTCTCTCTGCCCCTCCCTCACTGACTCTCTCTCACTCTCTCTCAAAAGTAAACATTAAAAAAACATTCTATGAACAATTACCTAAAATTAAATTACCCGTGAAATACATTATAAAAGGTAGAATGCCAAAAACTAAAAGTTGACCTGAAATAAATACCCCTAAACCAAATTTTCTTTTCATAATAAATAAAGAGAAGGTAGTATCTTCTATTATGGCCATGTATGGATGAAAAATAAGAGGAAATAATAGTTACTTCACATGTCAGAAATATGAAAAGAACCATAGGTTTGAAACCTGTTGACATGAGGGCTGCCCCAAACCTGGCTTCACCACATCATGACCATGAGATATGATGAGTCATAAACTCCAGGGAATCCTACACCCTAATCTATAAAATGAAGGTGGGTACCAACCTAGTGACTCTCAAACTTCTTGGTGCTTTGGAGGGAATATCACAAAACATTATTATACTGAAGAATATGCTATCATTGCTGCCTGATAAATTACAGTGTAGATAAATGGTAATATGCAGCATATTTATGTTTTAAAGCTTCCCCTCTCTAGACTTTGATATGAATAGGGAAAGAATGTGTTTTAGTCACTTTTATATTTATAGCACCTTTCATGGTATATGGCATATGAATGGGAAAAAAAAACGGAAAAGTGTTTTAAATGGTTAATTCTGTTTGTTAAACTTAACCCCACCCCCACCCCATACCTTGTAGGCAATAAAACCATTATTTTATTATAGAAAATCCATAGTTGGTTCAACTCCTAGAACACAATTAAGAACGGTGTTATGGTAATCTTTAAGGATCATCTTGCTCTAAAATAATGTTTATACAACTTTTATTAACTGTCTTTGAAAAGCCTCTCTATCAAACCTCCTGAGGAAAATAGTCTCTCACCCAGATGAATGATGGTGGAAAAAGAATCATTTCTCTAAACATTTAATATCCTTTTCAATCAGCACCCTGCATTCTTCGGAATAGTTCTCATTCACTTGTATAATTTCCTCTTTCCTTGAACCAGTATTATGGGTTACTCTCATTAAGTAGACTTAGATTTCTACTTGGTATACCATGGACTCTGGAACCAATCTGCTAAGATGCGACTTCTAGGTCTACTGGATATAAGCTCTGTGACCTTGGGCAAGGCACTTAACATTTCTGTGCCTCAGTTTCTTTATCTCTAAAATTGGCATAAAAATACAGACCTCAAACACTTGTTATAAGGCTTAACTCAATTAAAATATGTAAAATGCTTAGAACATTGTTTGGCCCATAATACTATGCAAATATTCTGTGAATGAAGAAACAAATTCCCTACCCTAATCTTTTTACCAGATTGCATAACTATTCAGTTTTAACAAAGTTGGCCAAGATTGGGTCAATAATATCCAGGAAAATGTCTTCAGTTTCCTAAGGAAAGCTTTAGGAAGAAGAATAAAAACATGTAAAGAACACAGAGATATTAGCAATGTGTCTGCGGAGAAATAAAAACCAAGGCTTCCCTAGGTGGATGCTTAGCCACTTCATACCTGCAAATGATTCTGTCAATTTGGAAGGTACCTGGTAGATTACCTGACACATAGTAAACACTCATTAAATTTTTGTTTAATTAATTAACCAATTATTAAGTTAACTAGAAAATGAAATAATTGTCTGACTATAAGCCAAGTCACCTGACATATCTAGGTTTCTGTTTCCTTAACTGTAAAATAAGGAAACTTAACTAAATAAACATTTCCTTCATTATGTTCAACTAAAATCTGGTTTACCTGAGTTGTTAATCAGTGCCCTTGAAAAGAAAGTCATGGGTGAATAACTTTTGAACAAGGTACATGCTATTTCTTTCTCTTGAATTCACAAACACATTGCTATAGTAGACACTTTGACATGTTTTACTGTAAGGAAATGTTATTTCTCCCACTACTGCCCAAACTTAATTGACCATGGTTCCTATCCTATTAGGACCACCCAGAATTAGTGCTATTCTGAACAAAAATGGGAAACATTGCTACTCATTGTTTGATTTGAAGACCAGTGCAAATTATTTACAGTGTAGGACAAAATAAGCATAAAAATTGAGAGTAGGCATTTAAAAACTTTTACAGCAATTTGACAGAATAATTTGTCTGTTGAACCTAATAATAAAAATTAGGTCTTATATCTTCTTTCTCCCTTCATTGCTTTTTCTTCTTAGTTCTTTTTTTATACAATTTTACTTAGTCTACTATGCACTAGAAATTTAAAAAGAAAGGAAAAAATGGTCTCTTTGCCACAGAGTTTGGGAAGTACTGCAGTAGATGAACACCTACATCATTGCCAAATATTTGATGTTACAGATTTTCTCACTGACTCCATGGGGGAGTCCTTTAAGATGAAAATTCCTTGGTTCTACCCCAAACATTTATCAGAATCTGTGTAGTTACAGGGGATCAACATCTCCACAGGCCCCTAGGTAATACTTTTTTTTTTAATTAATTTATTTTAGTGTTTATTTTTGAGACAGAGAGTGAGAGAGAGAGACAGAGAATGAGTGGTGGAGGAGCAGAGAGAGAGGGAGACACAGAATCTGAAGCAGGCTCCAGGCTCTGAGCTGTCAGCACAGAGCCCAGTGTGGGGCTTGAACTCAGGAACCCACAAGATCATGACCTGAGCCAAAGTAGGACGCTTAACCAACTGAGCCACCCAGGCACCCCAGTCCTTAGGTAATTCTGACCATACTTTAAGAAACAATGCCTTACACTGTGAGGAACCTGATGAAAAATTCTATTTTATTTGTTTCAGCACTAATAAACCCACAGAAAATCAGTATGCATATAGAATAAATAAATAAGGAAACTCAGATAGCATAATATAAGTTTGTCATTATTATATGGGACTTCTGAATCCTATGTCTATTGATAGAATGGAGTTATCCCAAACTGGAAACAAATTACTAGCTTAAAAAAACAAAATCCTTCTCACCACTTGGCAGGAAAATTAAAAAAAAAAAAATTGTAAATCTCCAAATACTCTACCATTCACCTCTTGTCTCATTTCTTTGTGAAGTGGGTGGAGAGCATGATCCTTGAAGAAATGCCAATTTTTTTTTTCATATCCATACATAGCACCAAAACTGAAGTAAGTTGATTTGATAAGCAGCTCTCTAGAATTCAATTTAAGATGAAAACACATTGGCCCATGTCTTAACCCACACTATATTCATGATGTGGAAACAATTTAAACCATTTGTTTAAAAGTATGTTTAACTAGTCTTTGTTCAATAAGGCATCGATCTGATTAATTTCATTTTGTTATTTATGTACCATATCTTCATATTCATAGAATATGAATACTTAACATATAGAATATTAAAGTACAATTGGACATTTTTCAAATATTTCATAATTTTTAATTTTTAATAAAGCAAAGAATGTGAACATTTATATTATATGCCTATTTCTCGAGATGAACTTAAACCCTGGCCCTCAACAGTGGTTCTCCACCAAACTACATCTTGGGATCACTTAAGGTATTAAAAAATCTAATACCTGGGCCCTATACCTAGAGTTTCTGATTAAATTCATCCTGGTAGTGGCTGGAAAATTAGAATTTTTTAAGGCTACTCAAATGATTCTAATGTATGACACAAGGGTTGAGAACCAGAAAAAATGAGCAGGTGCAATTACTATCAGAAAACACGTATCAATTATGAGACATCTCACGCTCAGGCAATTGAAAGGATTTGGACTGATGTGGAGAAAGGATAGCTGTGAACCCACTGTGAAGGGTTTCTTTCACTCACGAAGGATTAAGAAGAGAGATGATATTCAGTCTTGAGAGAGAAACATACCGCCTTCTCCACCCTCCTCAAGCTTTCCCTTCTGCAAACACTTAACCACCATTCTCTCCTCCTCAGATTAAGGTTGTTCCCAAACAATAAAGAAACAGTAAGAGACAGCGAAAAAGAGACCACAGAGAGGAGAAAGAGAATGCCTTCATTAAGCTGCCCCCTCCAAAAAAAAACACCCAAAACACCCCAAAAAAAAACTAAACAAAAAAATCACCACTTATCTGCTCTTCTAGCCTTAGTGTTTAATTTCCTGAACCACGAGGGGCCTGAAGACATGAATTTCTTTTTTCAGGGTTAGACCCTTTTACCTCTAGATACAGCAGGAAGTCCTGAAGGGAGGGAAGGAGAAGAGTAGGGGAAGAGGATAAAAAATGTAGAACTTTATTATTTTTGTGGCAAGAAGGCTTGAAAGAAAACTTTACAATTAACCAAATGATATCCTGTGACTTTCTCCTGTACGTCTAGAGGTCACATCCCCAGCTCCAATCTCCTTTCATTCTGTGATGTCATTTCATTTAAAAGGATGTTTTCCACCTCAAGTCTTTGTTCCTGGTAGTAGAGGTAGGCCTGAAATGCCTCAAAATCTCAAAAACAATGACAAAAAACAAACCAATAAACCTTGTTTGATATGTGGAAAAACATCTGTTTTGATTAAGAGTATCTTATATCATAATCAAATACAGTTACAGCTGAAGGGCAATTTGTTCTCTTGGGTATCATTTCGTTGAGTTCAAGAAAATACTCTTGTTTGATCTAACCCACCTCCAAATTTACTTTGATTTGCAAATTCAGTGTACTTTGTGTCAACAAATACTGACAATGAATTAGCAATACCATGTGACCTCTCCTTTCACTGTACATATACAGAGTTTCATGCTGAGAATGTTTGTGTCTCCTTCATACATTTTATTTCAGATCTTAATGAGTAACCTTGAGCCTTAATAACTTAGTTATGTCAAGCATCCTTATTGTGATTTGATAGTTTCCTCAACTACATAAAACCTCCCTCATTAAGTGAGAAAGTAAAGGGTACCCTGTGAAGTGATATTCTGTCCCAACAGGAACACATTTCTATCTTTTACACTTTCTGCTGGTAACTAATTTCCTAAAAGACTACAAGGCAAAATGTGAGGCATGATAATTTGCTGCCAGTATTACTCAACCTTGCCATTTAGATAAATTATGCTACCTATGGAATTTACTCTCAGGGAAATTATTGTTCTGTTTCAATCAATTTTCTCATTTCTCACTATCACCAAACAATATTCTTCTTAAATTGATTTTTATTTAGTATTCACTCAACAAACATTAACTGTGAACTACCACATGACAAACATCATCTTACATGCCAGAGAATAATCCAGACTCGTGGTCTCAAAGAATCCACAGCCCATTTGGGGAGAAGAAATAAAAACAATGATTACAAACACTGAGATAGACAGACAAAGGTAACTGATAGGCAACCACAGGCTTTACTCCATCAGAATGAAGGGTAAGGGTGGGCAGCTAATATATTTTGGCTGGAAGGAGAAGGCAAAAGTATAGTCAAGTAAGACTTTCCAAGGAGAATGGAATCTGAATAAAAGTTATTTAGGTAAAGAATATGCATGAATTGTGTGGAGTTCTCAGCAGAGGAAATCCAGTAGAGTCCAATCTTTGATTAGTGTCAAACTATATAAAGAAAATTTGCTTGCAGTAGAAATTACCCATATAAATTCCAAAACTTTCCCATAAAGAGTAGCATACATTTTTTTCATTTATACTACCCTATATAATAATTTTAGAACATTTAAGTTTGAGACCCACTGAACCAGAATAAAGAAAATAACAAAAGGAAAATCGACATGAGCTACCTCGTGATTCAAACCATTCTGCTTTTTAGATAACTATTATGTCAAATCCCTGGTGATGAATGCAGGACAGGAGGGCAAAATCTGAATTATTTCTGGCTACCTGAAGGGTTTTCCATTCATTTTGATATTACGACTCACTTACCTTAACCTATGGTAAAATGTTTGTCATTATATGTGCACAATACTGTATACAAAATCACTGAGCTCTGGCCTGGCTAACAGTAATAAATGTTTCCTATATTTGAATCTAAGTCTTGATTGACCAGGCTCATATACCTAGCCATCAACTTCTTATTCCAAGTTGATATTTCATTGAGTGGTATCATCAAGTATCCATTTCTGCCATGATCTGGCACTTAATCTCCTGAGCAATGTATGTTCTAAACCCAGGGTGTGAGATTCTGACATAGTGCAGCTCTGATGGGGGCTCATAAGAGAAGAGAGGCATCCCAGCACTATCATGTGGAGAATTTCAAGCATCCCCATTAACATGGGTGTCTAGTGCATCTGGAGAGTGGCAGCACCCCAGGTGTCATGCTAAGGAATGAGAAGTTGTACTTAGCTTTTGGGTGATTTTAAGCAAGGGAGTAACATGAACATACTTTGTTCATGTAGAATTAATTAAAGCACTGTTCATATCAGGGAGGAAAGTGAGGGTCCTATGAGAATAATCCTGGTAAGAAATTAGCAGGGACTGAACCAAATCAGAATCAGGAGAAATACAGCAAAGAGAATAGAACAGAGATACTTAGGAGACAGAAAAACTAGGCTTGACTTTTTACTGGAAGGGAAGGTTTGGCATATGGAGTGATGAATTCCGTTTTAGCCATTCTGATTTTGCTTTCTGTGAGCTATTCAAATGAAAGAGTTCAGGTGGCAACTGGATATAAAGATCTGAAGTTAGCAAAGAATTCCTGGCTTGAGGTAGACATTTCAGATATATTAACATGCAGCCAAGACAGAGAAAAGGGTCAAAGACTGATCTAAGGATAACCCCAACATTTAAGAGATAAAATATTGATGACAGCATAAAAAGTGAATGGGCTGAGGGATATTTTTTAACAACATAAAGAACACTTGAGTATATTTATAAACAGAAAAAAAGGAACCACTTTCCTTTATATTCTTTAAATTTTTTAATCTTCATTTATTTTTGAGAGAGAGAGTGCACGCATGTGTGGGAGAGGGGCAGACAGGGGGACACAGATTCTGAAGCAGGCTTCAAGCTCTGAGCTGTCAGCACAGAACCTGATGCAGGGCTCAAACTCACCAACTGGGAGATCATGACCTGAGCCAAAGTCGGACGCTCAACTGAGCCACCAAGACGGCCCGGAACCACGTTCTTTTAAAATCCATGGGGAAATGAGGCAAAACATGAAACAAGGTCTTAGAAGAGTTAGGGGAACATGGGGTCCTCTCCTTGTCTACAAGCTCACCACAAGGGCAGGTTCCAGTCTTGGGTTAAATCACAACCCTTCTACTACCAATGTTCGTAAGTGAAGCTTACTGAAAACCATAACTGATAGCAGCCTTTTAAAGGAATGGGTGATGTAAAATGGCAGCAGAGAAGATGAACAGTATGTGCATGCAGGAGGACTCTTCTCAGAACATTCCCTGTAAATAGCTTTAATTGTTGCAACCAAAGTATAACGAGCAATTGTTTGGGAGTTCATAGAAATGTGTCACTCAGATGCCCGTCTAGAGAGCCTTTTTAGAGAGAGGAGTTGAATGACAGCCCTGGCTACTCCCGTTTGGATCAACCACCTCATTCTTGCCAAGGCGTACCTCAAGTCCACGTTTCTCCTAGGGTGTTCCCAGTTGATGCATGAACAGAGCCAAGGTACTAATTCTGGGCCATTATTATTGGACTTCTCTAACAGGCAACCCTTGCTTTTCTATCAGTCTGGCGAAGAATTTTCTCAGAACTGCAGTCCAGGGTTCCACCTACAAAATCTTTTCTTCCCGGTCTCTGTTCAGCTTTACAGTCTTAAAAGTACTCCCTCCCTATTTCCCCTTTTTTCTACTCATCCACACAGGCTGTTCCCACCTAAATCTCTTGTACTTCCAGTCCCGTCATGACATCTGCTTCTAGGATGACCTGAATGGACACAAGAGATTGCCCCGAGAGCTGAGGATTTAAAGTTGACGAGACAGACAAAGCTCCTATCTCCAAAGATATTATAATTTGTCAGGTTTTGATAGAACGACAGTACATACATCTTGATTCTACTTTCAGTCCCCTGGGCAGAGTGATCTCCATCTCCGACCTTTTTATTTCTTTTTTTAACACATTGCTTTGATACTGGTACACCGAAAGATTCCTAACATGGCTTTGCTCCTCTCTCAATTTAAGTTTATACTGTTCCCCTTATACCTCGGCCGATGTCAGAGTGCCGTTTTCTTCACTTTTATGAACAATCTCAACATTTATAATTTCTCTCTCAAAGCTTCCCCTTGGCACTGTGGCAGAAATTGTGTCACCACACACCCATGAAATCTAGGATGATTCTCAGAGAATTCAGCAAAGATTAGCTACTTCTCACCTTGCCCCCTCACTCCGGTTCATGCTGGCTCTCTGCCACTGGCTGACAAAATGCGCACGTAACTTTCTATCCTCATTCTGAACTGCATTTTGAGACCAGCCTGTCTCTACACCCACATGCCTCTCATCAAAATCCTAACACTGATTTAAAATGCATGAGTCATTTTATTCATATCTTGGGTTCCATTTGGGAAAATGCTGATCCTAGCAAACAGCAAAGTCTTATTTCCTCTCCCTCCCTCCCTTTCCGTGATCCTCCATAGCCTGTACAGCAATTCTGCCCACTCTTTGTACAGCTGACGGCTCACAATGCTTCTCCGTGATAAAGGCTCAATACTTGGCAGTGGCTTGCGGAATGACCGCTTGATCAGCGTACACAGGCACGGACTCTTTCTCAAGTTGTTAAGGTCTGCCTCCTTTGGCAGATGTGTGTGGAAAGGAAAGGAAGAGAGGAAAAATTAGAGTTAGATTGGGAGGAGGCCTAGGGCACCTCTCTGTGGGTGGAGAATGACCCATGGTCTCTCATGGATGACACAATCCATTTCAGTTCCTCCTTTCACTCCTGTGAAGCATTGTGAACCATCCCAAACAATCCATTTGCAATAAAATGCTGTTGCATTCTAGCATTACTGTCTGTAGCTCAATTTAAACTCGACCCCACATCAAAAGGGAGTAAAGCAAGTTAGCTGCTATGTCCCAGTGGATGCTCTTAGGTTGTCTTCAGGGTTTGAAAAATGTCCATGGAAACCACATTTTATAACAAAGTGCATCATATATCAGTGGACATGCTTCAAAAGATTAGAGCATCACTGCAGACCTCCTTGGAATGCAAGCACTAAAGCTCCGTGTGTTGGTGCACAAAAGGACCTAGTCTTCTCATCTGCCTTAAATTAACAAATCATCACATTCAGGCACACACACAAAACATATGGAGAAGTGGTAAGGCATGAGGAGTAACAATTTGGGATGATGCACTCAGTAAACTTAAGGGCATAGTCAGAAGGAGTGTGGGTCAGCTTCCTACACCCTCAGATCTGTCAAAGCAGTGATGGGGATACTGAGGGATAAAATGGGATGAAATGCCTAGCCCAAAACTATCTTGCTCCCCCGTTTATGGAAGAGGATTTGGTTCTGATCCCACTGTGTTTCTCACTATCTTCTAAAATTTTGATCAAACTTAATTTCTTTTCTGAAAGCATTCCAGACTAATCCTATTATTCAGTGTATTTGTGTGTGTTAAATACATAAACATGCACACAGAGAAACAGATGTTAAGGAGGCCCTATAGTTTCTATGGTCTCCACCTATAGTTTCTTCTATGTGTGCTAGTTTAGCCCTATCTCCCTGGTGTGAATAATAGAGACACTTGGTTTTGCCTTTCACATTAAGTTGCTAACTCTTCTAGGACAGAGATCACGGCTACACAATACATTGTCGCTAGATACCCATCTGAGAAAGGCAAATTCTCATGGATGAACAGCAAACTTTGGTCAGGAAATCTTGGATCTACTCTGACATATATTGAGTCAGATAACAATCTCTATGTGCCTCAGGCTCCCTGCTATAAATCAGGATCAGAAGCCATTTCTTTATGAGGTGTTCTAGGAATTCCATTGATGGGGAGAATTCATAAGAGAAAGGAAGTATCACACTGCTCTCTCATGCTATTCTTCCACGTTATGGACAGATTCCATCCTCATCCTTTGGCTGGTGCATTGAAGACATTTATCTTCTCTGTAAGAATGTAACTCTGCCCCCTTGTGCTGGGTAAAATATTTTATTTCATTTTAGCATTTTAACTGTTTATATCTATTTTAAAAATCTTACTCAGCTACCCTTTTCAATGGGTCAAGTTATACAAATGTATTGCCTTTAATAGGTTCCCTGGAGTCACTTTTTCCATTTTTCCATGATTCTTTTTTTCTTCCTCTGATTAATTCGTCTGCAACATTTTATATTTGAAATGTAATTCTTCACAAGACCCCCATGGTGATATTCATTTGAGGCCTTTCTCTATCCAGTACTGTCAAAATTAGTTTTAAGGTCGAATCTTTACTATTTTATAGGGAACAACTAAGATTTAAAGGTGAAAAAAAAGTAAAATGTGGTAGCAAGCACTGAGGGCAGTTTGGAAACTTTGAAATCTATGACAAAGGCATCCATCAGTTCAAAAAGCACACTCAGGAAATTCACCTCTGTTGCTTCCAGTTCCCTTATTGAAGATGTATTTTCATTATTCTAATCAGTAAGTAATATGGGTGCTAACAGTTGAGGCAAAAATGAATAAAAATCATTCAACTAAATACCATTGGAAATAATTTGCCTTCCAGAACTAGAAGTCTAATTGCATATTTAAATAATAAAAAGGATACAATTACGTACTAGCAATATGATTGGCCAAAAAAAGACTATGTAAATTCTGACGGTGTAAATGTTCAAATGATCTAAAAGTAGTAGGTGACAAAATCTAAAGAAAGCCTTGAAGGACAAGATAGAAGGACAAGATACAGTGATTTGTTAAAAGTACTCAACAGCTCATAAGAATTGACAATAGGGCTGGAGAACAAGGTTCAAGGTTTCCTGGAAAAAATGCCCCAAACCACACCTTAGAATCGGCTCTGATGTGGAAAAAAGGCTACCTCGGGACAGAGAGAACTTGTACCACTTACTTCTTGAAGGGGCTAATCCAAAAGCATAGTCTATGGCTGTAGGACAGTTGATTGTAAAAGTGTTAAGTCCTAGGCTTATACCCCAGCTACAGAGGAAGCTGGGAAAGCTAGTTTATCCTAGATCTCTCTCCAGGTGTGGGAGATAGTCTGCTTCTCACAAAGACACAGAGATGTGTCAGGAGGGGGTGGAAATCCACATACATACACATGGATGGGCAGACCCTGAGCAGCCACAGAGGATGCGAAACGCTTACTAGGAGCATCTTTTATTCAGTCGGCATCAATTTCATGAGATTTGAAAAGATTTAACAAAGAAAGAGCATCCTTGCCCTTGAACTCAACATTCTTGCCCTTAACATTTCTTCAGTCCAATATCCTCATTAAAGAAACCAAGGGTCAAAAAGTAAAAAGACATGTCCAGGGTCACCCAGCTGATTAATGGTACGGCCTGAACTAATACCCAGGTCTTCTAATTCCCACCCAGTGTAGTGCGTGGGCCCCTGAACCATATAGAGTTTAAGGGAAATTCTTACTTCCTAGAGGAATGAAAGTAGTATCCATCTTCTGTCTGCTTCAGGGAGGTCTCCTTTGCCATCGAGATGCAAAGTTCTATCAGGACAAGACTATTCTAAGGCCCTGTAACAAATGCCTACATGATTATCCTCTTTAACCAGCCCCAGGCTTTGCTCCTTTCACCCCATGATTCCCCCAGTGGATTTCACAGTGTTTGACTGCAACAGATTCTACCCTCTTTGACAAATCTGAGAACTCCATTTGAGACATGATTCGTGGAAAAGGAATTATGAAAGAAAGGCTCTGCCTTTCACTGGCATGTAAAATTGTACCATTTACTTGTCCCTTTCTGGGACTCACTGTCCTGATCTGTAATGTCAGGATACATGGTTCTCAGGTTTTTTTGAGACAACGATGTACAAACTAAGCTCATAATAAAGATTCATTGAATGCATGGTGTTTTCTTTTTTAATATGTATCAATATGCATATGTAAGAAAGCCAAGCTTCCCTCTCACATGCTCATCCTAAATCATATTCTCTCACTCTTTTTCTCAACCTCTCTCTCAGGTATACGCACGGAAATGTGTATCCAGAGGCAAGTACTACTCCTATTCATCAAGGGCCTAAATACTTCATTAGGGAAATCTAAAACTGCTCAAGTATTTACCATCAATCCGTAAGTATTTGGCCCCTTGATTCTTCAGCCTCTTGCCCTTGCTTTTGCTTTTTATGTCCTAATCTACTGATTCTTGCCATTCCTTTGGCTCAGTAGTCTTCCAAATACAAAGTCCTCACCATCTTAGTGACTTGGGTACCTACCCTCTGGACTGTTGAGTATTAGTCTTAGCACATTTATACAATACTATATATTTTGCTTTTTTTTTTTTTTTCTAGAACAGATAATTTTCCTGTGGCTCCTCACCAAAGAGTCTATGTTTTATTATGTTTCATTATGTTTCTCAAATGCATTGGCTTGATTTCTTTTAATTTGACCTTGTTATTTCTGGTCTATGATCTGAAATGATTTCTGCTTCCTCAAACTTCAGTGTGTTTGCAACATCTTCTTGCTCAGTGTCCTCCAAATAAATGTGCCATCGATGTTATTTATTGCTTTTCCAGATTTCTAATAAAGACTTTAATCTGAGCCTGCCTCTTGTCGCTGAAATTGTTCCCTAAGTAAATATATGGATGAACCAGTTCTTATTACAGAAATTTTAGCCTTCTGTATAAGTAGTCCCATATTTTACCCTGCATTAAATGTTTTGTTGTTAGATTGTAATTTCTGATATTCTAAAATTTGTGACCTATAAAAATTGCAATCGCATGTGGTTAAATCCAATATATATACTGTGGAAAGAGCACAAGACTTGACGTTAAGAGCCATCAGCTAATTTCTGTCACTGAGTGATTGTAGGCATTTACTTTTCTTTACTCTCCAGGCCTCAGTTCCCACAACTTCAAAATGAAGCTTTAAATTAGGTGATTTCTCACTTTCCCTCCAGGCTTTGAGAAGTCTATATATACCTGTCACAAACCTTATTTAAACCTATCTTAAAAAGTACTTCAAAAAATATTGTTTAAACTGTTCAGAGGGAAAACATATAATACGCTTTGGAAAACAGTTCTGCAAGATTTTACATCAGAGACTATTTGTTTAAATTTGGAGAGAGGTTCTAACTGCCACAGGTTTTACAGAAGTTTAAAAAAAAAAGTATTATTTTCACTTCAAATAACATCTACCTACCTATCCAATTCTTTGAGAATACTTGCATGTTTATGAGGCCCAAATATGTAGTAAAGGACGAAGTAAACCAATTAGCTCTCACAGCTTCGCTAAGAGAAATTTGCTTCTACCCACCACTCAGGATCACAGACTCAGTCTTCCTTGACTTCGGCCCTTTGCTTCCTCCATTCAATTGTTATCCAAGTTTCCACACACCTGTAGCCCTTCACTAATTCACCATGCCAAATCTATCCCCAAATTCAGGCCTCATTAACTATAACCTAGATTATTTTAATCATTCAATAATGACTCTTCCAAGTTCCCCTTGGTTTTTAATTCAACCTATATAAGACTTTCAGGTAAATTTCCTTAACCACAGCTCTTATCATATTATTCTCAAAGATGCCCACTGACTTGTTAATGTCTACCAGGTAGGTTTCAAATTCTTTGGTCTGTTAATGTGGGAAATCAAATAGCTATGTCCTGGTTAAGGAGACTATAGGGAATGCATTGCACTGCTTTCTGGCCCTGCTGAAAACAGGTGACTAGTATCTAGTTAATCATATGTATATATAGAGGTTGGGTCCTGCCTGTGCTCATGAATTTCTTAAATCATGTTATCTGTGGAATATTTTATCTTGTTCTCTACCCTGCTTTTGGCATCTGCTCTTTTGTAGTCTTGGGAACGCCTTGTTTGTCTGCACACTTTTCTATAGTTCTTACTGGCACATAGCCACTGACATACTGAGTAATATTTTCCTTATAATGTATGTCTAATAAATATGAGAGCTTGAGAGCAGCTCAGATAGACTTTCCTTAGCCTCCCTCTCTCCTCTCTTGACTTGCATGGCGTCTTGAGTAGTCCTTTTTGCCACCCTATGCTTTGCTGGACAAAGCCAAAAGCCAAACCCACGTGAACCCACGTTAAAGAGTATTCTGAGATCCAATCCGAACCATCTCTCTGGATTATTTTTCTTTATGCTGATTCAAACTATATTCTTTCCAAGGCCTCATTCAAAGTGAGCCTCTTCTTAAAACACCCCTGAGGTGTCAGAATAAATCCTCTGATCCCTTGAAGTGACTCTCTCATAGCATTCATGGCTTTCTCACATATTATAATTTACATGTACTCATTATACTACTTTTTCATTAAATGTAGGTATTGTTCTTCAAAATTATAGCCTCCATTACCACTTATAGAGTGACCATTATATGAATTTAGAATGAGCACATGGTTTGCCTCTTCCTTAAGTAGAAATTAACTTCCTCTGAGGTGAAAACAGTAATTATATGATAGGAAAAGATAGGATTCAGTAGGCAGAGAGGGAAAAGTTAGGACCTGAGATCCCAGGGTGGGGAAAAAACACCTATTTTGGAACAATGTTGGGAGTGTCTGACCAGAGCAAACCCCCTCAGGCATAAGGTTTCTCTTAAGAATTTAACAGATCCCACCTCCTCCCCCTCAGGTTTCCCTCAGGAATTTGACAAAAGACCTAAGTATGGCCATAGACCACCCCTCGTACAATGAAAAGGAACCAAACAGGAACAAGCCAGTACTTAGAGCAATCAAGCCAATAGGGTAGAACCTGAGAAGGAACAAGGAGGAAGGGATGGGGGAGGGTTGACCAGAACCTTATAGAACAAGGACCCTCCCCTGTAGTCCTTGGGCATTCACTTTCAAATGCCCCTCTCTGTAAAAAGAGATTTTTATATTCTAATGAACTTTTGCCTGCTGCTAGTCTTGTGTCCACCTCTCCATTCTTCCAAGCAGTGAGACAACAAATCCCAGGTTCTGTGGTTAAAAAAAAAAAATCCCATAGCAATTATTTTTATACTTTAACTGAAAAATTATTAAAAGTTATATTGCATCTGGATACCTTATTTTATAAATCCATCCAAGTTAACTTTTTTGAAACATTTCTTTAGAGAAAGATGTTCTATTTTAGTTTCAAATTTGTATTCTACTTATTTAATTAATATATGCGCTTCAGTATTTTGCTAAGTAGTGCTATTCCACAAGTTCAATTCTGCTCATAACTCACTGGTTTAGCTATCAAGTTCACCTCTCCTTTTGAAGCATGCACAAAATATTTCCTATCCTATCCAACTCAGAAAAGTCACAAGTTTCTTTAGTTTTCAAATAAGTATATCTGCCCATCCATCAGGTAGAAAAACAGGATTAAATACATATGAGAAATAAATAACTCCATTAGTCACAAGAATAGAGTCATCAATCAGCCTCTGAGGTCAAACATTTGACAGGTGCCAATGAGCTCTTTTCCAATATCACCTTTCAGAAATGAGGACATCCAAGGAGTTAACCATGATGCATTCAAGGGGACTACCAAACTAACTGGGACAAAAGACCCCATTTGGCTCCACTCAAGGTTGCAGGACGAAATCAGAGCCAGAATATACTTTGTGATATTGTTAGTTGACCTAAATAGGTCAAACTGGTGAGCTAGAGATAATTATTTAACATTTTCATACAAGTGATACTTATTCAAAAATATAAGAGCACTGAACAGTATATATAGTTTTACTATTGCTATAAATCTAGTCAGGATGCCCATTACCTTGTAAAAAAGAACTAAAGCATAGCAGCATAAAGTTGGGCCATACTTTTTTTTTTTTTTTTTCTTGGCAAATTTGAGGAGCTTTTTAAGCCTCCTTTCTAGAAACTCTTTTGGAAACAAATTGAATTTTAGCTCTATATCCCTGAAAACATCCATTTCCATGTAATTCATAGTCTAATGAGAAAAGCAAATATAATATTTTCATTTGCTCTGTTTGAATTCATATCTTTACTAATCATATGAACAAAATGAGCTGTAACATCCCTTACAACCCAGATGTCTCCCTCTCTGCTCTCTTTCTCATGGAACTCTTACTATTCACCATTCTTGCCAACAAACTTCCTTCACTTGACTAGGAGAACTGGAGAAAAGGAAGCCAAAGTCATGAATCTTCATTCTTGTTCTATTCTGACTATGGACTGTATTCCTTAATTTATGCATCTGGATGGAACCACTTACAAAGATCCCTCTTTGAACAAATGGAAAAATCATTTAAGGTTTATAGCCAAAGCAAGTCTTTCAGAAAAACTGTAGGGTTGACAAAAATTAGAGTTCTTCATTTCCTATAGTTGTGGTATTTTTGAGAATATACCTCTCCCCAGAACCCTAACCCCATTAGACATACTCAGCCAAATTACTACTCAATGTAGAAACAACACACAACTGGTTCCATATTTCCTTCTCCCAAGCTCTTGTCTTCTACAGAAAACATTTCACCCTCAACATTTACGCTTAATAATAAGGAAGAGGCAGGGCACCTGGGTGGCTCAGTCAGTTAAGCGTCTGACTTTGGCTCAGGTCATGATCTCACCATTCATGGGTTTGAGCCCCACATTGGGCTCTGTGCTGACGGCTCAGAGCCTGGAGCCTGCTTTGGATTCTGTGTCTCCCTCTCTCTCTGCCCCTTGCCCACTTGTGCTCTGTCTCTCTCTCTCAAAAGTAAATAAAAGTTAAAATAATAATAATAATAATAATAATAATAATAAGGAAGAGGCTACATCCCCACCAAAATATTTTCTCAGCCCGCAACCCTAAATAAAGGCCTTATACCTTCTTCTTCAAATAAGGATCTTGTTTTCCACCTCAAGTAAGCATTCCACTGGCCAGAATTTCAGACTTGGGTACTAATTTTAGGTAATTGAGCATTTATTACTTTTATAGGACCAACTCATATTCCTAACAAGCAATGCATAGCTGTCTGCCTAACACGGATGGAGTATGGGGAATAAAGAACAAGCATCAGTGAATGAACTTGGCAGCCACAAACAAATTACCAGAGACATGTACCTTCCTGAAAGGTAGAGAATTATGGAGGCAATATTGCACGATGAGATATGTAAGTACAGCCTTGGAGGTTCATGTGTGGATGGAAACCATTTAAGTAAAGCACTTAGGAAAATAGCTTTCTACTGTCTGGATGAGGATTTATCATGAGATACAGTTTTTAAGTAAAAAAACCTTACATGTAAACCGGGACTAAGTGTTTTGTCCAAGGTGACACAATAAGGGAAGCAATAGAGATAAAAATGGAATGCTTGAAACCAGCCTCCTGATCTAATCACCAGACACTTTGCAAGTTTATCTGAAGAGGTCCTAATGCAAAGTAGAACCTTAAGAGTGAGAGGTCAGCATAAGAATTGCAGCAGCCAACTGGGCAGCAATAGAAACGGAATTGATTGCTTCCGTAAAGAGTGATAAAATTTTATCAATCATGACACAGAAAAAAAAATGCAATCCTGTGTATCATAAAAGAAAAAGCATTTTCTCTGCTAAAATGCCTTTTGCTAATCTTTATTAGTCACTAATGGTCACATGACATCTGACCCTTTTTAATCCTGGCATTCTGGCTTAAGTATAAGCAGACAATTCCATTATGTCTTTGTCTATTTTTTAAAATCCATTTTGGTATGACTTCTTTCACACATCTGTTTTACAGAGCATCTGCTACATATCAAGTGCTGTGAAGGGGGCATAAAAATGGCCAAAGCTCATTTCTACCTTACAAAGAACTCAAGTTCTATTGCTCATGGATGCCTAAATAATCCTCTGGACACAGGTGCTGAGTGCTCTAAAATAGCTAAGGATAGATTCCTATGGGAACACAGAAATGGGAGCAAGAATGACAAGAGAAACCCGGCCATGAGAGCAAATAACTTCACAGGTGGATACAGGGAAATTCTATGGGAGAGAAGAGAATTCTAGGCAAGGCAGTAACGTGATCAAAAGCTCTTCTGCTTCAGTTACTTCCATTTGCTTTGTCAGACATTTGTTTCTCACATCAACCCAGGTTTTATTCATCATCAACTGTTTTTAAGTTTCTGAATCTCAACATCCTCACTTCCCTAAATAAGATAATGATATTAAGGGTAGCTTCCTAATATGGTGGTTGTGAGAATTAAATGAGAAGTCCCACATAAGGACTTTAAAAGAAACCTGGTAAATTGTGAGCTCTGCATATAATTATCACACTTATTTAATCAATGGATACAGAATATGAGCCCTCTCTTCCTCCATGCTGGATATGAGTCAGGGGAGACCATTAATAGTCCTACTCCTGGAGAAGAACCCAGAGCCATGCCTGATCAAAGATCTTACCCTTGGTGGTCTCTCACATACTTCAAATCACACAAATATTAGGCGAATTAGGTCACTGTTCTCTGAGAATTATTCAATTAGCCAGCCATTTCAAAAGAAGAGATTAGTAAACCCAACTGAACAAGCAAGAGCAAGAGTTGCTGAGTGCAAAACCCTGAAAGCACGGGAAGAAAACAGCATATTTTGATATGGAGAAAAATCTAAAGCGTCACAGCTGAGAACGCTTTGGGCAAAAGGACAACGAAGGAGCATGGTGTCTAAGGTTCATTTTGGCTACATCAGGTGTCTGCTTGGTGTCAGCCCCCATAACCCTGTTCTTAGGAGATGACCTATTAGATTAGAAGGAATGCTTTTAAACATCCTATCAGCCATATGAACAGGACAGTTGGAGCTACAGGTGGGGGAAACAGCATGGTGGTGAGACTTATACCTTTTGTTCACAGCAACATTTTTCCCCCATCTAACTAAAGAAACTTAAAGACATGTTATGGATAAGGTGGCTATGGTGGGTACAAATTAAAATCAATGACACATTTGGTTGCTATTAACAATTACATGTACTATAAAAAGCACTTTACAATGTTACTTTTCTCTGTGGGTACTCTTCTCTGAAGAAGGAACATGTATGTGTGTGTGTGCACACGTGTATGCATGAAGAGGGGATTGTATGGGATGTATATAAAAAGGTACTAAATATAACCTGTATTTGTCATTTGAGGATCCATCACATATAGTTAAGAATAATTAAGATTGAAGAGCCCATTGAAAAGTGACACAGATGCCCATACTCTCTTGGGAAGTAAGAGGAATTAAAAAAAAAAATTGATTTCTTACTACATCAATGTTTTATAAAGGGAAGCTTAGAAAAAATAAGGGAAAAGATTTTCTTCCCCAAACCCAACCTTCTCTATTTATTTTATCCTAGTAAGAAACATCAATTTTAAATACAAAAAAAAAAAAAATATATGCTCTGTCTGGATAGTCTTAAATCCAAATTATTCTGGAAATTTCGGAAATTCTGGAAATCCTAGAAATTTTGGAGTCCTGTGGAGAAGAGTTTTGTATTTTCCTTTGATCAGTGGCATGGAATAAGTTTCTACATCCTCCATCAAGTGGCAGTGATAAAATACTTCTCATATATATACACCATATATTTAACATTATATTTAACACATATAAACACAAATTACAAAACTCACTTTAAAATACTAATTAAACCAATAATTTAATATAAATGATTATAATCCAATTTTTTAAAATAAATTAGATTAAATATAGACCCTGGCACATGACTTGGAGTGTTGAAAAACTACCTGAAGTGTCACTATAGGGAAGTAATTAAGAGTGTGAACTCTAACATCATGACGTGGGCTGGAATCTATACTGATTCAAGAGCTAGGTGATCTTGGCAAGTTGATTAAGACTCCTCATCTGTAAAATAAGGATAACATTTCAGAACTCAGAGCACTGATGAAATAATTCATAAAAAAAAGGACCTGACATATAATAAAGCTCTGATAAATACTATTTATTATTACCATGACCATTTACATTAACTAGCATTTTCAAGTCATAAAGCAAAAATATGACAGAGCTGGTGTTTAAACCAAAATCTTCTGCCTCTATGTCCACAGCTCTTAATATTTTCTGCACTGCTACTAATAACTTCTAGAAAAGAATATACATGTGAAGTGATACTTCCTTTTGTTTACTATTTTGTTAAAGTATTAATGGTAATGGAAGTCCTGAAGCCTACTCAAGCCCTAAGAATATGGATTCGTATTCTTCACAAACTTTGAAAATAGATCCATATAGTGGGGGGGGGGGGGGGGGGAGAGGATGTTCTTTCTCTCCAAGTTCAACGACAAATAGGGTAAATGTAGAAGCGTGTGGGGAAGCTGCAGGGACCACATCAAATTCATTTCATTTATGAAATCAACTAAAAAAAAATGGCTCTACACTTGCCAGCCCCTCTGCCATGACAGGATGAACACCCATCACCACAAGGTCAACAGGAGTACCCTGAGCAGTGTCAGTGCCCTGTAAGTCAGGCATAAGACTGACTAGCTGGCTGGGAGCACATCTGCCCATGTCCTGGCACTAGAAGAGCGTCTGTGTTATGCAGGTGATCTCAGTACAGTACATGAGCCAATTTTACAAATGGATACTATTAAACCTATTTATATGAATGAATAAATATTGGGCAAGTACTATGTTTTTGGTTTAAGTTCCATAAACACCATCAGATTGCCAAATCTGAGACTCAGTACATCTATCGCTTTTCCTTTATATATCCTGGTCCTCTTAACATCTGTTTAATCCAAACTCCCCATCCCACACAAACACCCAAGTATTGGTGGAATTGTTATCTGAGTCAAAACATAAAGTTCTTTAGATCCATATTCTAGAATTCAGCAATAGGTCATGCTTACCAGAACCCATTCAACAACTATTTAAGCATTTACTGAATACATACTGCGTGTTCCAGATTCAGGTGTATATAAACAAAACAAATGCAAGTTGGTAGAAATGCCTGTCCCTGTTAAACTGATAATCTTCTGGGTGAAAACATCTAATACATAAATTTGGAGTATCTTAGAAAGGGATTGACATGAAAGGAAAAGGGGAATTGGGTATTTCTTTTCAAAGAGTTGGTTTACAGCTTTAAATAAGAGTAATTGGGAGAACCCTTTCTGAGAAAATTTTGAAGAAGGTAATAAGCAGACCAAGTGGGTTTCTGGGGGAAGAGTACTCTAAGCAGAGCCAACAACAAACACACGAAGGCCTAAGGGGAAGCATGACAGATGAGCTTAAGAAGAATGGGGAGACAGTCTGGCTGGAGCAGGGTCAGGAAAACAGAGGAGTAGATGAGGTCAGACAGTTACCAGGAATGGATCACACTGGACCCTGTGGACCATCATAAACACTTTGGTCTTTAAATGAGATAGGAAGCCACAGAAGTGTTTTGAGCAGAAGCATAATATGAACTTATTCATTATTTAACAAGATCACTCTGGCCCGCTGCCTGTTTTTTCACAACCCGCAAGCCAAGAATGTTTCCTACATTTCTAAGTGGTTCACCAAAAAATTAATTAAATAAGTAAATTGTAAACAAATTAAAAAAAAATCAAATGAAGAATAATATTTCATGACATGTGGAAATTACATAAAACTCAAATTTCAGTATCTTAGTAAATTTTTTTCTGGAATGCAGCCACGTTCATTCATTTGCTGATTGTCTGCTGCCACTTTCATGCTACAGTGACCAAAACTGAAATATTTAATCTCCAGCCCTCCTCAGAAAGTTTGCCAACCCCTACACTAGACTATATAGGGAAATATGGAAGCAGAGACCAGTTAGGAAGCATGGCAAAAATCAAAGCAAGAGATGATGGTGGTTTAGACCAAGTAGTCAGTGGCAGAGGTGGATAGGGACAGTCAGGTTCATGATATATTTGGAAGGTGAAGCCATGCCCCTTGGCTACTAGATTGCAAGCAGGATGCAGGAGAAACAAAGGGGTCAGAATGATCCCTAGTTGCAGTACCCTAGTCCTAACACCAGGTCTCCAAACCCCAGCACCACTCATTCAGGTGTTTCACAGTTTCTTGTTGGTTTGTTTAATAGGTTTCCAAGTTGATCACTGCCCCTGAGTTCTTAACCTTGCAAACTCTCTTCCACCTCACACTCCCCTAGAAGAGAGCTCCTGCACTTGCTTGCTAATCTTTCTCCCAGATCAAGATTATGTCTTCATCTCTTCATTTTTCTATCTTTGTTTATATACCAGAAAGTGGGGAGAAGAAAAATTAAAGCCAAGTAGAAGGTATTTAAAGGGAGTCCTCACACTGTCCTTTTCTTTCTGGTCAATACTTGCTAAAAAGCAGTGATTCCTTAGAAACTCTCTGGCAGCAATAAACACCCACTTTGGCCCTGTAAGAGACATCCCAGAACCAGATGTCTAAATGACAAGCTATTTCTCTAGAAAAAAAAAAAAAATCTAAGATTACAGGTATGAACAGATAACAGTATTTTTAATCAAAAGACTTATTAGAATAAATAATTTTCTTATCCATTTTTACCAAAAAAGCAAGCATTTGAAATTTCACTACAATTTCACTAAGAGTTTACCAGAGCTACTTTTTAGTGCTAAAATTACATGACAATTTATATTTCACTTGTGATTTTTGTCTCAAAGCTGAAATAAATGGTTGTCATTAAAGTTCTATCTTTTTTAGTCACACCTTTGTTAGGCATCAGTTTTTTCCATCCAAAATGACACAGGTGGATTAAACTGCCTCTAAGTTCCTTTTTATTTGTAGTATTTTGTGTTTGTGAGTGTCCTTGGAAGTCTGCTAATATTCAAGAAGTTTAAGGAAAAGGATCTGATATGAAATGCTAAATCTTTTCAGACAAAATTCAATTCCTTGCATTTTAGGCTACACCTATTTCCTTCTAAATGTGTCTCTCCTTTTTCAGTCCCTACAACATAGACTTTTGTATAGAAACAGCCTCTTTGCCAGCTCTTTTGTTCCTTTCTAGAATCATAGGTCAGCCTCCTCAGCTTATAATGTCACCACTATCCCAACTGGCTAAAGGCTGTAGTGAATGCCAATTACTACACCTGCAGTTAGAAGCCAATTATTTTTTTTTCCTTAAAATAATGTGTGTCCTGTAGTCAAAATGAAGAATGCAATTCTTCTAATGAAAGCCAGTTGAAGATTGAGCACAGGTGAAAGATTAGGGCAGTGGGGGAAAGAGAGAGGTCCAGGATACAGTATTCATTGAGAGGAATGGTCACAGAATGACAGAATGTCAGAGCTAAACAAGATCTTACAGATCATGGTGTCAGAAATATATCCTTGGCCCTGAGCTAGGCTTAGAAAAGAGGATGTACCCCTCAGCAGATGACTCGGAAATTCTGATGCCTCAAATAATGTTATTCAATTTTACGCATATTCTTCAAGGAAGTATGTAATAAAAAATAATAATAAAGCACACTGGGAAAGTCAGACAAATCTAGAGATGAATCCCAGTTCCACCAGTTCTTAGATCTAGATTGTATGGAAACTTAACTACTTTTTCAGGATCCCAAGTTTTCCATTTAAAAAAAGGGGATGATCATCCCTAGTTGGGGGGAACTATGTGGTTTATTGATGATGCAGGTCAATCATCTGGTACTGAGTAGTCATTTAACAAGTAGGGTTCTTTACCCCGTTCTGTGTGTAGTTATGTTTAAAGTGCTGCTCCTCCAATCTGTTCCCGTTTTTAATGTTTTCTGCAGCTCTGTTTTACAACCGCCTTGATCTTTCTTGAATGCTTGATACATCCTCCTCAACCTGAAGAGGATATCAAAAATCCTTGGATAGATGGTCTTCCAATAGGTCACACTGAGAATTTAAAAGTTGTTGAGCATTCCTTTGCAAATGCCATCACTGTTCTCTGCTGTCATTTCCGGGAACTTTATGTAGGGTAGATTCCATCCATTCCAGAATGAGATATAATGGAAGGCTGCAGGATGGTGACCGCTGTGTGATTATGTACATGATGGGGGAAGGAACCCTTGAACCGCAACTTGGATTCCCCAGTAAGGAATCCTATTAACAGCTAAGTTCATATCCAGTAAGTGTACAGCGTTAAGAATCCATACCCAAAGGCACCTCGGTGACTAGTTGGTTAAGCATCCAACTTCGGCTCAGCCGAAGTTCATGGTTCATGAATCCAAGCCCTACAATAGCATTCTTTGCTGTGCAGAGCCCACCTTGCATCCTCTGTCTCCCTCTCTCTCTCTGACCCTACCTCCTCCTCTCAAAAATGAAGAAACATTAAAAAAAATTTAAGAAAGGATCTATACCCCAAAACTCAGTGAGAAGAAGTAATCAGTCATAATATGGAGGTAATAGTTTTCCCCTCTATTTTCCCTTTCTTCTCTGGAGAAGGTGAGGGTGAAGAAACACAAGGGGCTAGAAAAAACTCAAAGTAAGTTTGACTTAATTTTCCTTAGTAGAAGCACTCAGATTCCTAGGATACTAAATTTCTAGGAGGGTATCCAAGGTTTGGAATCCTGTAGATAAATTTGTGCACTACAATCAGCCTAAGGGTGGAGAAAAGAAGTCACTCCAACACCACTTGAGCAACTTAAGATCATCCCGCAAAGAAGGCAGGAGAGGTGGGGTTCACTGTCCTCAGACCATGCCTTACAAATCAGTGATTAATCTAGGGGGAAAGGTCACTTTTCAACTTTTTTTTCTGCATCTATGCAAATGCCATGAAAATCCACATGTCACATTTGCATGTGTCATAGGCCCCAGCATTAATAGCATATTTAAAAGTCATGATGTCACTGCCATTAATCAGGCCCCGTGGTGCCAAGCTTCAGTGTCATCTATTAATCACCAGTATCGGCAGACACATGTATTTGGAAAGGCTAAGTTTAGATTCATAAAGCATGATTTACTTTTTTAAAGTAGCATGATTGAAGATGTATTGCTGTCTTGTTCTGCTGTGGAATCTCTCACCATTGTGTCCTTAGGAAAGGTCTGGCATTTCCAAGTTGATATTTAAGCAGCTATTCTGAAACAGAATGCAGTTTTAGAGGTCCTGAAAAAGCCATTGATGAATATCTAGCTTCTCTTTTAAAAGTGTTTAAGTGGAATGTATAGGGAGCTCATTCTTGTTATTTCTAAGCCAGCACTGCAGAAACACAGGACTTTCCACCAGGATGTGAAGAAGCCACACCACCAAAGCATAGCAATATGGAGGAAAGATGATGGATCAAGCCCCAAAAGATTTCTTTTGGGTTCTGCTGCTTCTCTGATTTCTGGAATAAAAAGAGTTGCTGGAAATGTATTTGCTCATGGATTGTGACACAATCTTAAAACTGGCCATAGTACAGGAGAGCCACAGAGGAGAATCAGTTCAGTGACTGAGGAAGAGAAATAAAAGAAGACAGTGGAGAGGTAATAACAGACAAGTATAAAGAAATGGGAACCCAAATGTGAGGTGATGGAAATGAGAAAATAATCTGAAAACTTAAATGAAGTCTAAAATAAACTAAAGTTAAAATAAAATAAAAATGAAGTAGATTGCAGGAGGGGATAATAAATTGGTGATGGAGAAGAAAATCGTGGAAAGTCTCAAGAAAAGCTATTCAGAACTGTGGGCACCACAGTGTGGAGTCAGTGTGGAGTACTTTGCTCGCTACTCTTCCTCCTAAGAGTCCTTCTCTTAGATTCATCTAATCTGTTCAGATGTTGGCCTACAATTAACACCAGATTGTATGCTTTGTACAGACTTACACGTCTTAGCATAAATAAATAATATCAGTTTCTGTTTACTCAGTCTGCTAAGACTGTTGAAATGCCTCATGTGGATTACTTGTGTGACACATTTTCTTCATTATTCATACATGATTAGAAAGGCATTTTATTTTTTTAATTTTTTTTAACGTTTATTTATTTTTGAGACAGAGAGAGACAGAGCATGGACGGGGGAGGGTCAGAGAGAGGGAGACACAGAATCTGAAACAGGCTCCAGGCTCTGAGCTGTCAGCACAGAGCCCGATGCGGGGCTCGAACTTACGGACCGTCAAATCATGACCTGAGCTGAAGTTGGCCGCTTAACCAACTGAGCCACCCAGGCGCCCCTAGAAAGGCATTTTAATTACTCTTATTGTATATATAAAACCTTGTAGAGAAATGGAAGACTCACTCATATAAAAATCCTCTAGCTTTTAAGCTTGGGATTGTAACCCTGGAATAGTCATGAAGCCTCAACAGGAAGTGAGCATTATACTTAATTCTAAAGAAGGAAATAAAGTTATTCTAATCAGTTAGAGAAATGATTTTATATGTATATCTATCCTTTTTTAAGTTTATTAATTTATTTTGAGAGAGAGAGAGAGTGTGGTGGAGCAGAAAGAGGGAGAGAGAGAATACCATGCAGGCTTCACAGTGTCAGCACAGAGCCCAACACAGGGCTCTAACTCACAAACCATGAGATCATGACCTGAGCCCAAATCAAGAGTCAGATGCTCAACCGACTAAGCCACCCAAGCGTCCCTGTATCTATCATTTTAAGACAACATCTTCTTTTGGCACTACAGCCCTGTCCCAAAACCTTGACCACATGGTCTTTCATGTAAACTCTGTCATTTTCCAAACATTCCAGAAATGTTTGAGATGCATGGCTTCCCAGGGGAGATTACAAATTTGGAAGCTACTAGAACTGGAAGATCCAAGTGGTACTTCTCACGTTCTCATCCTTTCTCTGCATCAAAAAGGAAGGATGTAAAACACTGTTTTTAAAAATGGTTTATACATTGACTTTGACCTGGAGACCTATTTTATCTGTACTTTGCCTCCATTTGTGTAGTTCAGTTTGCTTCAAACCTCTGCTCAAGAAAGATTCTGGATGAGGAGAAAGGAAAGAAAATGTACAGAGGAATGGTTTATTGAGTTCTAATCACAGTACCCACTGGATACCACTGTGATGAATGCAAGATAGTTCCTGCCTACAAAGAACATACACTTGTGACAAGGGTGGTAAACAGACTCCAAAACAAGAAAGGACAATAAACTGTTAGGGTTTTATAACAAGTCCTTCCAAATTATCAGAGGGGCACATGAGAGGGCATTTCTCCCCTCAAGGGAAGACTTGGTTAGGGAAAGGAATGAAAAATGTGACATAAAGCACTTCTTTTTGACACTACAGTTCTAGAGAGAAACAATTTTGGAGGCTTTGTTTCATATATGGTAATGGAAAATGGTACTAAAAGGACCAATGTCTTTCAGAAATATTCTGTCTTGAATGAATATAAATAATTATCAGATACTTTGTATCTGAAGTTTCAGCTTGTATCAGAGAGCTAGATATTAAGAAGTCAATTGTAAAACTCAGGTTTGTCACTAACTTAAAAATCTAGACTCAATTCTAGGGTCTAATATTGGGGTCCATCTTAGAAATACATTAAATAAAAGTAAATAGAAGACAATTTTTGTGACACTCTCTACTATCCAAGCAAAAATGATGCTAACAGTGGAGCATACTTGTAATCTAAATGAATGGGGAACACAAATGACACCATGTTAGAAATTCTCGATTCCAATTAGAAATTAAATTATCATTGTTCTGATATTCTAGGGAACAAAGTTCTGTGCATCTCTACTAATTTGAATGACTGTGAGAATTTGCATTTTAAAAATTCTATGGTTTTATTGCATGTATAGAAATTTAGATCACCTGTTAATTATGATTAAAGTAAAAAAAAAGTATGAATAGGCAGTTTCTTTTCTTCCTTCTCTCACAATGTCACAGAATTATGTAAATGACTGCTGTTCTATACTAAAAATGGACATTGAGGTTCAAACTCAATCTTTCTGTTTCACAATCCAAGTGACTGCTGGCATATATATAGCAAAGCAATGCCAATGATAAGAGCTGGAAAATCTTCATTGACAAAGAATTTGACCCAGTTTCCACCAGTATCTCCTCACACCCCCCTACCTTCCTCAAACAAAAAAACGTTTTAATACGATTGTGATTTAGGGGAATGAACATTTCACAAGATGGGTGACCCAGCCCATTTTATTCCCAGAACCTTAGAAGGATCAACAACAATCTCCTGGAGCCAATTTTTCCTTTGGTTTCTTTTCTCTTTCTCTATTTGTAAGGATGTCCTTTGTTGCTGCTCACTTTCTTAGTCATCTCTAGCAAATACAATGAGCACCACAGAACAGGTGACTTAAACAATAAACATTTATTTCTCACTGTTCTGAAGGCTGGGAAGTCCAAGATCAAGGTACTGGTATATCTGGTGTCTGGTGAGCATTCAATTCCTAGTTTGCAAATGGCTGTCTTCTCGCCATACCCTCACATGGCCACGGAAGAGATCATTTCTCTCATGTCTTCTTATCAGGGTACTGATCCTATTCATGAGGGCACCATCCACATGACCTCAATACCTCCCATTACCTTCAAATACAGTCATGTTGGGGATTATGACTCCAACATTTAAATTTTCTGAAGCCTCAAATATTCAGTCCATAGTATTCATCATTTTCCCACAGGAATCTATATTCTAAGAGGCTGAGCAGGCAAAAGGGACAGGAGTAGAAGCTGGTCCATTTTTTCCAAGAACTAGGAGAAAAAAAGTCTTTAAAACAGCCCTAGCACTTCTGCATTTGTTAAAAATCCCTCTCTTCATTGACTGCCTACTTTTCTTCTTAATCTGTTTCTCTTACATCCTGCCTCCTTTTTGCAGCTTTGTCCAATTTCTCCAGATAGGTCTTTGGTGTTCCTTAATCTAAAAGCAAAACCTTTGTTACTGTGTTCACTCCAGTAGCTCAGAAACTATTAAAGCAGAGGAATTGCTTAATTTATAACTTTGAACAGATAAACAAAAACCCTAAACCTATTTAGTAAAGAAGCTGGAGAAAAGTCCTATCATCTCTGGGTTTATTTAAATAATAAAATTATTAATATATAAAATTATATTAATATATAAAATATAAATATTTTAAGTAGACAGACACATAGACATTAACTACTTAAAAGTACCAAAGCACTAAGAAAGTAAGTTGGATTCTTAACTTATTTCACAGGAAACTACAAACCAAAGCAACAGCAAAAGCTATTCTCAATGCCTTTCATAACAACATACATTTTTATCACATTTTATCAGTGAAATTAGGTACTATAAATAGGCCTCAAAGAGAAGGCAACACCATTAAACCTTTATGAGTGACCAGGAAAACATTCTACCATCTTCTTTAAAATAAGCTGAAAGAAAGACAGTATTAGGAAGTAAAGAGATGAAATGGTTTTATAATAGCGTCTGGGAAGAACTTGAGCAACAGTTCAATACTGTATGTCAGCTGTGGATAGAGATGGGTAAAATTAAATAAAAGAAGCCTTCCATTTATGGTTACTGACAGAAAATTAGACGAGAGGCATAAAGGAAAAGAAGAAAGCAACTAATAAATAGTAGAATTAAAAAGGTTTTAGTGTGGAGCCTATCCCAAATTATTAGAAAAAAAGATCAGATATAAACACATGATTTCTCAGTGTTCCACTCAAAAAAGCTGTAGCCTTCCAGTGTTGGCTATGAAAATAGAGCAATCACTCTGACAAAACCAAAAATAAAACAAAACAAAAAACAAAAACAAAAAATAACAAAAAAAACCCAAAACAAACAAAATTATCATTTCATATACTCAATACATTTTAAAGGTGTTTATCAAGAAAACATTTTAACATTAATTCCACTTCCCCATTGATTTCTCTTAAAATGCAGCATATGATTAACCCCATGAAAAATACTTGAGGCTCATCTTTTGAGAAAATAAACTTACAAATTATAACGGTCACCTCAACATTCAACCTTTGTTTATACATCTGTCTATACAACCTTAAGCTCTTCTCAATCTCCTCCACCAAAAGCTAATCAAACCTCCAGCTAATCCATACCATTGGATTGAGACTTCTGCTTCCAGCTATGATAAAGTAGCTTGTAAAAGATGAACTCTCCCACTGTGAACCATTATAAAAGCTGGATAAAATACAAAAAGTGTATGAATGGATCAGAGAGCAACCAATGCAGCCATAATTTAATGATCCAAGATCTTGAGAAGGAAAACACACCGAGATGAATCCAACTTTCTCCACTGCTTTTCCCCCTTAAGGCACCTTCCAACTTTGTAAACTATGCAGGATTGAGTGTGAATGCATAAAGTAGGAGTTCACAACTTTCGAAAGGCTCAAGAGACTAGGGAGATGGGAAATAAAGTTCAGAATTAGCAAGGCAGTCAGGGTATCAGAGGGTTGAGACTAAAGAAAACTAAAAAGAAATGAATCTTTCTTTATATGCAACTTCTACCCTGATACATTTGAATATTTCTAAATTATAGGAGGTAAGAGACCCAGAAGCCAAAAACAAAATGGCAACTAAGAAGTTACAAAGCTAAACAGAGTTTTTCATAGTCTCAAGATAATGAGAAGACAAAACTTAGGAGTTGTGGGACAGTCAAGAGAGATCAGTGGTAAACACCCCAGACTTTTTGTTATGAGCTCTGAAAGTGTATAGCCTAGGAATGAGCAGAAACCTCCTCAAAGATAGGCTCTCATAACAACTGTAAATTAGCCTATCAAATCAATGCTTTATTGGAACAAGATGATCACTCCCTAATCCATGCATTCTCAACTCAACAGAGGTAACGTGGTTTCCAAGGGAGTAAAGATTGGTCCTTAAGTGGTAAGAGCAAATCCTTAGATGTTAGCTCATTGCCCTCTAAAACTCAACTCTACCCTTATTTAATTTGTCATTGGGCTTTTTTGGGTATCCTATGAGCATTGAGTTCTGTGAACTCACTGACAATGAATTCACAGAAGACACACAAAATGTATGCAAGATCAATGCTACAAAACTGTGGTGAGTAGATGGTTGTAACTGAAGGATTTTCTCTTGATTGATGGTTCAAAAACAAAAACAAAAACAGAACAAATGTCAAAAGTATCTGAATAAATGCCTGGATATCTGGGAGATACTTAGGTTATTTTTTCATTTCATGCAAAATGTTAAAAATTAAATTCACTAAAAATAATTTTAAGAAATTAATTTAATGTTTTCAATTGTTTTAGTAGTGAAATATTAGTTTTAAATGATGTTTTAAATGTGATTATATTACTGGTATTATTATATATTTATATAACTTGCTAATTTGCATTTGTAATTTAATACACTAAAAGTTGCAAACACAATTGTAAAGTTAAATGCTAATAACTTTTTAATTTCAACTCTCAACATTTTTATTTAGTCATTCTTAGTCCTGTATTGAATAAAAAATAGAAATCCTTATATTTAGTCATTTTGTGTAAAAAAACAAAACAACAACAAAATAACAGATATACAGACATTCAGAACCAGATACACAGTATATAGGTGTTTTTACAATTTCATGGTTAGGTGATTAAGAAATAAAATGTCTCATTAGTAAGGAAATAGTTTTCAAAGGTTAAGAAATGCTAATCTAACTGCCTTCCAGAGGAAAATTAAATTTTCTCTGGAGGAAGAGAAAACTTTTTTCTTATTTCATCCAGAGCCTCCAAAATTTACCATGCACAGTGTCTGACATTCAATTAAAACTTACCAGTTATGTCAGGAAATGGGAAGAAAATATGAAAACCAAGAAGGAAAAAAAGCCAATAGAAAGAGACCTACAGATGGAAAAGTAATACTGGAGTGGTCAGACAAGGACTTAAAATAACCATGACTAATATACTTAGAAAATAGATGGCAAGATGAGGAGTTTTACCTGTGAACTAGAATTTTTAAGAAATTAGGAAATAGGAATTCTAGAACTAAAAAATGCAATAACTCAAATCATAAATTCAATGAAAAATATTTGGGTGCCTGGGTGGCTCAGTCAGTTGGTTAAACATCTGACTCTTGATTTTGGCTCAGGTCGTGTTCTTGCGGTTCATGATTTCTAGCTCTGCACTGTTGGTGCAGAGCCTGCTTGGGATTCTCTCTCTCCCTCTATCTCTGCCTCTCCCTCATGAGCTTTCTCTCTCTCTGTCTCTCTCTTAAAATAAATAAATAAATTTTTTAAAAAAGCATTATTTCAAATAAGATCAAAGACATCAGGACACTGATTCAAGGAGCAATGCAAATCCCAAGAAGGATAAAGAAAAAGAAAACAACACCTGGGCAGAGCATAGCAACATGCTAATAACTTTACTGAAAACAAAAGAAAAAGGGAAAAATTTAAAGTTATCAGAGTGAAAAAAAAACACATTGAATTGAAATGAACAACTATTGAGAAAGCGAGCTGGAGTTTCATCAGAAATGCTGAAAGATATAATATGAAAACCATCTTTAAGTGCTAAAGAAAACGTAAACTTCTTTCTTCTGGAATTCTATGTATCTAAATTAGCAGTGTTAATCTCACATTACAATATGTGTAGGCTGATACCAAGGAATATTAGAGGTTGTTTTGTAGCTGCTCTTGGAAAGACAGCTGTCAAGTGAAGCTTTCAAAGGACTCAGTTCATGAAAAGAAACAACAACAACAACAACAACAACAACAACAACAACAACAACAATTAAAAAAACCCTCTACTCCACCTTCAAATATTTCCTTACATATAGATCCAAGCTGATCTGTCTCAGTTCAGGTTACAATTTATTCTTGGCCTGATTCTCATTTTTATCTGATGGCTGATCCTTCAAATACTTAAGTTATTTTAAGAACCCATCATTTATCTGGTATTCAGTATTTTCAACAATTTCTCTCTCTTTTTTTAAAACTTCTTTTAATAAGTCTCTGAGCAATAATGGCAGAAGAATTGCATTATTGGTGGCAAAATATTCCTCCCTCCCCTGCTCCTCTTTTAAAACTCCACTTTAGGTGTAGCTCTGACACAGATTATTTATTAAACTACTATTCTGCATTGCCTTGTTTTCTTCAAATATCTACTCCTCAAAGTCACCTGAACAAAGATTTGACATCACATTCTTCATGCTTAAAATCATTGTCTCAGGATAAATTCCAAATCCATTAATATAGCATAAAAGATCTTTCATAATCAAAGCCTTGATTAACTCACCATTTCCTTTTCTATATAGTCTTTGGAGAGGCGTTTAATCAACCTATACTCACTCATACACACACACACACACACACACACACACACACCCCTACACGCCTCCCCCCCCCCCCCTCGCATAACCTGTTCATAAAATTCTCTCTACCTAGAAGAACTTCCCCGTCTTCCACACAAAGCTGGCTCATATACATCCTTTTAAAAAGTTAGTGTAGTCACTACGCTCAAGCAGCCTGTTCTGAAGCTTTAGACTGGGTGTTAGTATTGTAACTCCATGTTCTCTTTATATACTATACTGAATTACTGACTACATAACTCATTCTCCTAGGATATAGGTTTGAGGGCAAGGGTACCACAGCCAGTAGAGACCGCAGTACTCAGTAGATAGTAGGCCCTCAATAAATGTTAAAATGAGAGTAATGTAGCTCCCAAGAGGATACAAAATCCGAAATATAGTTTCATTGGCCAAATTAAATTTAAAATACTCAGTGATATTTTGAAATTACCAAAATCTGTTCTGGACTTAACATCAAATCAATTATTATATCAGGTATATTCTTCTCTGGATAGATTCTGTAAGACAAATGGTTAGATGGTAAGTGCCAGGGTGTGGCAACTTTGTATGTTACCCAAACCGTGATTCAGTTGTAACTATGGGCTTTACCCTACAGAGGAAGGCAGGTGAAGGCTCTCCTTCAGTTGATGGCAAGACCTTTGCATCTTTGTTTTTCCTTTTTAAAAATCTGACCTGTTTGCCTGTTCCTTTCATTACCTGGTAATCTGATCCCCACAGAATTATTTGCATAGAAATCTGATTTTATGATGACTATCTGGATTTTATGTCAGCTCTCTTATGTAAAACCTCGATTATCACATGACTTACAATTCTGGCACCATAGGTAAAACAACTGCCTTGCACCCACAAGGAATACATGTTTTGGGGTGCTTGGGCGGCTCAGTCAGTTGAGCATCTAGCTTTTGCTCAGGTCATCATCTTGCATTCTTGGGTTTGAGCCCTGCATCAGGCTCTGTGGTGACAGCTCAGAGCCTGGAGCCTGCTTTGGATTCTGTGTCTCTTTCTCTCTCTTCCCCTCTCCTGCTCACACTCTCTGTCTTTAAAAAAATAAAATAGGGGTGCCTGGGTAGCTCAGTTAGGGAGATGTCTGACCTCGGCTTGGGTCATGATCTCACAGCCTGTGGGTTTGAGTCCTGCACCAGCCCCTGTGCTGACAGCCTGGAGCCTGCTTCTGATTCTGTGTCTCTGTCTCTTTCTCTCTGCCCCTCTCCTACTCACACTCTGTCTCTGTCTCTCTCAAAAACAAATAAAAATATTAAAAAGAAATAAAATAAAATAAAAGTTAAAAAATTTAAAAAAAAAAGGAATACATGTTTTGATTTGCCCTTTGGCACAATGGTAGAAGATTCCATTTCCTGAGCATGAGATTCTGGCTTCAAGTTCAGCATATAGCTTATGGAAGTTGGGAAAGTGTCTATTTCCTAAAGAAATGTATCCTTTATTCAAAAAAAAATTTAATGTTTATTTATTTTGTGTATGAGAGAGAGAGAATGAGTGGAGGAGGAGCAGAGAGAGAGGGAGAGAGAGAATCCCAAGCAGAGGCTCCCTGCTGTCAGCCCAGAGCCTGACACAGGCTCAAACCCACAAACAGCGAGAATATGACCTGAGCTGAAATCAAGAGTCAGATGCTTAACCAACTAAGCCACCCAGGCACCCCTAAATGTACCCTTTTTTGATTAAAATCAATCTTCAGAAATATTCACCAAGCACCGCATGAAACAGAAAACAGGTAACAAATAGTTTCTTGAGCAAAATCTAGTTTCCTCAGACACAATGGAGGAAGAAAGAGGATGGAGGTCAAGGAACTAGAAGTAGAATTCTGATATACTTTCTTATAAACATGGAGACAGGTTATACTTCCAAAAGAACAGTATCATCTGATTTCTTTTCCAGAATTGACCTTTCCAAATTGTGGCTACCTACTACCGTTCCATCAACAAACACTGAATATCCTCTGAATATCTGGCACCGAAATTAACCTAGAGTTAGAAAATAAATTAAAATAAATTACCTTGTTGAAGGTGAGATGGTATAATTTCAAGTAACTTCATACACAGTTTCAACATGCATTCTTATAAACACTAAATCCCCAAATTCCAAAATGTGATTTTTATTTATTCAATAAATATTTATTAAGTATATATTTGAGACAGGATCTGTGTTAGCTACTGGGAATGTAAAAATGAACAAGATATGTGCTCCTCCCTCATACACGTTCAGATACAGGTAACTAAATAAGCAGTAACAAAGAATCGTATAAGTGATAATACAGGAAAAGAAAATAGAGTGTTCTGGGTCCAAATGAAAACAGCACATCACCTGGTCTACAGGTTATCATGGAAGTCTTTCCTGAGAAAGTACTGAAGGGTATGGAGAAGTCAGCCCAATAGAAAGGATAAGGAGGGAACATCAAAATTATGCTTATCATGGTAAGCTAAGTGCTGTGATCAAGTAAGCACAGTGATAATAACTCAAGTAATTTATAGAAAACTTTTCAAAGAGAAACTTCTCTGACAGGTGTTCGTTTAGGAAATCACTGCTTTTCATCTAGACTCTAAGATAGCTTGGATTTTTACCCCAAAGGAAAAACTGAGTTCTCCTAATATGCACATTATAATTCTGAGCATTGCTATTATGTGAGGGGAAATTCTATTATCTCAGCCAACATAAATGTTCAAGAATTCTAGCTATAAACGAACGCTAATCATTCTAATTATCCAGATGTTGTTACTTTAGATTTGAAAAAAAAAAAGAAGAAGAAGAAGAAGAAGGAAAAGAAACTTGAGAGTGGCTAAGAGACCTGGTATCCCTGACAGCACAGTCTCTATGATGGAAAATAAGTAGTCTAGGGAAAAATAAAGTGCCCTGTCGTACTGCCTAAACTTTATCCACTGAATGAAATGTTAGCTAGTGAAGCTGCTGTCATCTGCTGAACAGAGTGGAGAGGGAGGGCAATGCGGCATATTTCAACTTACTTGTGAATCGGTACCATTAAGATATGTCTGTCCTGGCTCTCAGCCCTCTTTTCAGCCTGGGATGGAAAGTGATGTGTATAAATCTTCCCTAATGGATAGCGTTGTCCACAGTTTGCCATACTCTTCCCTGACAAGAGATCCAACATCTTGTCTGACAAGAAAAACAAAGTCAAAACTCTCTGCGTATTCAACACGACTGCCTGTCTCCTGACATTTTTTTTTTATTCCTTGGCTCTAATTCTCACCCACAGACCCAATTATGATCAAATCTACCATTTCAGTGTGAAAGGGAAGATGGGAGGAAAAAAAAAAAGTTCATCTGTCCTTTGCTTGATTACCCAGGGATTTGTCTAAATTAGTCTTGATGAGGGATGGCCTATGACTGTAGCTTAAAAAAATTTTAAAGCCATATGGCACTTCCTTCAAACAAAACCTTATGAGGAAGTCCATATATAAAAAATATGGTGTGAAGCTGCTTTGGCTTAGCCCTTTCCGTTCCTTCAGGACTCTAAGGCCTAAGAAGTTCCATCACACTGAGCCAGTGTGATGTCTGACTAACACACTAGTGTGTGTCTGACTAACCCTCAGACAGTCATAGTCCCGTGAATACTCCTCTCAGACCCATCAGGACTACCCACCAATGTCCGTTCCTTCTTATTTGCCTCCCTCATCACCACTAACCTAGATCTCTCTGGCCAGTTGTTTTAACATGTCTCATGTCCACATTTGTTTGCTCATCTGCTATTTAAACTTAATCCCCACTCTTCACCTCCCCAAGCTCCTTTCTATTATTAATTTCTCAGAACATCTCCTTCACCTTCTTACCTTAGCTGAGGCCTAATTCTCTGAGAACATTTCTTCTTTAACTTTTTCAAGTAGGAACTGTATTCTGTCTTACGTACACTATTACCTCAGAGCCAGAAAGTGAGGTTAGTGTCCTCCTTGCTTCCCCTTGTGGCTTCCAGACTATTAGACCCCTTCCCCTTACAAAAACCACTTCTTCTCTAAAATGTATACCATCTTGATAAATCACAGTCTACCCTACTCACTACACGTACCTCCTTACCTCCTTGTTGCTTCCTTTATTTCCTCAAAAACTTTACCACACAGCTCCTCTCTACCACAACTGTTGCCATTATTCACAGTGAATTCAATGTCCACATTAATGAATCATTCAATTTGCTTCTCTTTTCCTTCAAGTCTTCATTTTCCCCCACTACCTCCCATCAACTCAAGTACATGGTCAAGGGCACACCGTGTGCCATGTGCTTACCAGGAACTCAGTTGTAAACATCCTATTTGACTATTTTCTCTAAATATCCACACACACGCCAATTTTCTCTGGTACTCCTACTGCCACAATTCTTTGATTTCAAAAATATGCCATTTATCCTCACTTGTCTCCACTTTCTTGCTTTTCTGTGATTATTAAACTCCCTTGCAAATGCTCTCGGCTACCTCTGTTACAGTCTTATAGTCACCTGGGAAAACTCCAACTCTGAGAGAATCATACCACTAACCTTTTTTTTTTTTTTTTATGTTTTTATTTATTTTTGAGACAGAGAGAGACAGAGCATGAGCAGGGAAGGGGCAGAAAGAGAGGGATACACAGAATCTGAAGCAGGCTCCAGGCTCTCAGCTGTCAGCACAGAGCCTGACGCAGGGCTCGAACTCACAGACTGTGAGATCATGACCTGAGCTGAAGTCGGACGCTTAACCAACTGAGCCACCCAGGCGCCCCCATTAACGTTTTATGTACAGATGTACCTCATTTTATTGTGCTTTGCTTTATCCCACTTCATAGATAATATGTTTTTTACAAAGTGAAGAGTTGTGGCAACCCTGAATTGAACGAATTTATTGGTGCTATTTTTCCAACATCATTTGATCACTTCATGTCTCTGTCACATTTTGGTAATTTTCACAGTATCTCAAACTTTTTCATTATATTCATTATAGGGATCTGTGATCAGTGATCCTTGATGTTACTACTGTAAGTGTTTTGGGGTACCACAAACTATGACTGTATAAGACAGTTAACTTTATTGATAAATGTTGTATGTATTCTGATTGCTCCACTGACAGCCATTTCCCCATCTCTCTCCTTCTCCTTGAGCCTTCCTATTTCCTGAGACTCAAAAATACCTAATTAGACCAATTAATCACCCTACAGTGGCCTTGTGTGAAGAGTCACAGTATTTCATTTTATTTATTTATTTTTTTAACCTTTATTTATTTTTGAGACAGAGAGAGACAGAGCATGAACGGGGGAGGGTCAGAGAGAGAGGGAGACACAGAATCTGAAACAGGCTCCAGGCTCTGAGCCATCAGCACAGAGCCCGACGTGGGGCTTGAACTCACAAACCGCGAGATCATGACCTGAGCCAAAGTCGGACGCTTAACCGACTGAGCCACCCAGGCGCCCCACAAGTCTTTCATTTTAAATTGAAAGCTAGAAATTATTAAGCTTTGTGAGGAAGTCATGTTAAAAGCAGAGATAGGCTGAAAGTTAGGCCTCCTGCACCAAACAGTTAGCTAAATTGTGAGTGCAAAGGGAAATTTCTTGGAGGAAATTAAAAGTACTACTCCAGTAAACACAAGAATGATAAAAACAAAAATAAACAAACAAAAAAGGGAAAAACAGCCTTATTGCTGATATGGAGAACATTTTAGTCACCTGGATAAAGATAAAACCAGTCACAGTATTTTCTTAAGTCAAACCCTAATTCAGGGCAATGCCTTGATTCTCTTCAATTCTGTGAGGGCTGAGATAAGGAAAGAAGCTACAGAAGACAAGTTGGAAGCTAGCAGAGGTTGGCTCATGAGGTTTAAGAAAAGAAGCCATCTCCATAACACAAAAGTGAGGTGAAACAGCAAGTACTGATGTAGAAGCTGCAGCCAAGTTATCCAGAAGATCTAGCTAAGATATTTAATGAAGGTGGCTATATTAAATAATATATTTTCATTGTAGATGAAATAGCCTTCTATTGGAAAAGGATGCCATCTAGGACTTTCGTAGCTAGAGAGGAAAAGTCAATGCCTAGCTTCAAAGCTTCAAAGGACAGTCTGACCCTCTGGTTGAGGGGCTAATTGGCTGGTGACTTGAAGTTGAAGCTAATACTCAGTTACCATTCTGAAAATGCTGTAGTTCTTAAGAACTATCTATTCTCGGGGCGCCTGGGTGGCACAGTCGGTTAAGCGTCCGACTTCAGCCAGGTCACGATCTCGCGGTCCGTGAGTTCGAGCCCCGCGTCAGGCTCTGAGCTGATGGCTCAGAGCCTGGAGCCTGTTTCCGATTCTGTGTCTCCCTCTCTCTCTGCCCCTCCCCCG
>NW_024412403.1:64752926-64778542 GCF_014898765.1 Herpailurus yagouaroundi
AAAATATAAAAAAAAAAAAAAAAAAAAAAAAAAAAAAAAAAAAAAACTATCTATTCTTCCTCAGCTCTGTAAATGGGACAATAAAGCCTGGGTGACAACACATCTGTTCATAGCAACACGGTTTACTGAAAGCTACTGTTGACATTAAAAAAAAAAATTCCTTTCAAAATATCACTCTTCACTGACAACATACCTCATGACATAAGAGCTCTATTGGAGATGGACAACATGATTAATGCTGTTTTCATGCCTGCTAACACGACATCCATTCTGCAGCCCATGGATCAAAGAGTCATTTGGACTTTCAAGTCTTTTTATTATTGAAGAAATCCATTTAATAAAATATAGTAATTCTTCTGATGGATCTGGGCAAAGTGCATTGAAAACCTCTGGAAAGGAGTCACTATTCTAGATGCCATTAAGAACATTCATGATTTGTGGGAAGAGGGCAAAATATAACATTAACAGGCATTTGGAAGAAGGTGATTCCAACTCTCATGAATGATTCTGAGGGTTCAAGACTTCAGAGGCGAAAGTAACTGCAGATGTGGTAGAAAATAGCAAGAGAACTAGAGTCGCAAGTGGAGCCTTAAGATGGGACTGAAGGGCTGCCACCTAATGATAAAACTTGAATGGATGAGCAGTTGCTCCTTATGAATGGGCAAAGAAGATGGTTTCTTGAGATGGAGTCTACTCTTGGTGGAAATGCTGTGAAGATAGTTGAAATGACAACAAAGTACTTAGCATATGACATAAACTTACCTGATAAAACAGCAGAAAGTTTTTTTAAGACTGAGTCTAATTTTGAAAAAAAGCTCTGCTTATGGGTAAAATGTTATCAAACGTTATCACATGGTTCCAAGAAATCATTCATGAATGAGTCAACTGATGTGGCAAAATTCATTGTTACTTTATTTTTTTCATTGTTGTTTTATTTTAAAAGTCATTTTTAGAGGAACCTGGGTGGCTCAGTCAGTTAAGCATCTGCCTTAGGCTCAGGTCATGATCTTAAAGTTCATGGGTTAGAGCCCTGCATTGGGCGCTCTGCTGTTCCATGGAGCCTGCTTCAGATCCTCTGTCTTCCTTTCTCCCTGCCCCTCCCTCCCTCCCTCTCTCTCTCAAAATTAAATAAAATGTTTTAAAAGTCTGATTTTTAAAATCATTTTGTCTTATTTTAGAAATTGTCACAGCCATCCCAACCTTTAACAACCACTATCCTGATCAGTTAGCAGCCATCAACATCAAAGCAAGACCCTCCACCAGCAGAAAGATTATGACTCACTGAAAACTCGGATGATGGTTAACGTTTTTTAGCAATAAAGTGTTTTTTTAACTAACATATGTACATTTTAATAATGCTTTTGCACACTTAATAGAGTACAAAATAGTATAAATAAACATAATTTATATGCACTGGGAAATCAAAGAAGTCACCAAACTCATTTTATTGTAATATTCACTTTATTGCAGTGGTCTGGAACCAAACCTTCAATGTCTCTGAGGTATTCCTGTACTTTCATCTAAATAGCCAAACATTCCTGCAAAAGCTACACAACAAAGCCAACTTCCTTATTTTAGTTGTATGATCATGAACTTTAACCAGGACCTCAATATTGTCTGGAAATCCCACCATAGTGTACTAGAAAAGTCACTCTTTTGTTCACCCAGAAAACTTTCCTACATTCTATTCTTGCCTCAACACCCCTACATACCCCTTTTTCATTTTAAATTAATGGAAGATTTTCCCTTGGGCTTCCTTAGAAAAAACAAGGACAAGTCACCAACATTGACTTTCCTCATTTGCTGATCACTTTTTCTGTTAACAAACCACCTGCGTCCATGGCCCTCTTCTTCCTCATTACAACAAAGAATGGCCTTCACTCCACCAAGTCTGGCTCCATAGTTTCTGCAGATCCCATTCATTCTCACCATCTCAAATACACTAATCCTTTAGTTATTTGCTCTCCTTCCAACCTCTTCCCCAGCTTCAGTCACAGAGGAACTTCTTAAAAGATCTGTGTACATGCTTCCTCAAGTTCCTTCCTTCATTTCTCAATTTACTCCAGACAAAAAAGGTTACAAATCAAAGTGCATATTATGATTCCTTATTTTAAAGAATACATACTTATGTGTACATAGGTTGGAAAGCTAGACATCATAAAAGCTGTAGTTCTCTCCAAGTGATAGCCTTGCATATTTATTTTCTTCTTCATGCTTAAAGACATTCCCTTTATTTGCATACACACACTCATACACAAACTTGTAATAATATATTATTTTAATTGGAATTCTGATGTACAAAGGAATTCCCTACACATTTCATGAATGCATGTCATACCACTGATAATTAAGTTTCTAGATTTGCTTATTGGGCTAAATGACCTTGGGAAAGGGGCAACCCCTCAAAGATTCAGTACTTCCACTCCCACAATCCTAGCAGGACTCATTACTCATATTTTACCTAGTTATCCTACATTCTATTACAGCAATCTGCAATCCCATATGTTTGCTGCCATCATTGCCATACTTCTTAGGCAGTAATCTCTTAGAAAGCCCCTGCCCTGAAGCTACATTTGTCATGCCCTGATAGGCAGCTTTAAAGAACTCATAGATGAACAATACTCTTTGAGAGTAGTTAATAGCAAAAGAGAAAGAAACCAAATACACCATTAAAGTATGAAAGACAGTAGAGTTTTGTGATGATAGGAATAAATTATCAGTAAGTAAGAGAGAATAGATCCCATGGAGGAAAGTAGACAGATGAGCAAAAGAAATATGAAGGTTTTCTTTTAATTTCTTGGGTCATTGGTGGGGAGTGGGAGGAGGAGGGAAATTTTCTTGCACTAAATTTGTAGCTAAAGCTGTTTGTAGCTCACAGATGATAACTGCTTCAAATGTTCCTTTGGCTATTTCTCATCCTATAATACTTGTATTTCTCCACACAGGAATGGCAAGCTGCTGTCATTCTTTAATTTGGGTGCTTCTTTGGGATGCCTCAGCTTACTTCCCAGCTCTGATTTTAATGCTTCCATGATTGGCCATTTCAGGCAGACAGCGTGTTGCAAGATTTTTCACATCATAGCTCTATTAAATCAATCCTATTTGAACTCTTTCCTTCTCACCACTTCACTGAAAATAACTTCCTGAGGATTGGAGGGTTTGAAAAGGGCAAAAAGCTTTAGTCATTGCTTTGAAGAAAACTTTGTGTACGAAAGAAATATCAGACAGAGCCACTGCTATTCACGTATCATGTTTACACGTCCATTTAGGGCTACTTTCAGAGGTCATCTGGCATAATGACTAGTGAACTGACTGCAATGGAGAATAAATGGAAATGTACGTTATGAAGGGATGAAGAGAAAGATAAGTGGTTAATGACAGCAGCAGTAAAAATATAAAAATACATGCAAAAACCACCAAATTGTTAGGATTCAAAAAAGCAGATAAAATGCTTGCTTTGGCAGCACATATACTAAAAAAAGAAAAAAAAGAAGAAAACAGAAAAAGCAGATAGAAAAATGCCTACAAATGTTTATCACAGAATATGTACTTTCCCACTAAAGGAATTATTTCTTCCTGCTTTCCCATCCCATACCTTAATTTTAGATATAAAACAAAGGACTTTGGGGGCACGTGGATGGCTCAATCAGTTGAGCATCCAACCCTTGATTTTGGCTCAGGTCATGATCCCAGGGTCATGGGATGGAGCTCCACTCAGCACAGAGCCTGCTTAAGATTCTCTCTCCCTTTCCTCTCTCCCCCGCTTGCATGTGTGTGCGCTCTTGCTATCTCTCTCTCTCTCTCTCTCTCTCTCTCTCTCTCAAATTAAAAAAAAAAAAAAGACTTTTATGTAACACCAAGATAAATTTTAAAAATTTCAACAGGAGATCCCCAGAATCAGCTGTCACAGGTTCCCTCCATTTTAAACTACAAGGCTCTTCCTTCTCCAAAAGATGCAAACTGCACTCAACAACATAAACTCCCACACACATCATTTGACAATAATGATAATCCATACAATTTCAACGCATGTTTACAATTTTTAAAGCACTGTCTGTGCATAATCTTTTTTTAATAATGCAAATCATAAAATTAATGTCACTGTCCAATCTATCAAAATCTGCTACTGCAGTATGTGAAAAAGTTCTGTACATTTTTCACAGTCACACACAGTGAGCTCAAACTTCAAGTTTTTAAGGAAAAAATAAGACCCCCCCCCCAAACACCAATATTGCAACTATGAGCCTAATTCATCCTAAGCCCCTGGTCTTCCCCTTTCCTGCCATCCTACCTCTCTTCTCTTTCCTTTGCTTTCAGTATCGTATTCAAATAGAGTCCCTATCGCAGTATTGTGTTATTTTGTGTTTCATAGTTAATTAATTTTTTAAACTGCATGAGTATTCTATTCCATATTATCCTCACAACTCCATGAGATAGATAGTCCTGGAATGATTCTAGTCTTCCAGACTAGGAATATAAAACTCAGAGAGGAGAAAAACCCAAGGATCTTGATGCAACATACTGCACCTTAGTGTTTAGAGCCATTACATATACCTCTGGCGATGTGTGCTTTTCCTGACTATGTCATCATGGCGACTTGCACCCTACCCCAGTCCAGTTACGAAACCCACCGAGGTAGGATCTCTGAATGTGGACCAACAATCTGGTCATGAGGTAAGACATCAAATATAATCTAGGAAGACATAAAGTACGAAAGAAAGAGACATTTTAAGAAAGGCAATATTTAGGCTTGAGGTTTCTGAGCTTGAGCATTGAAAAGCAAAGCTAGATATTAAACACATAGCATTTTAAAAGTGTTTAAAACTCTGTCAATGTGAACTACGGTATTAATTTTTCTTCAAATTGTTATGTCAGGATGCATAAAATCAAATAACTAGTATTTGGCTTTGAAGGTTAGAATACTATATTAATAATAAATTTAATTTTAAAAACTTAGAACATAAATATTAATACCCTGGTCCAGAAAACTCGGCATATGACAAAGAATTTAGTTTCCTCTTAAAAACTTCACATGGGACTTCATATGTATCAGGGGACACAGCTACTACAATTGTAGGGACTATCTCTGTGTAGGGTGCTTGCCTTACAAACATAACCCTATTTTAGCAGCAAACACTCTGGGTAAAGCATGAGGGGTGAATGAACAGACAGCCCATCGCAAATTCAGCAGATGTCCACAGCAGTACTGGTGTTAGAACAAACATCCACCAATTTCTAGTTTTCACAAGGTGTGGCCTTTCACTTTTGATCAGATTCTTTTGGAAATTAGGAGATCATCTAAGAGTGCATAACATTCAGGATATCTTCAGGTCATTTGTAGTGGAAAAGTATGATTTAGCAGAAAGATAATTAGATGTGATATCAGAAGACCCTCTGTGCTAGCCCTGGCCCTGACTCTAAACTATCCCCCATCTGTGAAACGAGACCATTAAGTCCTTGCTAACTCCTGTAGTTTCTGGGACAAAAATGTCTGTTCTCTTTGTAGATGGCCTCTAAAGTCAGCAGGATCTGGGGTTAGGTGTGGCAGTAATGTAGGAGGGACCCGTGGGAAGACATGTATTGACTGAAGAATTAAGAGGAGAAGAAGCAAAACAACACTGAACTACTTAAATACCAAGTACAAGAGGTTTTCTACTCTCAAGTGTTGTTTATTGCTTATAGTTTTAGGCTCCACAATCAGTCCAATAGAGATTGGTAGATAAAACCCTTTTTACTTGGTTTTTCAATCCTGGTTTTTCAGAATTATTTTTCACTATGGTAATTGCCTGAAGATAATAATTCTTTAAAATACAGAATATATTCAATGTAATGGTAGAGAAAGTAAAAATATTATTGCACTTCTCAAGTGAAATGTCATTTTAAGTCAATTAAAATAAATTTATTTACATAACTAATAATGTTATTTTTTAAATATTTGGAAGAGATCCATGAGGCAAATAAAGCAAAGCAAGAATAAAAATATTGCTGTTTCACCCAGAACTATCAAGAGCTACTGGAAATGGGACTGGAATATCTTTGCCGAAGCTTCGGAAACTCAACTGCTTTAAGACAGTATATACTTCCCAAGCCCTAAAAAACATCTTCAAACTGTAACCATCAAGAACACATCTTGTAATCTTTAATTATTTTTCTTTTGTATGCTCTATCAGGAGTGAAGGCAGTGTTAAATGTTTATGTTTAAATTCTAATTCAAAACATGGTTGTTTTCATTGAAAAAAACACCAAATGAAATGACCAGCCATGAGAATGGACATGTGGTCAAAGCTTGTCCCAAGTTAATGGCAAGCTGAGTGACTGGTTTGGTCCGTAAGCTACCAGAATGCAGATCTATTACTATAACTGGAATTAATTTTAGTAATATCTTTCATCTAACATATCCAAAATATTATCATTTCATCCTGTAATCAACATAAAACATATTGGTAAGATATATTGCATTTTTTCCATAATAAGTCTTTGAAATATGGTATTTATTTTACACTTAGAGCACATCTCCGTTTGGAGAATAAATTTTCATTGGAATATTTGATGTATATTTATATTTCATAAAATTTACAGTTGAAAAAGTAAATTCACATACCTAAATTGTTCCAAGCATGCTGAAAAGCTTTCCAATAACTGAATCAACTACAAGTTTTAAAAATTTAAGTTAATTAAAATTGAATAAAATTAAAAATTCAATTTCTTAGTTCCAGTAGCTACATCTCAATTATTCAATTGCCACATGTGGCTAGTGGCTCCCGTATTTAACAATGCAGCTGTAAAGGAGGAGAAGGGGGATGATGCCCAACTGTGATGTTCATAAAAATCCTCAACATTTCTGATAATTTAATAAGTCTAGGAGGCATAATATTTATGAAATATTACATCCTGTGTTATTTTTCCTCACCTACACGTTAGTGTTCTAAGAACGCGGGAACAAATTACCACAGGGCAATGGCTTAACTTAAAATGACACAGAGTCACACTCTCACAGTTCTGGATGCGCAAAGTCCAAATCCAGCAGGGCCACCCTTTCTAGGGGATTCTAGGGAAGCCTCCGCCTTGCCTCTTCCAGCTTCTGGTAGTTACAGTGGTTCTTGTTGGCTTGTGTCAGCACCGCTATCAATTTCTGCCTCTGTCTTTTGTTTTTATTATTATTTAAATCCATGTTAGTTAACATATAGTATTGGATTCAGGAGTAGAATTTAGTGATTCATCACTTACATACAACATGCAATGCTCATGCCAACAAGGGCCCTCTTTTTTTTTTTTTAAATTTAACATTTATTTTTATTTTTGAGAGACAGAGACATGAGTGGGGGGAAGGGCAGAGAGAGAGGGAGGCACAGAATCTGAAGCAGTCTCCAGGCTCTGAGCTGTCAGCACAGAGCCTGATGTGGGGCTGGAACCCACGAACTGTGAGATCATGACCTGAGTCAAAGTCAGAGGTTCAACCAACTGAGCCACCCAGGCACTGCAACAAGTGCCCTTCTTAATACTCATCACCCATTTAGCCCATCCCCTTACTACCCACCTCCCCTCCAATAACCCTCAGTTTGTTCTCTAAGAGTTCCTTAGGGTTTGCCTCCCTCCCTGTTTTTATTTTATTTTATTTTTCCTTTCTTTCCCTGTGTTCATCTGTTTTGTTTCTTAAATTCAACATATGAGTGAAATCCTACAGTATTTGTCTTTGACTGACTTACTTCACTTAGCATAATACAGTCTTGTTCCATCCACATCATTGCAAATGGCAAGATTTCATTCTTTTTGATCACTGCATAATATTCCATTGCATGTATATGTATGTGTATATACATGTATATGTGTGTGTGTGCATATACTTACACACACACACACACACACACACACACACCAAATCTTCTTTATCCATTCATCAATTGATGGACATTTAGATTCTTTCCACAATTAGGCTGCTATAAACATTGGGGTACATGTGCCCCTTCAAATAAGCATGTTTATATTCTTTAGATAAACACCTAGTAGTCTGCCTCTGTCTTAATACTGCCTTCTCTTCATGTTTCTGTTAACAGCTCTTTGCCTTCCTCTTATAAGGACACTTAGAGGTAGTTACTAAAGCTTGTGATGGCCTTTAGGGTTCAACCAAATAATCCAGAGCAATCCCCTCATTTCAAAATCCTTAATTACATCTGTAAAGAATCCTTTTCCAAATAAGGGACGATTTCCAAATTCCAGGGATTAGGACTTGATATCTTTGGGTGGTCATTGTTCAACATACTTAAAATTTGTAAAACTCTAGAAGGTTCTCCTTCTCCCTGGACATTCAGTGCATTCTAGTGCAAACAATCTGGGCCCAGCAGCAATCTGTTCTCCTGTAAAGGGTAGTGACAGGATGGCCAGAGGATCCTGAGCCAGCAAAGAGCTAATAAGCTACACAAGACCTAAAGGGAACAATTGGAGAAATATAGGTTGATACCCAATTAACACATAAACTCCTCTATACACATTTTCTTTCTCTCTCTCTCTCTCTCTCTCTCTCTCTCTCTCTCACACACACACACACACACACACACACACACACACACACACTCACACACACAGACACCTATGCCTTCCTCCCAAGATAGTTATTGGCAGAACCCAGGATTTTTCAATAGAATCCTATCTGAGGAGGTGCAGCTGCCATTGCCCAGTGTAGAATGGTCTAGGGTATAGAATACTCCAAATGAAAATTATAAACTACAGAAATGAGCTGTCATGGAGAAACACAGATGCTCTTAAAAGGAAGAGATGAGCAAATGGCTTATGCACATAAATTGCACAATTTCCAGTACTCCAGAAATATAGCTACGATGGTCTGCATGTATGTTAATATTGTCATTTAAAAGATACTGACTGTAAGTAAAAAGAAATATTTAGAAATGGTTTTAAAAGATGAAGTTTGAATGTAAATAGGGGGCTGGCAGAAGAAAAAAATGGAAAGATCCTCCCATATGGTTCCTTTATCATTGCAGAAATTGATGGATAAAACTAAGGGTTCCGAAGAATTCTGACTGAAGTAATGTAGTCATCTCCTGTCTCCGTGAATGATAGCTCCTGATTTATTATCAGACAGCTAGAGGTAAGATCATAGACTCCAAATAACAGCATATTAATAGCTCTACTTAAAAAAGAGAAGAAATGGCAAAGCATCACTTATTACTTTATTATGGAAATTAAGCATTTAGTATTTATCTATATAATCCTTTTTTGAATTGACAAGGGAAAACTTGCTCACAGAGAAAATAAGTTTTGGTTTCTTTGCTTTCCCTCAAGGATGGAACTTTTAACAATAGCAGGAGACAATTTTAAAAAAGCTATCTCATACTCTAGTTTATTCTAAATTGGGTCATCATCCCTCTAAATACAAAGCAAGAGAATCCTACTCGAAGTGTTAAAACAGGTGACAGATAAGCACATTGGTTTTCAGCTTTTGTTTAGAGTTTCCTATTAGTTTTGGGATTATCTAATTCATGAAGAGAATGCATAGGATCTTAAAAACAAACAAAAAAAAAAAAACACACCAAAACCCCACCAACTTTCCCTCAAGTCAATATAGCAAACATACAATGAACACAGGCTTGGATGGGAGATTCCATAGTCTGTGGAAAAATCATTTCTCCACAATGGCAATGTTATTAATGGTAATAACACAATTATGTGTTATGAAAACACATCAGAGCCTCCAGTTGTCACCTAATCTAAGGGAATCTTGAGTCACTGATCAAAACAACTTTATTCTCAGAACAGTTTTTCCAACAACCCCCACCCCGACATCAGCCTCAGCCCTATTGCAGCATACTCTTTCCCAACTTCAGAGAAAGTTCACTAAAAGACTGCAAACAAGTGTTGGTAATTGGACTATTACTGGCTTCCATGGATAATCTGGGTAATTCTCAGCACTGTCACTGAATGTCTCTGTGGTCTATAGGGAAGCTGAAAGTAAGGCACGTTCTTAGACGGATTTTGAGATGGTTTCTATTGTAAAAGGCAGCCAACCACCACCACAATTGGCCCTAATTGCTTCTCTTGTTGGCAGTCTCAGGAGAGAGGACAAGGGCTGAATAAGCAAGGAAGACTTATACTCCTCATTAATAGCTCAGCCGCCCTGGTTGGGGCTGAAGGCCCTGGGGGAATAGTACCCACAGCAGGGGCCCTTACAGCTCTCCCTGTCTTACGGATACACAAGATGCCAGCCTAGGATTTTCAGTTTAGCATTCTCAATGGAATAACCTGAACTGATTAAATGAGGAGAAAGAGGACAGAATGAGGGGCAGTGAAAATGAGGGGAAGCTATCTTTGATTAGGAGAGATGAGAGAAATAACTGACTCCTGTAATGCAGGGGTTCAGAGAGTTTTCCTCTACCTTGAATTGTGCGATCTGAGGCCACACATTATCTGAGCTATCATGAAGTTACATTGGATATTCTCTTCCTTTCTCCTTTCCCCCATTATGAAGACGATCTTCGCTAATGAGGAAGAGACGATCCTCTGGGTTTCAAAAGGGTCTGCCCAGGCCAGTCTCCTAGATATCTGGCAGTTTACAGCCCTTTATCTCACTGACAGTCTCCAACGTCTATAATAATTTTAAAATATGCTTTTATGATTTGATGAAACAAAACAAAGTTTAAAGGAATCTACATAAGCATGTTTAAGCACATTTAAGGACTACTTTCTACCTCAACTTTGCTAACTCAATTCCACACCCATATTTTTTATCTTTCTCGAGTCCTAAATGTCAAATAGCATTGAAGGGCATTGATGCAAACAGATTTCCCAGTAGGAAGAAAATATAATGCATTCTTGGATTGCCCCAACATTGCATTCTCAGGGGTGTGTGAAAATATTTTTTCCATTTGTTTATTTTTTTTTCTTTTTCATCTAAAAGGGTTTTGTATATGCCTGTGTGAGCAACTTTTTGAAGGAGTAGCGGCAGTTGCAGGACTCCCTCCAAAGAAATATGCAATGGGAAGGAATGCTTGACTCGCTGGGACGGTGAACCAAAAGATGTAAGTATTCATTAGAGAGATAAAAGTCACAACTAGTTCTAGCATTTTTCTCTCTCAAATTAGACTCCTACACATGTATATTCTTTATGTACCTAAAATAGTTACCTAGGAATTGTGCCTGGTAAAATATGTAATTCTTGAGACTAGAGAGTTTCCAAAACAAGAGTCCCTATCTCCCTGCCAGTCCTTCCCTCTCTCTCCCTCTCCTCCTCTCCCTGCTTTCTGCATTTGTGTCTGTGCATGCATATATGTGTATTACATGTATGCACCCAAAGTTATGCCTGCACTGTAGAAGTTATAGACATCAGGTGCAAAAATTCTATATGTGTTACAAAGTATACCAAGTGATTTCCACACACTGATGCATTTCATCTTCTCAGCAACCCTTCAGGTAAATATTAACACATCATTTTAGATATGAAGAAATAGACTCTGGAAGAAGTTGAATGACTTTCAAACAACACGCAAAATTACTAGGAGAGCAGGATTTCAGAGCTCAGTTCTCTCAGACACCAGTGTCTAGTGCCTTTTTACATCTAGTTCAATCCAGTGTCAAACATCCTCTCTGTTAAGTTTACCAAAAAGAACATTTTAGAGTATCATGCCTCATCTAACACTGAAACTCCCTTTGCACTGCTTTTCCAAGGAGTACATTAACATAAATAACCCATAGATCTAGATGACGATATCTATGTAAGATAGAAAACACTGTGATGCTTCCCAAAGTGGGATCCAAGTACCACTCATGTCAAAATTACCCAAGGTCGTGATCAAAGTGCTGATGCCTGAGCCAAGACCTTGTCTACAAGTATCATCATACACAATTTTTTAAAAAACATTTATTCTTGAGAGAGAGAGAGAGAGAGAGAGAGAAAGTGGGGGGAGGGAGGGTTAGAGAGAGGGAGACACAGAATCTGAAGCAGGCTCCAGGCTCTGAGCTGTCAGCACAGAGACCGACGTGGGGCTCGAACTCACAAACTGCTAGATCATGACCTGAGCCGAAATCAGACGCTTAACCAACTGAGCCACCCAGGTGCCCCTGTCACACACAATTTTTAAATTTGCCAATGATGCCCTCACAGCTTACCTTTTCAGTTTTCAAATACACCAGCACCCTTTTCATTTTAATTTGGATCAAAGTTGGTTTAGACATCTTCATTAATGTGGAAAATGAATTCTAATTTGTCTTTTTGGCAGGAGCTTCATAAATAAAGGCAGAAATAATATAAAAGGCAAATGTTCTTAGATGTCAGAGATGGCAGACTAGTATTTAAAAATCCATTAATGTTATAAAAAACTGCTAGAAAATGCAAAATATGTACCTACACATGTGAGAAAGAGTTGGAAGATGAGTTTGTCTTGAAGTTGAGGGAGGATTGGGGGCAGAGGCGAACATTAAAACAAAACTAAGGAAGAAGGGTGTTCTGAACAAAATCATGATAGAGCAGAAAAGTCTCCAAATACTGGAAAATCTGGTGAAAAAGACTCTCCCACTCTCAAAAAGTCATAGGAATAGACCTCCAGGCACCTTAAAGAAGTCTAATCCTTAAGTGTACCTCATTCCTAACTTTTTTCCCTGGGAACCCTAAGGACTAAATCAAATTTATTCTCCATGTCAGGTTAGTAGGTATAGTGTCACTTGAAACAGAAAAGAGACAAAACTCCATGGAATTTCCCCTATCTTTTCTCTGATTCTAAACCTTCATGGGTAAAGGGAAGAATTCTCTCCCCTCACAAAAGGAAAAAGTAGAAAGGGCAAACCCATATAAAAGGGAATTCTTGACAGATTAAATGGTATTTTTCTACTGTGGAAAAATAAAAAATAAAGAGTTTTCTCCTTTCACAAGAACTAAGATCTAATTCCAGGATCACTTGTCTTAGGTAGGAAGGTGTTGATAGCTCTTTGGAGGTCAGGGTATAAAGCTTGGTTTTGGAAAGTTAAACCCCGACAGGGGTAAGTAAGGAGTCCTCTGAGGGTGGGAGGGGACCCAGAAAGCTGCTTGGGTTGGGAAAGGGCAGTGATATGATAGTCAGGTCACTTTACTCAAATAAGGCACTGAGATGTGACATTACAGGATACATCATCATCATTCCAGTAATGTTAGAAGCTTCAGAGTGGGAAGGGTGGGCCATGATGGCTGTATGTACAGCAGGACTGAAGGATACCTGTGAAGGGTATCAGGCTTCCAGTTTCCAGTGCACACAAAGGACCAGAGAGCTGTGAGAAACAAAGCATTGCAGAAGGGGCTTCACTAACAATGGCAGTGACCAAGAAACTCTAAAGATGAGGTTTGTGCCCAGTTCTCTAGGACCCTTTAAGACCCAGGAATCTGATGAAACTGAGTGAAAGAGAACCCTCTTACCCATCCAATTGAAACAACAACAACAACAACAACAACAAAATACTTGCCATTACAACTTGCCATGGCCCAAGCAACCTGGCTGCTCTTTCAGCCTGAGACTTGACCCTTACATATTCCAAAGTTTTACCCCTAGCACCCGTGACACCTGGTTCTGTGGACTGTATTCAATGCCAACCCAAACTTGGAAGCTTCTAAATTTCAGTTTCAACAAACTTACCCTACAGACTCTTCCTCAGTGTGCTTTGACCCTCAGCTCTGTGCAAACCCAGTGTCTGATGCTTTGGAAATAAAACAAAATCTTGCATTTACGTCACTGTCTCTGGCTGACAATTGTTCCACTTGATCAATTCAACTGAAGTCTCCTTCATCCCAAGTTAAGATCATGCTCTAGCCCTTGTCACCCCGCCCCCACTTCTCTTTCTTGCTAAATATCACTCTTTCCTGGAAATTCTTACACCCTCTCATTATTCTGATATTTCCAGTAGTAGAGAAAGCAGAGACATTTGGCTGGAAAGGATTACTGGAAACAGAACATCTGTAGCTCAAAGCAGTCAAGAGATTTGTGGATATTGAAGAGAAAGCCAGGAGGTTCAAGTCCAACTTCCCAGACTTCATCATTTTGTCCAGGGTCACTCCTAGGGGCTAGCAACTTGTGCTAACTCCAAGAAAACCTGCACATGGGATACTTCTTCACATGCGCCGGACAAAGAGTCTTTTACATTTTGTTTAATTTATAAAGACATCGGAAAGCTTTCATAAAAATTTGTCTTACCATTTTTACTAATCAAGTTATCACCATTGGGAAGTTGAAGCATTTTAAAGAAGCAAATAACTCATTTTCCATAAAACTCAGAGAAGATTGGCTTTATCAGAAGAAAGAGAATTTCATGAACAATTATCAATAATAAAATGTTCTATGCAAACTGATAGAAGACTCAAAGAGAAATCTGTAAACGCTTGTCTGTGACAGGTTGGGCAAGAAGCCCCACTAGGGGAAAAAAATTAAACCTGTGACCTGCCTGCGTGTGGGGGTAATGCAGTGCTTTTAATTTATTTTTTTGGAGTGTGATAGCATCTCTTCAGATGGGAGATATGATGAAATCACAGGAGAGTCTGTTCCATGTGACTTCAAGGTTAATAAGAGGGAAGCTTGGCAATGACAGGCCAGCAGACAGAGAGAAAAGCCTCCCTTTAAAGATACAGATCGAAGGGTTAGAGTGATATCTATGTGACATTTCACCACTGATGTTCCTGATTAATTATCAACAATTCAAAAGAATATCAGTGTAAAGAATTGGGAGCTCTTGACAGTTAAAAGGACATAACCTCATTAAATCTTTGGGATACAGCTTCTCTCAAGTCATTTCAAAGATGGGAAAAATGATCTCAAGTGTGTAAATCAGAAAGAAGTTACATCAAATTCTTAGCATCAATGTGATTTCAAAATCATTTATTTATAACAGTAGCATTTGCCATATCAGTTGTAACACATGTTCCCAAAACATGTGTTATAAATTGATTAAATATTTATTGCAGAATTGTTTTTAATAATGCAAAATTAGAAAAGAGCCAATATGTCAATCAGTAGGGGAATCACTAAATAAAATATGGTATATTCGTATATTAGAATTTGCTGTTAAATAACGAACCTGATCTATTTGTAATACTTATATGGCGCCTACAATATGTCAGGCACTATTCTACATGGTCTACATGTATCAATTCATTTAATCAGCACAACAAACCTGTGTGGAACACCATATTATATCCCAATTGTACCAATGAAGAACTGGGGAACAGAAACATTAATAACTTGTCTAAGGTCACACAGCCAAGCAGTTTTGCTCCACAATCTAGGCTCTTAACAATCTGCTTTACTTTCTCTGGGTTATCTCAGCTTCATAATTTAAAAAAAAACAAAACAAAAAAAACACACACAAATTTGCTATAAAAAAGACAAACTGAATAATACTAAAAAGCCACATTAGAAAAAAATCAATATCATATCATTTCATACTATTTATGGATATCTATTAGAGATTTTATACACACACATACATGCATATGTATATATGTATGTGTACTCATATTTACGTACATATACACACATATTTATGCACATATACATAAACACATATATACACACATATACATATATATGTATACAGTCTAGAGTTGTGGTAAAACTGGCTTGTCTTTCCCTTTGATACTCTAATTTCTAAATTAGGAATATGTCTATATATGTCTTATATAATTAAGAAATAAAATAAAGCAGGTCTATACAAGCCTACAGTCTTTTCCCCAAAACAGAAGACAGATGATAAAGTATCTTATACTTCTCTTCCAAAATAAGTATGAACTACTTAAGGCCCCTTCCTCTTTCCTTCAGACCTTTTCTCTCACCCCAACTATTCATATTGGAAACCGTTTTTCAAACATGTGCAGGATTCTCTATGTCTAGACCTTCACCTATGGTCTCGGGGAGAGTCTCCTCGATAAATTCTTTGGGGAGACATTTAGTCACACCTGCTGGTGACTCTTGGAATCTGGAATATAGCTACTTAGCTTTTGACCTGTGCCTTGAGTGCCGGCCCCAATTACACTGTAACAGGAAAATTCTTGTTCTCCATTCTGTTAGGTATGAATCTTCCTCAATAACCAGCTAGAGACCTGGGACAGAAACAGGTATACAACAGAGACTGATGGACAGAATCCCTGAGAGTCTCCAAATGCAATAATGAGAAGAGAGGGCTGGGGAAATGGACACACCATCTCTGACATTGTATTTGGGAAGACTCGGTGCCATAGGTTCACTACCTCTACATTTCCTTCCCACTGACCCCATAAGGCAGATCTCTCCCTGCAAGTCTGTTGGGGTTTGAAAACACCCATGCAACCCCGTACAAAGCAGTAGCCCCATGACCAGGTGGGCACCGGAGCAGAGCTCTAGCCCGGTGACCCACAGCATCTTAGGTGACCTCACTTTCCTGTCCTGCTGGCTCCGCAGGAGCCTGGAATTCTGTTTTCCTTTTCTTTTCTCAGGACACCTGCATTTGCCTTAAAAGCAACCTGCCTCTTGAAGAAACTCCCTTCTTAGTTGTCCCCTCCCATGCCTTATGTCTCTTCTCTCTGCTCATTTCCTTAGATCTTTACTGCAACTCAGTAAAGAATGTTCACCAGCTGATTCAGTGCACAACTGCCCAATACGTGTTCACACACATTCCGAGATCTCCACTGATTTGTTTTTCCTTTTAGTTTTAACTTCACAGAAGTATCTGTAAACTAATCTTGAGAGGTGCAGACCTCAACAGAAACCAAAACCCCAAAATACTGACAGATTATCTCAAAACACCATGAAGCCAGTAATTGGAAACTTGATAGTTCAGAAACATATGCTTCTTTCATTATTCTACCTATAAACGGAAATACAAAAGATAGAGGTAGGAGAGGAGAAGATGGCATGTCCACCTTCACGCCTTTCTATACAGTCGTCTTCTCTCCCTCTCAGAGACAAACACTTTAATGTATAAGAACTATCAATGTGCTTGGGGTACCTGCGTGGCTCAGTCGGTTAAGCATCTGACTTCTGCTCAGGTCATGATCTCACAGTTCATGAGTTCGAGCCCCACTCGGCCTCTGTGCTGACAGCTCAGAGCCTGGAACCTGCTTCAGATTCTGTGTCTCCCTCTCTCTCTGCCCCTCCCCTGCTTGCACGCCATCTCTTTCTGTCTCTCAAAAAATAAATAAATGTTAAAAAAAATTTTTAAAAAGAACTATCAATGTGCTTAAATCCAGAATCTCACTAGCCCAGGATTCTGTGATTGACAATCCACAGAACCTGGTTGGAGGCTGGGGTGGGGAGACATAGGCTAGTATTTACTCAGCACCAAATCCTTTATTTAATACCCTATAAGATCGACTCAGGCTCAGAGAGGGTAGGTAACTTGTCCAAGTCACACCGTGAAAAGCAGCAGTCAGAATTATACCCAGGTCTGCCTGATCCCACAGGCCATGCTATCTCCTCATCACATAGGGCAGCTAGGGGCAGCCTTTTGGCCAGTATTTCTCAGTCCTGTGACTATCAGAGTCAGCTGATCTTTTGTAGAACACAAATTTTGGGGTCTTATTGTTTCCCAAAAGTTTTATTTTTGAAATCTCAGGTAGGGCTATGGAAGCTAAACGCAGTTTAAAAGCACCCGTAGGTGAGTCTGATGATCAATCGAGTTTGAAGACCACTATTTTAAGGTATCCACAGCAAAAATGAAAGATGCATGGCTTGTTTTGATCAAAACTCATTATGGGTTTTTCCATCACAAACCTATCACAACCTACTTATAGTTACTTAGCTTATACTGCTACTGAAAGGTAGGGAATTGTACACATGTATCTGTGCTATGTACAAAGCTAGTCTTCTATTCATCTCTCTGCTCTCCCTAAGCTCCTGTGGCTTTCCCCATGGTTATGGCACTGCAGGGTCTGGCCATCTAGTCTGTGTTTACCTTGTCTGTGCCCTTCATAGTTTTGTAGAGGGCAGCATGAAGAAAAGTGATCATTTTAATCTGCTCTCATCCTGCACCCTTTTTTATCCCTCTGATCATTTTATCTGCCCTTCTCTAGACCTTTTCTAGCTCCATTTCCTCTCTTTTAAGGTTCATCAACCAGAACCACATATAGTGCAGATGATCTAAGGTTTTGTACAAGGGCATTGCCCTTGGTGTTCCTGGGGGATGCACTGTAGTTATCCAAAAAAGGCAAATCCCAGGCTTTACAACCTGAAATAGTACGAAGAATACAAAGGACAAGGAGATAGGCACATGAATAAGACCTTCCTCTTTGCAGGCTTAGCCTCTTTATCCTTTCCTTCCTCCTTATATCTTAAGAGTTAAAACAGTGGGGAGCTCATAAGGGGACATTAGAGGGGCTATAGAGATTTAGGGAAGCAGCGATGTTCATTATGTCCAGTTGGTTTATACAGAGTTGAGATGGTTCTAGGCAAAATTCTCTTGTTACTGTCTTTCTAAATCCACTCCTTCTTGGTTTCCTTCTCTCCCTTGTCTTCCCCTACATTTCTTTAAGTGGTCTATTGGCTGCCTAAGGTGTACCCCGAAATCACCATCTGCTCCCAAACCCTGGCCCTCCCTCTCTCCTCCCGCTCTCAAATAAAATTGTAAATTTGCAGGAGAAATTTTGCTGAGCCAGCAGCCCTAAGGAGCTGGTGATCTGATAATCTGATTAAAGCAATTTGCTCTGTGAATGAATCTTAACCCTTCCAGAGATCATATGAATTTTGAAAGGCATCTGTCAAACCTAAATAATCTATGATTGACTACATTTTTTTGGAGCATTGGATTATACATAAGTGCATGTGTGAGGGTTTTGTGTTTTGAAAAGATATCTGCTACTTTCTGTTTTTTTGCAAACTACTAGGCAGAGTGCATGTGTGTGTGCACACGTGTGCTTGTTAAATGAGGAGGAAAAAAGCAGCACAAAATGCATGCTTGATTAAGTAGAGACAGAGAATGCTTTGGGGGAGAGATACGTGTTAACTGACAGAATCTCAATTTTTTTTTTAAGCTCAAAAGCTCACAACTGTAAAGGAATTTCCATGTTTCAAATTGTTTCCCCCTTTAATACCTTTGCCTGCCCAACAGCATTGCTTTCCATTATTCTCTTGCAGCCTGGTAATGTCTTCCTGGAGTTCATCATCAATTCCTTTTGTATTTCCTTTTATATTTCTCTCCCTGCAAATCTTAGCACCAACTGCAAATTGAATCTCAGCCTTCTAGAATCTTGGCATTGGAAAGAACGTAAGAAATCATCCAGTTACACTTGTCATCCTAATTTTAATAGGCATCTGTCATTTTTGCAGCCCATTGTCTAGTCATCAATTTTCCTGATAAACGATTAGTGTGAATTGCTTTTCAGAAACCACTCCTCCATATCCTCAGTGCAGGGGGTTTACCTGAGTTTGACCCCATCCTCAGGTGGGGGGATGGGAGGCCCTGTCTGGCTTTGTAAGAAAACAACTATTCTAGGGGCACCTGGGTGGTTCAGCCAGTTAAGCGTCCCAACTTCAGCTAATGTCATGATCTCAAGGTCCGTGGGTTCAGAGCCCCATATCTGGCTCTGTGCTGACAACTTGGAGCCTGGAGCCTGCTTCCGGTTCTGTGTCTCCCTCTCTCTCTGCCCTTCCCCCGCTCACACTCTGTCTCTCTCAAAAATAAACAAACAAACAAACATTAGAAAACAACTATTCTATACACCACCACCCTGCCCACAGTACTTGGTTCGAGGATGAGAACAGGGGCCAACTACTGCTAAGGAAAATTGGGTCGAGGCTTTTCACTCTACTGTTGATGATGTGTTTCTTTCCCCTAAATGTAAAATAGAGGATGGGAGTTCTAAAGGCCTGCAGCCATCTTGCATCATGAAACCAAGCTCCTTTCAGGATAAAACCACATGAAAGGAGGGGAGATGGGGCCTGTGGGCATCATCAACACTATGCATCTAGCTTTGGCTTGATGGAGGATAGACTAAGCCAGCCACTTCTCAGCCAATAAATTTGACTTTTGATTAACATCATTTTGAGCAGGGTTTTCAATCATTACTATCCAAGATACAGACCTATGATAGGGAATGCATTTATTTCTACTGTAGCCTGCTGCAGTTTTCTAAATGTTAGGAAATCCTGAGTATCTTCTTCTCTGAGCCTTCTGCCCATTTGTTCAAGTCTTTTTTAAAGGTTTACAGAGATGATCAGAATGTCTTTCATTCTGTCATCCTGCAAGTATTTAAACACAATTAGCCTGGCTTGTCCTCCTCAGATCCCCAAGTTATCAATTCTGTAGGCTAAAGATTTTGAGTTACAAATTTTTTATATGTCAAATTTCAATCCACTAAATTATACGTATTGTTAGGACTCTTACTTAAAAACGGTTCCTATAAAAGAATATCACCATAACTATGTGGGCTTAACAGCTCTTTGCTACCTCTCCCACCAACCCCCACTGAAGCTTTATTGTTATTTATGCAACCTAATTATACTCTTTTTTATTAGCTGCTCTGTCACACTAGTGGTAACTTTTGTCCTCCAAATAACCCAGAAAATTTTTCACTTGAAATGGCTGTCACCTCAATCTTATCTTTTTGTGATAACATTTCTAGCATGCAGTCAATACATATATCTACAAAAAATGAGAAGACCTAGATAAGCTTAAGAAGAAAATCTCATACCTAAAATTATCAGCCACAATGACATATTCCTGGATATACCTCTATACATGTTTTGTTTTTAACATATTTGTATATCTATATACACTAACTTTCTTTTATAAAAATAAAGTACATAATATTCTATTTAAAATCAGAATATTCAGTTTAAAGATCATGAATACTTCACAGCTTTGGTTATATATGTCCACATTACCCTCCAGAAAAATCAAACTAATTTACAATTCCATCAGAAACATCCTGCACATCACTAAGTATTACAAAACAAACAAACAACAACAAAAATAACACTAATATTGAAGACATACAGCTTTAGCATATTGATTTTGGCCCAGGAGTTTAGGCTGTCAGGATTGTTTTAATTATTTAATTCTTAATTCTTTTACTAATCATTATTTATATTCACCTTCTGTCACATTATCATCTATAACTGATAAGTTACTTCTATGACATAGTGAATAGCATTGATAAAAATCTTGACTAGGACCAGGAATTTGTAAGGTTCGGTCCTTTGAGAGGTCTTTCCAGGTTGACGTTAATTATTAGTTAATACATGCTAGGTTTAACAAGCAAATGAACTGCCCTCACTATCACCCAACCCATATCATCTTGTCCACTAGATTTAGTGTCTACACACACACACACACACACACACACACACACACACACACAATCAGGATATGCCTATGTGTGGATTTCCCCACCACATCTCCATCCACCTCTCCCTCGAGATTAGAATTAAGCCCAAAGTAGCAATTCCCCACTGTAACATCTTCTACCTTAAGAAAGATGAAACTGTCAGCCAAGCAAGTCAGGTCAATAATTTATCAGAGTCTGCTTTTAGTAGATATTTCAGTACGAAAGCCCTCATCTAGACCATTTATAAAAGTGTCAAAACTGGCCCCAGGAATAATTCCTGTGAGTCTTAATTATTAGCCTTTCTCTACATATAGAAATGTATATTTATTCCTATCTCTTTGCCTCTTGTTTTCTTTCCCTTCTTCTTCTTTCCTCTGATCCAATGCCCTATTACACATTATTTAACTCCACAGTGATTCATTGTAATAGTTTGTATTATGTAAATATAGTAGTAACTTCTAATGTTCTAAAAATTATCTTAAACTTCTCAAGAATATGAATGTATAAAAACATGCATGGTAAAGTTAGGGACTGTTCAGGCATGTTCAAACTGGCATGGGAAAGAGACAGAACTTAGGCAAATTACTTAACATGAAGTGCAATAGTCTTAGTTTGTTCCTTTATCTATCAATCAGATTAATACCTATCATGTATATTTCAGAAGATCCAATAATAACAAATGGAAAGGGGGGGAGGTGTATCATCATGAATCATCAGAAAATAAGGTATAATCATTAATTTATTTAATAACAGTAAATATATACATGTATACATATATATAATACAAATATCTCATTTAATCCTTAGTAAATTTAGGGTTATTATCTCATTTTTATTTTTAATTTTTTTAATGTTTATTTATTTTTGAGAGAGAGACACACACAGTGCGAGTGGAGGAGGGGCAGAGAGAGAGGGAGACACAGAATACAAAGCAGGCTCCGGCTCTGAGCTGTCAGCACAGAGCTGGACAGGGGGCTTGAACCCACAAACTATGAGATCATGACCTGATCTGAAGTCTGACACTGAACCAACAGAGCCACCCACATGCTCCTATTATCTCAATTTGAGTAGATACAGCAATGGACCTCCAGAGTTTGCCATCCTCCTGAGTAAAAGTCAGAACTGAATCCCTAGCCCCAGCACTTAAGATTCCAAACCAACAGCAATTTGACTTTACAGGTTGCTAAATATGTGGTTGAAAGTAATTTGCTAGTTATCGTAGTATATCAGTCTATAAACCAAACAATAAAAATAAATACAATTTAGAGTGGTTCCAAATTATATCTTTGGTTATGTCATTCCTACTCATTGGAATTTCATGCTCTTTCCTGAGTGATATAAAAAGTGGGTGGAGGTGCAGCTAGTATGAAATTATTTATATTTAACATCCAGCCTTTCTGAAGGCCCAAAGGGAACAACGGATACTGACACCACTTTAATAATTGTGTTGACTATGAATTATTGCTGTGCCTGACTTCACTATAAACGCTCTGGTGTTTTGTCACAATCTGGGTATGCCCAAGGGAGTATGTAGAGCACATGAATGTCGTCTGTCATACATGTCACAGCAGAAACAATGACTGGGAATGCTAGGCAACACCAGGCTACAGCTCTGAATGAGGTATGGAGTAATTCATGTACTTTTCCTTAAAAGATCTCCTCACTGAACTATCTGGTGTGTGGAATTACCTATTCCACCAAGGACAGGAAATTTCATTATTTTCACTTGAGCCCATATAACTAGACTTTGTTACCGTAAACAGGGTCCTATTGTAATCCCTCAGCTACCCATATCCCCTTTAATTAAGATCCTTAAAACAAACAAACAAACAAACAAACAAACAAAACAAACATTTTACAAAATGGATCCTTGATAGTAGAACAAGTACAGATGCCTGGAGGGACAGACTTCATAGTTCTACAAAGAGGAGCCAATACGCTAAGGGAAAGAAGACACTGGAGGCCTGGGGATAGAGAAGCAGATGTTAATCCCAGTTTTCTGTTGACCAGCTGAGCTGAAAATACTTAAATAACTAAAATGTCACATCTAGTCTTGTGGGATCTCCTTTATTTTTTTTTTTAAATTTTTTTTTTTTAAACGTTTATTTATTTTTGAGACAGAGAGAGACAGAGCATGAACGGGGGAGGGTCAGAGAGAGGGAGACACAGATTCTGAAACAGGCTCCAGGCTCTGAGCTGTCAGCACTGGGCCCGACGCGGGGCTCGAACTCACAAACCGCGAGATCATGACCTGAACTGAAGTCGGCCGCTTAACCGACTGAGCCACCCAGGCGCCCCGTGGGATCTCCTTTAAACAATGACTGTTAAACCCAGCAAAGGAGTTCCTTGGGTGTATTTCTGAATGGACAATGCTGGTGGCTAATGTAAATTTTCAACAATCCGTGTGGCTTAATTTATCTACTAAAGATTACCCTTGCCAAGCTCCTACATAACATAGAAGGCATAACTAATTGTAGGAAACTCACTTATTTGACATCATCCGAGAAGACAGTGTTACATATAAATGAAATTTTCTGTATACTTAAGGCCTAAACCTTATGAGAGTCAGGTCTTCAGCAGTATGCAAATGTGGCTAACCTTACTCAAAATGGGTCCCAACTACGATGATGAAATTTAAGTTCCTGTTGCCGCTCTGACAGTAAGCAATCTGACAGCAAGAAAAAAAAAAAGCCATGGACTGAAAAAAACCTGATAAGCAAGTCTAAACAGATCATCTCATGTAAGAGTAATAGGCTTTGAAGGGCAGTTTGAAGGGAAAATTCCCTGAACTTTGATACATGTGTAGCATATACAATTTTGAGTGTGAAAAAAAAAAATCCTTGTAGGTACAGATAAGAAGCCTTTTCCATGTTGTCCTTCAGATATCATACAGTATCTCTGCTCATGAGAAATCCTGTTCAGCCTGTACTCAACTGGGGATTGATTCTTCCTGCCATGGGCAGAGTGGGTAAACCCCACACCATCTCTCTCTCATGGGCTAAACATAGGAGAAAGTGTCACAGGCATATCAAAAAGAAACAATGCTGAAAAATGTGTTCAGGGCAACAGTTGAAAACACACAGCCTCCGAGAATATTCTAAAACAACCAGAGAATATCTGTTTCATAAAATATAAAGAGAAATCATGTCAGATCTCTCAACAGTGGAAGGTACAATGTAATCCTTTTTCTTTTCTTTCTTTTTTTAAAGTATGCATATTAACAGAGAGAGAGAGAATGAGAATGCATGAGAGAAGGATAGACAGAGAGACAGACAGAGAATCCCAAGCAGGATCTCCACTGATAGCAGAGAACCTGATGCAGGGCTTGAACTCACGAACCATGAGATCATAATCTGAGCCAAAGTTGGACACTTAACCAAATGAGCCACCCAGGCATCCCTAACCCTTTTTCATCTATAGCTGGTAATGACTCCTTTTAAAAAGATCTGAACTCTCAATAATTGCTGAAGCCAAGGTTTAGGTTTGTCTGCAATTAATAACAAGGATCCTGACTGCAGCTAGCTTTCATCCTGGGCATACTCTGCGAGACAAGGGAAGAATTAACAAAACCAATGTGATGAAAAGACAAGAAACACTAGATACACTGCACTGTCACCATGTCAGAGTGAGTGAAAAGAAATCACAATATCAGAAATCCATTTCATATTATATATTGCTTATTGCATTCCATTATGCTTAAATTAATGGAATAACACACTACACTTGAATCCATAGGGTACATTGAGTCTTTTTAAGTTCTACATTGTAGTTACCCACCAAGTATTATTATATAATACTACTGTCAATGACTGAACCAGGAGGACCCTGAATGACACCTGCAGTTTACATTCTGGTATGCAAAGAGTTTAGGAATGTGATCACCAATCAGGATATACACAAGTTAACACAGCATGTTCATATTAGTCTACTAAATAGTACAATTGTTTTTCTTAGGTGGATTTTATCTTTGCTTCCTTCAAAAACAAGTGATGTTTTTGGATAAGAGCAATACTACCTATTCTATATTTTAAAGGTAGAAGAAGAAACCAAACAAGAGGTAAAAAACAAACTTCTGCTCTAAGTACAGGGACTTGTTTTTGAAGTTTCATTTGCAATTTCAAGTGGGTTGACCTGATACACAATAAACAACAGATAACATGCATGATAATACTGATGCAAAGTATCTAAATTACTATTTCCTGACTTTCATTTCTTCCCTTATTTACATGTATCAATGGTTAAGCTGACTCTCTTTTTAAAGTTTGTTTGTTGGTCTAGAGAGAGAGCACCAGTGAGGCGGGGGGGGGGGGGGGGCGGGGGGCGGCAGGCGTAGGAAAATGGGACATTAAAAACA